>NC_133774.1:23237517-23584316 GCF_003597395.2 Chelonoidis abingdonii
CTCTCATAGCTGAGAGAGCACAGACAGAACACAGACAAAGGACAGACACCCAAAAATTCCCTCCCTGAGCTTTGAAAAATCCGGTTTCCTGACTGGTCTTCTGGTCAGGTCTGTGGTTCCCTTTGTTAACCCTTTACAGGTAAAAGAAACATTAACCCTTAGCTATCTGTTTATGACACGCCCACTGAACCTCTTAGGAATATGTCCTGCAAATAGAATCTCATTTTTTTCTTCATATAATCTGTCACTAGCATTTGCCAAGTTCTAATAATTTCCAATACTTTTTTGTTGGTTATGTGATCTAGCTATGATATTTTCAGAATTCTTGTGTAACACCATAAATTAAAGGATTGTAATTTCTTTATTATTGATTGTTCTTTCATGATCAGTTATGTCCATGTTTCACAGCCATAATTTAGCACAGAGCAAATTAAGTTTTTAAGAGTTGGAATCTTGTCTTCAGATTTATGTCCCTTCCTCTCAATGTTTATTCTTCCAGAATTCTCTTTCTCTCTTGCTATTTTGATGCTGACTTCAGTATCCAATTTTCCATCTTCCATAATGATGCTTCCTGAGCAGCAAGCCCTAAGTTACTGTGAGCCAAAGAGAAACAGGAAGAGAGGAACAACCCAAACAAATAAAAGCACATACAAACTAAATTTTCGAGGAAATGTAAGATTATGAGGATGAAAAAGTGGGCAGATTTTTAAAATGAGGAAGAAAATGGTTAACAACAGGCTGAAGTAAAAATTGCAGAATCAAGGTATAGGGCAGACCTCAATAAGGGAATAAGTAGAGGAGGGTAAGGAAAAGATGTAAGTAGCAGTGAGGCACCATAGTGCTAGCTGAAATACAGTTTGGAGACATGACCCTGGGTCTCATGTTGGCCTCATGGCTGGTACTGTAGGATAGAAAACATCAGGTATAGATGAAAAGCGAGCAAAAGCTGCAGTGGATCCAGTAATGTTGGACTGTAGTAGAACAAACATATTTGGAAGTAAACCAGTTTTGAGGAATTAGGAGCTGTTTGGAGCAGGGGGTATCTTTTTGTTCTGGTTTTGTACATTACCTCACACAATGGGATTCTGGTCCATGATTGGATCTCCTAGATGCTACAGTAAGACAAATATATAAACTAACAAACTAACCCTAAAATAAAATAAGAATAGGATGCACTCTAAAGAGCAGGACTTTCATCAGTACCTTGACCAGCCTTTGGGATGGGTAGACAATAGCAAATTGGAAAGTTGGCCCCCCAAAAAATCAATGCTGATCATGGGAAGGTTTTAGATTTGTAAGGTAATGAGTCATTTTAAAGGTAATGCAGCCCATATCTGGGAGACAGGCAGTATACTAGTGCCCTCTTCTGTTCATGAGTAGCCTCAAAAGAAGAGATAGAGCTGTAAGGAGACCATACGCTGGGGAGGGGGAAAATAAGCATGTGAGGATGCGAAGGGTAACTTTACAGGGGCAATCAGAGGAGAAAGTGACAAGTATAAGAGTGGCTGAAGAAACAAGGAGGACATATTATGAACAGTAACAGTGATCATTTAAAGGCCTCACAGAATTAGAAGAAGAACATAAAGAGGAAAATCAGGTTAAATCCACAAATATATTAGATGCAGTTCATCTGAATGGAAATTTTAAAGGTCAGATGCAAAATGAATGGAAAAGAAAACAGGGACAATAAAAGCCTGTGCAGAGATGATTTTGGTGTCTTGGACTTACCTGAAACATGGCAGGGAAGCAAGATACCAGTAGAATGTCTGTACTGGGGATATGCATTATTAAGAGATGTCCAAGGAGACTTGAAAGAAGTGAAGGAAAGTCTTCCTATAGCAACTGCTTGGCAGAGCCAATCCTCTTTGTTTCCAGATGCTCATGGGGTTTGGAGTTCAGGGTGGGGTGGGGGGAATCACTCCTTTTCTGCTGTAAGTTTCAATGCTTGGTTTCAACCCAGAGGTGAATTTTTAGTAAAAATCCCTTCACTAGGGTGACCAGATGTCCCGTTTTGGGGGACTTTTTCTTATGTAGGTGCCTATTACCACCCACGCCCTGTCCTCTTTTTTCACAGTTGCTATCTGGTCACCCTACCTTTCACCCTTTTTGGAGTTATAGAAAAGTGAAAAAAAAAAAGAATTTGATTTAAAATGGGGAAAAAATGGTAAAACTCTTTTAGCTCAAAAGTAACTCAACACCAGCTGGTCTTTACAATTTGAAATATTCACGGAGGCTGGAGTCTCACTGAGATCTAGGCTCTTTCATTGTTTCTTCATTTCCCCTCCAAGAAAGAGTAGCAATTATAAGATTTACAAACTCAGAGCCTCATCAGGTGGATGGTAGTAACTTTTGCTAATGCTGGGAACTATGAAGCTATCTGTGGTTATAAGTTATTTACATGATACATCTGTCCCCGTGAGCCTACTGCTGTAGTCCCCAGGTGCTGTGTGGATGGATAATTGAAGCCAGCATTCAGAACAGAAGGTCAGATCTCCAGCCCACTCTTTAGTATAATCACTAAGCACATTTGAGTGCACTTCTGGTCTCCCTCTGGGGAATGCGAGAGTAAAAGGTGTCACATTTATCCGAATGTCCTTCTCATTGGATGATAAGGTTGATAATGCATTATAAACAAAGATAGTCTGCACTTCACTATTCACAATCACAGAATGTTCCTATTTGGGCTTACTTAGCTCTCTCTCACTCCCCTCTGTAGATGAGCCCCCCTCCTCCTGAACTGCTAATGCTAGAGAAAGTGCTAACCTACAACTATCTGTTCCTATTTCTATCTGTAACTTAACATGTCAGGTATAGATGCTTCAGAGGGGATTAGGCAGCTGCCTTACTTATCACATGTGGTCCATGCACTGATTAATTCCTACATATGACTAGTGTGTATGTAGAATACCTGGTCAAGTGTCCAATTCATTTGGATCAAAAGAGCCGTGGCACAATCAAGCATTTAGCTGAACGAGCAATTCACTTTGAATAGCACAAATATTTGGATTCAAGTGTATGTCAGCAACGATCAATTGAAATCTTAATAATGAAAGCCTGTGGGAACAAAATGGGGATAAAAGAGGGGAAAAGATTCTTTGTGGGGGGAAGTCATTGCAGAAGGACTACCCGAGAGGTTTCCCCCACTGCAAATAAACAGGGTTAGTTAGGTTCTGAGCTAGAGCAGAATGGGACACAGAGCTGGCAATGAACCAGTCTGGCCAAAAGACACAAGTCCAACCCACCTTAATATCCTGTCCTTTGCTTGGTTTGGTTTTAAAAGTCTAGGATGAGAAAAATGATGACCTCCTTATGTTAAAAGAATGTAAGGAAGTTGCAGGACCTGCTGGTACCACTGGGTAATTTTAACTAGTCAGGCACTCACTGGTTGAATGGCCCCTGGGGCCTGGTTAGGGGAAGCAATTATTCTCACATGCTATTTAGGAGGAGCTAACTCACAATTCATCCTTGTGAAATACATCAGAGTTAATAATGGCAGCAAGTGTAGGCACTCCCGGGATTAAAAGTGCCCTGTGCACAGTTAGGGTTGATACTGTAATGCAGGGTGACTTTCTGAAACAGGTGACTCGGTGACTATGAACTTTAGATGGGTAGATTTTTAAAATAAGGAGGAAACTGGTTAATAATAGGCTGAAGGGTGAAAATAAAAAATAAAAAAAACCCATAGAGTTTTGGAATCTCATGAAGAATGTCATCTTTGAGGCACAGAAGGTGTGAGTACCTCTAAAAAGAAAAGGCAATGACTAGAGAAAAACTACATTGTTAAGCTTCCACATGAGCTTATTAGGGCTAAATAAATGCATCCTTTAAAGAACAGAAATTGCTTTTGGAATGGCATCAATAGACAGCAAGATACAGAGCCAGGGAAGATAGTAACTGTAAATTAAAAAAAGGACACAAGGCCAATCTGACTAAGACACCCCTGCAGTCACACATACTTCCGCATCTCCACTCTCCAATGTCTCTGTAAGTGCCTCACCTGTGCCAGGGAAACCCCTGTGAACACAGACTCTCCACCAATGGCTGCCCACGGAGCTTTGGAGAGCTGCAGTGACAGTCCCTCAGAAGTGGTCTGCTGGTGAGTGGCTGGTAGGGTGAACCTGGTGTGGCCAAATGATTTTGGAGTGAGTGGGTGTGGAATAAATACTCTTTGAAGGAATGTGAGCTGAATGAGCACAGCACAGAGCAATCACCCCTCAGAGCTAGTACCTTTCATGGGGAAATGGCAGTAGGAGTGTGAACCTGTTGATGCTCCCAAACTCTACGGGGCACTGTCGTTCAGGGGGTTCCTACAGTGTAAAGCCAGGTGGTAGGGGAGAAAAGACAGGGACACATAGGGTGACCAGATCGCAAGAGTGAAATATCAGGACAAATTGGGCAAGTGTGGGGGAGGGGGGAAGAGGGAGGACACAGACAGACACCGGTGCACAGCCCCGACCAGAGCCAGAGGCACTGGTCCGCCTGGCCCTGGGCTACCAGCATGCCCCCTCCTGTTGGGGGTGGGCCCGTGCTGTACCACAGCTCCCTTGGCCAGCGCCCCCTGGATCCACTATGCCCAGAGCCCCCCTACAACCCTTCCACCACAAATGCACTGTACTGCACACACACACACGCCGCCCAGCTCCCCCTTGCCCACAGCCCCACCACAGCTGCCCAGCACCAGACACAGAACCCCCCACTCGCTAGTTTTCCAATACACACAGATTTCCCCTGCCTCCCTCCCTCCCAGTTGCCCTTCCCCACAGCCCTCCACCACAACTCCACAATACCCCACACAGACCCTCACTGCCCAGTGCCTGACACACACAGAGCTCCCCCACTTCCGCATACTCCCCCCAACAGGCCCCCACTGCCTAGCACCCCAAAACACACAAACCACCCCCAGACCCAGCATCCTCCACACCCTCCCAGCCCTGCACCCCACACACACCTCCCAGACACTCACTCCATCACACCCTGCCCCCTTCTCTGGCTGCACTCACCAGCCCTGCTGAGAGGTCTCTGGCTCCTAGGGGAGAGCACCAAGGGGAGTCTCCAGACTCCAAACGTGCTGCGCTCAACACAAGAGCGACCTCCATGGCTCCCACTGGCTGGGAAAAGCACCAATGGGAGCTGCCAGAGCCACAAAGCAGGGCTTGCAGGCATCGGCAACATGCAACTCCCCTCCCCCCACCAAGAGCCAGAGGGACCTGCCAGGGGGCAGGGTGGGGAGTCCCAGCGGTGCTCACCTGAGGCAGTCCCCATCCCAGGAAGCATCTGGCAGGCTGGCCTCTCTGGCTCCTAGAGTGAGGTCAGATGGGAGGGGGCACCTGGGAGCTGCCCCAAGCAGCGGTGAGTGGTGGCGGCACAGCTTCAATTCTGTGGCTGCGGTCCGGATGGTTCCTGATATCAGGACAAAGTGCATCCCAGCCGATGTAAGATCAGGAAGCAGGACAAGTCCGCTAAAATCGGGACTATCCTGATAATTTCAGGATGTCTGGTCCCCCTAGGGACACGGCTCCTCTCACTCAGCAATTCCGAAATATATTTTTTAAAACTAAGTAAATTCCCGAACAAAAAGCTCTGTTATTCTAAAGCTAAAGGTCAAGCGCATGTACAATACCACTTACTTATGGCTTAGAACGAAACACTTTAGAAATACATTGTAATGATCAATAAACAAGCACTGGAAAACCAGGAAATTCTGAGTTAAAGTAAAACTTAGTCATAGATTCATAGATTCCAAGGCTAGAAGGGACCACTGTGATCATCTAGTCTGAGCGCCTGTATAACACATGGCGTAGAACTTCTCCAAAATAATTCCCAGAGCAGATCTTTCAGAAAAATAACCAAGCTTGATTTAAAATCTGACAGTGATGAAACATTTACACCTTATTTCCAGCCTGGATTTGTCTCGCTTCAAGTTCCAGCCGTTGGATTATGTTTTGGGCCCTACCAAATTTACTGTTCATTTTGGTCAATTTCACGATCAAGGGATCTTAAAAACCATAAATTTAATGATTTCAGCTATTTAAATCTGAAATTTCACAGTGTTGTAATTGTAGGGGTCGGAGGGGTTGCAAGGTTATTATAGTGGTGGTGGTGGGGGGGGACTATGGTGCTGCTACACTTACTTCTGTGCTGCTGCTGGCAGTGGTGCTGCCTTCAGAGCTGGGGACCCAGCTAACAGCTGCCACTCTCAAACCACCCATCTCTGAAGGCAGCACAGAAGTAAGGGTGGCAATACCATGACCCCCTTAAAATAACCTTGTGACCCCCTGGAACTCCCTTTTGCATCAGGCCCCCCAGCTTGGGAAATGATGGTCTCCCCCATGAAATCTGTACAGTATAGGGTAAAAGCACACACAAGACCAGATTTCACGGTGAGAGAGCAGATTTCATGGTTGTGAATTTGGTAGGGCCCTAATCATGTTAAATCCTTTCTCTGCTAGATTGAAGAGCCCATTGTTAAATATTTGTACCAATGTAGGTACCCATAGACTAAGGGTGGCCAAACTTACTGTCCCTTCGAGCCACACAGGACAATCTTCAGAAGTTCACAAGCCAGGGCATGGCGTCTGGGACTCGGGGCTTCAGCAGCGGAGGGGTGAAATCCCGAGCTTCGCCAGGCACCTCCTGGGGATGAAGCGCCGAACTCCTCCACCCCTGCTGGGCAGAAGCCCCAAACTCCCCAGTCTCGTAGGTACGGGTGGTGGGAGCTTCACATGCTGCATTTTAACTATAAAAGAGCCACATACGGCTCATAAGCCATAGTTTGGCCACCCCCTTATAGACTGTAATCATGTCACCCCTAAACTTCTTTGTGCCACTAAATAGATTGAGTGTCATGCCTCTGGCAGGAGGCAACTTTTGGGGGCAACAGCTGGCTCAGAAAATTGGCTCACATTTATGTTGTATTGTCCCTTTCTTCTCTCTCTCTCTCTCCTTTGCCCCACATTCAGCTAGGGTTTTAATTTACCTGCAGCAGTTAGGAACTGTCTATCCAGATACTCATTCAGTATCATCGTATCAAGGACTTACTTTATATCTGCAGGCGTCATTTTGGACATTTGATTGGTTCTGGTTTAATATTTACTTTTTGTGTCTTCTCTTGATTGAAGAGATGGTCTAGCACGCTTCTGTTCATTCCAGGCAGACGGATTAATTGAGACCACAGGTAAAGGAGTTTTCCAGTTCTCACTTGGGCACGGCTGCTGCAGCAGCAGCCAGGAGCAGCAATTGAAGGGTCCAGCCCGGTCAGTCGCTGGGCTGGAGCATGTGTAGGTGGAATCTTTGAAGCATTTAGCTGCCATACTCCAGCGAGATCATGTAAAGACAGATTTTTTTGGAGCTTTTTAATTTGGTCCAATTAGGTGGCTTTTTTCACAAGAACTACAAAAGCCACCCTGAGACCAGAGTGATGCTCCTGCCATATCTGAAGTCCCTGCTGGGGCGTGGAAGTACTAGAGGGTTTCAACAAAATGGTTGTAAGATTTATTTTTTTTTAACATGGGCCGAAAACAATGCGTTCTCCCTAATGTCATTCTTGGAACCAGCTGACCCAAGTTTAGCTGAAACTTTCCAAAATAATTCAGCCTGAGGCAGACACCAAGCATGGAAATTGGTTAAAGTTTGTTAGAGTTATAAACAGCTGGAAACAGGGTCTTATTCTACAGTGGCAAGTGTAAGGCAATCTTAACTAACGCCATCGCTACCTGCTTCCACTAAAATAAACAACCCAAACTAGTAACGGTAACCCTGGCTCTCTCTTCTATCTTTCCTTTGTCTGTTATCACTTGTAAGATGACTATATTTTGATCATCGCTTTAGAGTGTGGACCGTGTAGTTCCCACACTTTATGCACTATATACATAAAATGAATAATAATAATTAATAATTCCTCATATCTTTGATTGTGTACACTCTGGAACTACTGGCACTGTAGCACTGTGTGTGGAATTGGGAACAAAGACAAAATAGACATGAAAAAACAACAAGGAGTCCTTGTGGCACCTTAGAGACTAACACATTTATTTGGGCATAAGCTTTCATGAGCTAGAACCCACTTCATCAGATGCATGGAACGGACAATACAGGAGCAGGTGTAAATACATGAAAAGATGTGAATTTTCTTACCAAGTAGAGGTCAGTCTAAGGAGACATTTCAGTTGCCAGCAGGATACCCAAGGGAGGAAAAATAACTTTTGAAGTGACAATGAGAGTGGCCCATGGTATGGCCATGGTAACCTTAGGGCAACTTAATCTGGGAAATATGGACAAATGTTGAAATTTTCCTAATGATTCAATGGTGCCATCTGCTGGGGAGCCATGAAAATACAGCACTGTAACAGATTTTTAATACAGAAGGTAATAAGGAACTCTATAGTGTCTAACAGTTATTTAGCTGACTCTGCGTGGGCTGATAATTTTCACTCAGTAATTTCTTCTTGTATTTTCATGTGCACCTGGATATAAAGCATTGGTCACCTGTTGCTTTTCCCATTATGCTCCCTTTCTACGGAATCTCCTTGCTTTGGCGAATTATGCAGCGTCTTCTACAGCTTTAAATCAGCTGACATTTTATTTAGTTAGTTCTGTATTAGTTTATCAAAGGCTTGATCCCACAATGCCTAAGGTCAAGCTTGCCAAATGGCTCTCTGTTTGGGAAATGCTCAGAGGTACCTGCCCAAAGAGCATCCTATAAAGGGCAGTGATTGCTTAATCATAGAAGCTAGAGGTGGAAAAGCCTGTTAGGTCCGTTACTCTAGCTATATAAGTAAGACAGGTGACAATCAAGGAGAGTGAAAACACAGTGCCTTCTTCCGAATTTCCTGCCCCCAAACCCCATGGATCCGTAGCCTCACCCCAATAAGACTAACCGCAAACATTCCCTTTTACACAGCTGATATGGAGGGATTATGCTATAGCAGGGCAGAATCAGTGACTGGAGGTCAGGGAGCTGAGAGATTCCAGCCAAACTGAGGATCCTTCCAGGCAAAGGATAAGGTAGACTCGTGAGGGCTGAGGACACTTGCACGGCGGCTGTGTGTGCTGACCCTCTCCTCTGATTGTGATTAGAGCCTGTCAAGCCAGATCCTGACAATGAATTCATGTATACTGAGAAAGAAAATAGAAATGGGGGTGCATTATTGTTGCTCCTGCTGAACTATTGAGCCAGTGCTGCGGATGTGAGCTCTTCTGAGTGGCTAAAATAGATAGAACATCCTTTGTGCACAGTCAAAATCTACAGATTAGCACCCACTTCACCCCTGGTTAGGTCTGATGCCAGCTGCCAGGCACAGATGTCGATTGTGCTGTAGTTTATTATTCACAGCTCCTGATTAGATATGCCCCCCTTAAAAAAATGTCTTCAGTCCCAATATACATGAACAGTAAAAAATATCTTGCTGGAGTGAAATATCGTTTCCTTCCCCCCTCCCCCCCTCCACCCACCCACCAAATCATGGCATTGATTTACTGCCACAGCGAGCCCAATCCAAAACCAGCGGAAGGGAAGTTTTCTTTCTAGTTACTCTCTTTCTGATTGGGGAACCCAATTCCAAACCAGTCTGTTCCACTGAAATGGATTTATGAGTCTCTTTCTGTGCCAAAGCACAAGTTGTACCTTTGTTTGTTGTTTTTTTTTTAAAGGACATTATTACATAAACCCAAATGTAACACTTCATTTGTCACATGTCTTTAATTTCCTGCTTGTCCCCAACGTTTAAATCAGTTCTTGTGATACCATCTGGATTTCCAAAACTCTGCTCCCCAAGGTAACTTGAGTTGTGGCAGCACATGACCAAGTTTTTTGTTTTCTCTGGGAATGTGTTTTTGGTCTTTTGAAAATTTTGATGCTGTGTATCAGGAGAATAAAGAACTGCTCTTGATTTTATTACCTCTTTCTTGACAAGTCTCAGATCAGATTCAGTCTATATTCCTTTCCAGATGACACCTAGCTCACAAAACCAGAAATCAACACAGTAACATACAGGATACTACCCATGATCACACTCCATAAGCAAGTCAACATGCACAAGATAAATTTGATGAATGTGTGAAACAGGCTATAAAGTGCATAGTGTTACTTTATGGGAAATATGGTAGAACTGTACATTAAAGTAAGACATATCAGAAATCAAAAGCATTTTCTACCTTAGATTGTTTCTCCTAAAAATTCTCACAGTTGCTACCACCAGTAAGCTTCATTAGTGGGCCTACAATGAAAATGGTAGTGTAGATGTGGCTGCCTGTATTTTAACCACCAAGGTCTGGATGCACAAAAGGAATTAGGTGTTTGTGACACTGTGCATCACTGCATCTCACTTTTAGGCACATAGAAAATCACTGCAATTCACAAAGCGTGAGTTAGGCCCCTAGGTTTCTCTATAATGACTGGGGAGAGATAGGTGCTTTAAATTGTGATTCACAAAAGCCAGTACATTAGGCAGGGACTTGCCTAAACTAGGAAATGGGAGATGCTAATCAGAGGAGTGTACTAAGGCCCACTTCTGTCACAGAGATAGGCACTTTAGTCCAGGTCATGGGTGGCGGAAGAACATGCCCTTAGGGGAGGCTAGCCCCCAGTCCCTCCCCCTCTGCCCTGCCTCTTCTACCCCCGCTCCCCTGCCGGAGCCCAGAGCACACTGCCCCCCCCCCCCCCCCCCCCCCCCCCCCCCCCCCCCCCCCCCCCCCCCCCCCCCCCCCCCCCCCCCCCCCCCCCACACACACACACACGCGACTCCAGTCCCAGCGCTGGGCAGGTGGTGTAGCTGGAGTGCTCCCAGTCCCTGGGGGTGACGTTTGGGTGGGGCCATGCCAGACTGTTTGGGGAGGCACAGCCTCACTCTGCCTATGATACCCATCACCCATGGTCCAGGTTGCCGGGAGGCGCCCATCTCTGTTTGTGATGCTAACCCAGGATCCCTCTTCTCGAGTTAGAAGCCAACACCATTTTTGCAAGAAAATGGGGGAGGATGGAGGAGGACCTCCCTTATAACTTTTAGCCTAGTGGTTAGGACAGTCAACTTGGAGACCCCCCAGTTCAAGTGCCCTCTCTGCCTGAAGGAGGAAAGGATTTAACAGGGCTCGTCCACCTCTCAGGTGAACTCTCAAACCATTGAAGCTGTGCACTCTGGATAGATAATTAAAGGGTAATTGGAGCAGGAGGCTAGATCCTGGTCATCCACATCCTGGGTGAGTGCGCTAGCCACCGTGCTATAGAGGCGCTCGCTCACTCTCTCTGGAGCTAATGACTCCTTAATCATTTATTCATAGTGGAACAGCTTCAACAGTAGAGGGTTGAACAAAGGGTGCCCAATATCAGAATATCCTGCAGCCCAGTGGTTAGAGCACTCACCTGAGCAAGTGGTAGATCCCTGTTCAAACCCTTTCTCCTGCTCAGATGGAGGTGGGACTTGAACCAGGCGGTCTCCTACATTTCTGGTTAGTGTTGTTGTGATAACTGGGCCTACAAATTGTGCAGGCAAGAGAGAGTGATCCCAATGACATTGTCCCCTCCTCTAGCTCCAGCTGAATCCTGAGCACCACCTGGGATGAAATGGGATTGGACTTTAACAACAACAAGCTCCAGCCCATTTCAACTTTTTCTCTTTTCCCCAAAAGGATGAGTGTTACCATCTTTGATACCATCTAAGAGACTGTCAAATAAGCAGGTTTTTCCTTCTAAAAACTCTCTCCAGCTAGAGGCGAAGGGCTAAAGGGAAGTTAAAATAAAAGCCTTAGTTAATACTTTACTTTTCAACATAAGAACATAAGAATGGCCGTACTGGGTCAGACCAAAGGTCCATCCAGCCCAGTATCCTGTCCACCGACAGTGGCCAACACCAGATGCCCCAGAGGGAGTGAACCTAACAGGCAATGACCAAGTGATCTCTCTCCCACCGTCCATCACCACCATCTGACAAACAGAGGCTAGGGACACCATTCCTTACCCATCCTGGCTAATAGCCACTAATGGACTTAATCTCCGTGAATTTATGCAGTTCTCTTTTAAACCCTGTTATAGTCCTGGCCTTCACAACCTCCTCAGGTAAGGAGTTCCACAAGTTGACTGTGCGCTGTGTGAAGAAGAACTTTCTTTTATTTGTTTTAAACCTGCTGCCCATTAATTTCATTTAAAATTGGCCTCTAGTTCTTATATTATGGGAACAAGTAAATAACTTTTTCTTATTCGCTTTCTTCACATCACTCATGATTTTATATATCTCTATCATATCCCCCCCCTTAGTTTCCTCTTTTCCAAGCTGAAAAGTCCTAGCCTCTTTAATCTCTCCTCATATGGGACCCGTTCCAAACCACTAATCATTTTAGCTGCCCTTCTCTGAACCATTGACACTTTTCAAAGACACCATAGTAGAGGGCCAACTTAAATGTATACCCCAAATTAAAAAAACACAGTAAAACACAGTAAAAGAACTAAAAAAGAGCCATCGTGGTTTAACAACCAAGTAAAAGAAGCAGCGAGAGATAAAAAGGCATCTTTTAAAAAGTGGAAGTCAAATCCTAGTGAGGTAAATAGAAAGGAGCATAAACTCTGCCAGATTAAGTGTAAAAATGTAATAAGAAAAGCCAAAAAGGAGTTTGAAGAACAGCTAGCCAAAACTCAAAAGTTAATAATTTTTTTTAAGTACATTAGAAGCAAGAAGCCTGCTAAATAACCATTGGGGCCCCTGGACGGTCAAGATACAAAAGGAGCACTTAAAGACGATAAAGTCATTGCTTCAGTCTTCACAGCTGAGGATGTTAGGGAGATTCCCAAACCTGAGCTGTCTTCTGTAGGTGACAAATCTGAGGAACTGTCACAATTGAGGTGTCACTAGAGGAGGATTTGGAATTAATTGATAAACTTAACAGTAACAAGTCACTGGGACCAGATGGCATTCACCCAAGAGTTCTGAAAGAACTCAAATGTGAAATTGCAGAACTACTAACCATGGTTTATAACCTGTCCTTTAAATCAGCTTCTATACCCAATGACTGGAAGATAGCTAATATAATGCCAATATTTAAAAAGGACTTTAGAGGTGATATCGGCAATTACAGGCTGGTAAGTCTAACATCAGTACTGGGCAAATTAGTTGAAAAAATAGTAAAGAATAAAATCATCAAACACATAGAAGAACATAAATTGTTGGGCAAAAGTCAACATAGTTTCTATAAAGGGAAATCATGTCTTACTAATCTATTTGAGTTCTTTGAAGGGGTCAACAATGGAGATAGTGTACTTGGATTTCCAAGCCTTTGACAAGGTCCCTCACCAAAGGCCCTTATGTAAATTAAGTTGTCATGAGCTAAGCAGGAAGATCCTTTTATGGATTGAGAACTGCTTAAAAGATGGGGAATAAAAGGTAGGAATAAATGGCAAATTTTCAGAATGGAAAGGGGTAACTAGTGAATATTTTGTTCCTCGGAATGATTAAGTCCCTTTGATTGTCCTCACTCCACCAGGTTTCTGTGATGCCTATTATATCAATATCCTCCTTTAACATGAGGCACTCTTATTCACCCATCTTATTATTTAGACTTCTAGCATTTGTGTACAAGCACTTTAAAAATTTGTCACTGTTTATTTGTCCGCCCTCTTCTGATGTGGTAGTTGTGGCGGATTCTTTTTTGTGTGAATGTTTCTCATCTGATCTGGCCCCTACTTTATCCTCTTCCCCTGACTAAAACCTAGAGAATTTCTATCAATAGACTTTCCTCAAAGAGAAGTCTCTGTCTGATCCATGTGCTGTTACTGTTTTTCCCTTCTTTTCTGTAGCTTTAATAAATTGTCAAAGAATTTTAATGGTGTGTTTGCCATGGTATTAAGCAGGCTGAGGTCTCTGTATATCAAACCCCAAACCTTGTTTGAATTTTTTTATTGCTGGAGAGCAGCTGGGTTATATTAACACCTTTAGCCCATATATTCCATCTAAATTAACACAACAGTCCCTTAACCACTGGGCTAAAAGTTATGAGTGAGCCCCTGCCCCTTCAGGCTCAGAGGGCCACTACCTAACTGGGCCCTACGTGCGACTGAGACAGCCAAATGCCTCTCTTCCTTTGCTTTGTGAATTGCTCTGGAGCTTAGGTAGGAGACAGGTTGTTCAGATGCCCAGAAGAAGTCAGCTGTGCTCATGGCCAGAGGCCGAAACATAGACAGCTAGGGAACTTTTACTGCAAAAATTTAGGTTATGAGTGAGTTTAGGCTCCTATGGGTTTTAGCGGGAATTTTGCATTTCACAATGATGATGGAACTGGGATTTAGGTGCCTAAACTCTTCCATGCATCCAGGCCTGAGTTGTCTAGATCTGCTGTAGATGACAGGATGTTAAGGCAGCGCTGACTGGTTTATTATTATGTGCATTGTGGTAGCACCTAGGAGCCCTAGACATGAACCAAGACCCAGTTGTGCTAGGCACTGTACAAACACAGACCAAAAAGGCCCCTGAGTTTACACTCTACACAAACGGTCCCACTGTTGCCACCATTGGTGGAGTTGAAACAGTGGAAGTGATGGTAGGAATTGTCACATCTAGTGTTGACACAGACAATGAGGGGATGTGAGATCCAATTATGTGAGGTGCTGAGTGCCTAACAGCAGTGAGGGCTTAAGTTCCCTCTAAGCTGCACGGCCACACAGCAGGCTTTCAAGAGCCATGCAGGCCGGGAGAGATACCCTTCCCCCGGCCCGTTCCAGCCCCGCTGGAGCTGCTGCAGCCATGGAGAGGCACCCCTCCCCAGCCCACCCAGAGCTGCTGTGGTCATGGAGAGACAGGCACCCCTCCCCTGGTCCAGCCTTGCCAAAGCAGCCATGGAGAGATGCCTCTCCCCTCAGCCCCAAGCTGCTGTGGTGAGAGAGGACTGGGGGGAGGCCTCTCTCTCTGCTTCAGTCCCAGGGCAGCCTACACCCAAACCCATCATTTCCGGCCCCAACCCAGAGCCTGCACCCCTAGCCAGATCCCTCACTCCCCTGTACTCCAACCCTCTGCCCCAGCCTGAGCCCCCCACACACTCTGAACCCCTCTTCCCTACCCCACATCACCTCCATATTGGTGCACGTAACAAAATTTATTCCACACATGGACGTAAAAAATTAGAGGTAACACTGGTGAGGGCCACGGTTGCTGAAAGGGCTCAGTATCCCATAGGAAGGTCTTACCACCTTGCAGGATCCAGTCCATTTTGAATGCAAAGAACAAACATAAATGCAGATTCAAAACAAAGAAAGGACTTTAGGATACTGTTGTGAGATTTTATGGTCTTCCTCCTGGAGCAGGGATTTGAACAGGGTCCAGCCACCTCTCAGGTGAGAGCCCTAACTATTAAGCCAGGGGATAGTCTGCTATGGGGTTCCCTCAGTGTCTCCTATTAAAGTTGTTAAATAGCATTTGAGCCAGTGATAGAGCTGGAAAGACTCTATAAGAGCTGTTAGATGGATTCTGAGCATGCCTACTGGCTCAGGCCCCACACTTGAGTTAAGCAGCCAAACTCCTATCTTTCTACAGTACATGGATCACAGGCAGAGGCAGGTCCCTTCCTGCAACCCAGAGTTAGGCACCTATCTCCAGGAGAGGGGCAACCCCCCACACCTCGAGTCAGTATCTTCCATTGACTACCTTAGGTGTCTCCCTACCCAGCATGCTGGTTTTGTGGCTCACAGGCTAAGGCGGGGTTCTCAACCTTTTCCTTTCTGTGCTCCCCCACCCCCTCCAACATGCCATAAAAGCTCCATGGCCCACATGTGCCACAACAACTGTTTTTCTGCATGTAACAGCCAGGTTGGCATTAAGGGGTAGCAAGCAAGGCAACTGCCCAGGGCCCCACGCCACAGGGCCCCAGCAAAGCCAAGCTGCTCAGGCTTCAGTTTGAGGCCTGGTTGGCATGGATCAGGCCAGTGGGGCTTTGGCTTTCTGCCCTGGCCCCCTGTGAATCTAATGCTGGCCCTGCTTAGCAGACCCCTAAAAACTGCTCCCAGCCTCATAGGGGGCCTCACACCCCTGATTGAGAACTGCTGGTCTAAGGTGCCTGTCTCTCCCCATTCATTGTATCGGGAATCTAGGCCCGTAAATCAGGCTTTGTGGATCACCGTGTGGTTCCTGTGATTTGTTGGGTCCTGTGATGCTCATAATCTCAATGCCTCAGTCCCTTTGTGGAGCTAGGCCTTTATGACTTCCCAGCCATGTAGGAAGCACCCCCTCCCACTACTTCCTGAGGGCGGGGTCTTTCTCCTCTGGAAGAAGCCACGCAGGGAGTGTTTTTGGTTGTGCCACACACAGAGATCCAGCAACTGTGCCACAACACGTTCCTTGAAATCCTTCTGGCAAAGAATTGATAACTCTTCTAAAAATGGCCCTCTTTTCATGCCTGGCTGAAAGAGGAACAACTTCTGTTTGGTCCAAAAAACAAGACTCAGCTAAAAAAAATTATAAAGTTAAGCCAGTTATGGTTTACTGTCAGCTATGGAGGAGATTTTTAAGGCCCTTAAGCATGGGCTTATGTAATGGGCTTGGGGAAAACACTATGCTAAGGTTTAGTATAACATTACTTCCCCCTTTCCAGTACTTCAGCTTATCTCTCTACTGGGGTACAGAAAAGAGTTTAGTCTTTTCAGGACTTATGTAAAAAATACAGAGTTAAATCTCAGAGAACAAAGGTGACACAAAAATCTCTAAAGAAAAACACATTTACTAAATCCATCCAAATGTGTGTGTGTAAATGCAAAACAGTTTACCTATGACCCATGAAACAAATGTGATTATTGCCAATAACAACTTTTTAAAGAAAACACTTTCAGGAGGTCTTCCTCAAGTTTTTTCCTACCCAAGTTTCAGTGCAAAATATAAATTATGCCCATGGCCATACATATGGTTCCCTAGGACTCTTTTCTGGGAGGATTTACCCCCTTCGGTCTGAGTTGTGGGCTCCAAAACCTCTATAGAGCTGCAAGTTCCTTTGAGTTCCTACAGTCTCCTTCAAATTCCCCTTGAATCTCTGCAATAATTGTCTGCAGTTTGCACAGCCTGCATCACATTCCAGTCCTCTTCTTCATCTACAGTGTGAAGGAACCTGCAGTCAAATCCAACAAAACTGGAAAGTCCCTGCAGCACAACACTTACAGACATTCCATCTGTGGTTGCACCATTACTGAATCTACAGTTTAGCACCTATTTCTGCTATTTATAAACTCCTCCCTCTCCTGTTGAGTTCCTATTGGTTCCACTCTCATAGAGTATCTCTGGGTGTCTTCTGCCAGAGTGCTTGCCCACAATGGAAATCACTTAAGTGACTTCAAACAGCCAATGAGTATGCCTAATGCCTACCACATGCAATTTCTGGATGATTCTGGTCTATCCAGCAGAGTCATCCCATCCAGCTCCAGCAAGTGTGCAGGCACACAAAGCACCACAAACAAAAACATGAACCAAGTAATAAATGAATGTCACCTCTCCAGTGCAAAGACTGGGAATAGTATTGTTCTTATTCTTTGTAATTGCTGAAGGATCCAGCCTGGCCCCACTGGGCAAGCTGCTGTTTGCCCACAAAAGGAGACATTCTCTTCGTCCCATTTACCATGTAATTTATCCGATCAGCCTGAGTGAGAATTGAATGTTTTAATTTTCTCAATTATTGTTGGCCAACACAGAGAAACAAATTCCTGCGGCAGATGATGGATACTTGGAACTTCATTAGCTCAGCGAGAACAGCATGCAGATCCTTCTGCTCTCACAGTTTGTGCCTCAGCTGCTGTGCTAGATGGGAATCTCTGTTAGCTGCTAGCACTATCAGTAGCCATACCAGGCATACCTTGTACTGGGAATTTGGTATGATCATGCAACTAAGTCTGTATGGCACAGCTACTTGGAACACAATGCAGAGGTGCAAGGATGTGCCTTCAGAGTCAGTTACAGGATCAAGGCCTTAGTCATTGCCCTTGGTTGTTGGTGTGGTAGTTTCACCCAGCCTCGGGGGATAGAAAGTGGGTAAAACCACCAGGATAATGTGACTGTAATATTACAAAAATTGTATGAGGGGCTCTGGGCCCTGTGTAACTGCTTTTGACCCACTCTTGTAAATAGCCTTACCTGACACCTCCAAAATCATGCTGGGAGTGCACACAAGATAGTACCTGCCTCAAAGGGATTATAGTTTCAGTTCACCTGTGAGAAATAAAGGGTTAACAGAACAGACGGGAGGCCTTGTGAGGGGGGAGGGCATGACTTACAGCAATAGGATTACAGTGTTACCCAGCAAAGGTTAGTGCACACCACAGTGAACGTGTTTTATTATAGTAGTTTTGCCGAGTCCCTTGTTCTATACATTATAGCACTAGCTGTGCTGGGCAGAGTAATTGCTAAATTTCATGCTGACAGACAGTATCCCTTTCAGCGTGACATGTGCATGAACTAGTGAAACAGTTCAGCATGCAAACCTCAGCCCCACTCTTCCCCCAGCCAGATCCTGGTTTTTTCCAGGGAAAATGTTCTTTCTTGGTCACATAAAAATAAAAAACAAACAGCAGTTGAAACACAAAAATACTCCTCCCTCCCAGCTTGGGGTTTCTTACCCAGCCCCAGGAGAAACAAACAGCCTCACTTATCCTTTTCCTGGAGCAGCTGCTCTGATGGGCTCTCTCTGAAACACTTGTATGAGCCTGAGTGGCTGTTATTTCCCTATGTGCCAGGAATAGCATAAAACCTCTGCATCCTGCCATCACACTGGGAAGGTGAGGGTGGGTAAATGACTTTCCCAAGGTCACCCAGGAAGTGGGAACCAGTATTCTGACAGAGCGTTCCTGACTCCCAGCCCCCTACTCTAACAATTGGATAATAAATATTCCCTTGGACACTGACATTTTTAAACTATAAGCTTCCCCTAACATAGCTCCTCTGTTCTGCTACACCACAACAAAATGCAAAGCACGTTGGATACGCCAACTATAACAAAAAGACCATATGACTAATTATGTTTATTCAGACATAAAGAAAATTAATTTACATTAAATGCTTTCATGCACAGACTGTGTGAACCTTATCTAATGAGCATGACAAGCCTTAGGACTACAAGATGCTGATAGTTTAGTTAACAAAATGCAGAAGAAATCCGAACATTGTTTTTATGTGGTTTTAGATGGTGTTTTGAAGCCACTTCACTGTAAAATGATTTCCAGTTGTTATTTCCTCTTTAAATAACGTAAAACAAATTCAATTTGTGCAACTTTCACATTTCTAGACTTTCTAAAAGGAGAGTACCAGCATCTGGTTCTCTCTATTTCTTTTCAACATATGTTTGTCAGTTGTGAAATATACTTTTATGGTATAAAAAGAGCCTAATCTGCAAAAGGAAGAAAGACAGACTGTAACTGTGCCATCTACAACACTGGCAAGAAAGTATCTGAGTGACATGGCCAAACTCTGCTCTTATTTACATTCATGCATGTCTATCACTGAGAGCAGGAACAGGCCCAGCTGTGTATTGTTACTAAATAAAAATGCGACAATGTCAGTAATTAAGATGAGTCAGAGCAGTTCCAGTGAACCAGATTAAATACTGGATTACAGGGAGAAAAAATGTAAAAGGAAAAATAGCCACGAAAGTCCTCCAGAACGTCTTTAACCTCACATGCTGAAAGACAGCCCTTTGCCTCATCTACCAGGCACATCGATTTGTAAAAGCAAATGCAAACTACTTGGGGATCATTCGCAGTTTGACGTAACTGTTTCTGCCCCTCATAAAATGACCAGCATGTGTAATGTGGCTGTGAAGGGAGAGATGCAACAGTGCTGTGGTCCGAGGCTAAAGTCTCTTCAGGTGAGCAGTTAATTGCATAGCAGGTGACCATAAGTAGGCTGTGTTCTGAGGTTCCACAAATGATGGAGCAGTCTGAGTGCTGGCTTAACAAGTCGGACTATTGTAGTGCTATGTTCTTTGTTAAAACAGGTCTGTGATTATTGACAACTTGCCTTGGGACCCTCAGCCTGAGTCACACACTAATTCATGTGGTTTTTGTACCCTAATAGATATTTTAGTAGACTGTAGAATCAGTCAACGTGCCCCTGCTGGTGTGAACTGTAGGAGTAGTAACAAGTAGCTTAGCTCATTTGTTCAAAAACTTTTTTTCCAACTTGAACCAATGGAAAGCAATTGTAAATTTGGATTTCTGGTAAAAGGCACAGTTTCTCTCACTTCTGCTTGTTTATGGCTGAGGAAACACGTCTGTTTCTTAATAGGCAACATGTTGTGCTGTTGGCTATTCATTTTCTGTACTTTGTGCATAGTTTAAGCCATGTCCTTATCTATCAGTGTCAGGAGGAGCTATGTGGCTAATTCCCAGATCAATAGCCATATGTTTTTGCAACAAAATCTGCTATCACAACATAAATGTTTCCCCACTGGCCTGTGTGATGTCAGAGTTCGTAAATAGCACCACAACTACACAGCGCTAAAACAATCAGTGTGAATCTTAACTAATAGCCATGGTCCCTATGACGTTTCCTGGGGGCTCTCAAGACAAACCTGGAGAACTGATTTAGACTGTGTCTAGACTGAGCTTTCTCTTACTCATGCAACAGTGGGAGTTCCTAACAGTGGTAACTGTAGCAGGGTGCTGCTGTAAAGTGCTGCCAGCATTTTTACCACCTTATCATCTAGATCTGTTCTGAGAAGGTGCAGACATTATGGGGTTACTTACCTCAGGAGCCAGTCTCCATTAGCATTATGAGCAACAGCTGGGCTGCACCAGTGGCAGTGCATTAGTGAGTATGGTGGTGGCAGGTCATGCCAAGGTCCACACATCTCAACTAAACACTGACAAATACATAGCTGGAGGCAGTGTCGCTCACCTGTGGATTAGTATTGTTAAAATAGGTATTAAAGTTATAAGAATGTGCTTAGTGTTTAGACTTAAGTGAATGCTTGTGAGTTGTTCTCACTTACAATATCTTGACAGTGCACCCCATAATGCTTTATGGAAATATGCTTATGAATGTAAATATGACATAACTGGAATATGTTTTATGCTACATATGCCATGTAACATATCTCTGCAAAGGTTATTATCTACTGAATATATTCATCCTATTTGTATGCATGTATCATTTTTGTATTAGAAGTTATGAATATTAGCTTTGTACTTATTTGATTTTAAGTAGCCTTAGTAAGGCATTTGGTCAGCTTCTTTAGAAAGGAATTTGCAAGTTAAGTGCCAGCCAAGAAACACTTAATGGACAATGGATCTTGGAAGACTCCAATCCACATAGAAGTCTACCTGAAGTCTACCAAGGTAGCATGTAAACAATGGCTGCCACTTGTAAGGAACTGAGTCATGCAAGGACATGTGACTTGCCCACGTGACTCCAAAACTCCGTCTTGTAGCTGGGATTCTACACAAGGGGAAGGAGGATATATGTAAATGTGGTTATTAGGAAAATAGAAGCTATTACTTTTTGAAACTTAAGATTGGAACTCATTTACAAGAGTAAAGCAGGCAAACATATAAACCCACCAATAAACCTCATTCCCTTTTCCTAGTTAATACATCTGTATATAGTTTATTATAGGATTGGGTGCAAGTGTTGTCTTTGGTGTGAGCTCTAAGGTGCAATTGACCTGGGGTAAATAAGTGGTTCTTTGGGACTGGGCGTAACCTGAATACTGCTGTGGGTATTTGGTGACAAAATAGATCAGCATATGCAAGGGGACAATCTATGATTCCATGGTTAGGTTCTTATAGTGCCTGAGGCATTTACACTTAATAAGTGGTTGGTGAAATCAATATATAGAACTCATGGCCAATTTGGGTTTTGGGCCCTGCCTCTTAACAACTTGTCCTTAGGTTGGTACTTATGCTCTTGAGCAACTGCAGGACAGTTTGACAGTGGCAACAGTGTGGAAACCAATATAGGACCCTTAAACCCATATCTCTACTTTTTAAAGATCAGCAGTGTGGATATAGCACTACATACTAATTCATTAATACCAATACAGTGTGGATACAGCAGTATCATACTCCCATTTCTTTGAAACTTGCTAGGAGGCTCTACTCTGAAAAGTGATTCTGTAAAAATGACTTCTTGAAGTTTCATGTTAATTGCCCTCCAGAATGTGGAATAAAAAGATAGTGGTGTGTTTCTCCCTCCCATCCCCCACCCTGTCCCACCCCACCCCATCAGTCCTGCAAACTGGTTAAACTAAGTTCTTTCTTTCTTGTGCATCACTAGTTATAAATGTCCTGGCTTTCACTTATACCTGTGCATCCTCATTGTCTTCCATTTTTCATGGACACCTGTGCATTCCCCGTGGTGTCACTGAGCTTGCACAGGGGAAACTGACTGGAACTTAGTAAATAGTTTGGCTGGTGTTGCACAAAAGGGAGCATGGGCCAGCTCACTCCTTTGTTAGTGTGTTCGCTCTGCAGGGCTAGCCACAGTGAAAAGCAGTAAACAATGTATTCCTATCACTAACAAAGTGCACAGACCTCTGGATACAAAAAAGGGACCAAGAAGCTGAGTAAGAAGGTGCCATGATTACATAACCACTTTTTAGAAGTGAACCATGTTCTGTTGAGATCAAAAGTGGAAAACACTATATAAGAGCTAAGTATTAATGAAGTAGTATTATTAATGACCTCACAAGAACAGTCTCCTGCTTCCTCCTCCCAAATAACAGTTGACAAAATGAATCAGGACCACATGTGCATGCATGAATCCACACTCGCACATACACATGTTGCCAACTGGCCACATACATGGAACTCCAACAAGAATGAAACTAGTTTCCCAGAGTATAGACTTCTCTCCAGGGATAGCAAGCCCATTCAGTCTGCTGGTGGAAAGAATTGTTATAAATGAACGGGTGTTACATACTGCTGCGAAAAGCAGCTTTATTTTGGGAATAATAGTCATCAGACATTGACCACCTAGAAGGTCACAGTGCTACCAGGGTGGTAAGGCTAGGTAAAAATATTCCATGAACGTTATTTTTTGATGAAAAATTGTTTTATTTTTTGACAAAGTGAAATTGTTCCCAAAAGGTGTTTGCTTTCCATGGAAAATGTTGACACTTTGTCAAAAAACTGACCACCTGAAAACCAAAAGGTTTTCCTTTTTGGGCCAACCCCCCCTAATTTTGATTTGGAAATACTGCCATAGAGTCTCATAAGAGCTGGGACTGCCATGATGCACTGTGGCATCTCAGCAGGAGGGGAGACTCTGGTGCATCATGGGAGATGTGGTCTGCTCAGGTAGTCCAGCCCAAAGAAGATAAGAGGGGGCATGAGGCACCTGAACTACAACTCCCAGGAGACACTTTGGTGGCATTTCTGATTTGAAATATTCAGCTTTGATCTGAAAGATTTTTGCTGAAAATTTTCAGGTTTTGATTTTTTTTGTCTAACAGTTGAAATTTTTCATGGAAACCCTCCCCCCCATTTTCTGATCAGCTCTAATGAATAACATTGTGTGCCATCTGAAAAGATTTACTAAATCTCTATTTTGATACAGAAGGGCCTGTATAACATACTTTGTTACATGTGAAATAGTAAACAGGAGTCTGACTCATGTTTCAGGGGGCTGATATTCTTTTGTACCTCCCAGTCATTTTGTTTTTACCAAATCTGGAAAAACCTGGGAAGTTTCCGGGAAAAGATCTGTAATAAAAACAACAACCAACAGCATAAGAAAAATATCTTTGTTATTAAGAATACATCATATAATCATAATCATTTTTATACACATTTTAATATTTCGTATACTTATTATAAATAACATGAGCAGTGTACAAAATGTTTAACTGGAACAAAGTTGTGAGTCTCGGCAAATTAAAAACAAATTCATGGACCCAATTCTCATCTTTCATTGATGTCAGTGGGATTCTAATTTATTAACTATGAAATACAACCAGGAAGTGACTTGATTAGAGACCTTTTACACTGTGATACCAACAAGCGATTCCTTGAATGTCACTTTAATTTCTTTTATTTTTTCCTGGTTTTCTGATTTACCATGACTTTTTTTGCTTTATTATTCCAGCTTTACAAGAATGGCTAATCTCATATTAACTTTGTACACTGTTGGGAGAGTCAAAAATTTCTTCCAGCTTTGTTGATCTAATTTTGTTAAAAACTAATACCAACCCATTAACAATAAGAATTCTGCCCATTACTACACATCTGAAAATGTTTCAATTAAATATTTATTTCCAATATTAATAAAAGTGAACTTTTTACCTTAGTATCCTCTTTTAAACTTAGCACATTTTTAATTCATCAAAATAATATTTCTTTCAAATAAAATTATACATGGTATTTAGCTAGATGAAACAAATTTGTCATGTGCATGAGACTAAGTAATGAAACTAGCCAGAAAGGTGACTGTTGCTGCATCCATATGTTGGGATTTTTTTGTGTGTGTTATTTTAAGAATTATAAAGGAGTAAGTAATTTACACGTTAAAAAATCTCATCTTGAATCTGGAATCTATTGATCTTATTTGTATTTTCAATGCTTCAGGTAGGTCACAGAAAATACCTAATACCTTACCTTTTTATCTGAGGATTTGTGTGTGTGTGGACATGTACATAAGTCTCTCTCTCGGAATCCTAAACTGAACAATTTCTGCTATAGCTCCTTTATTGTGAAAAATATCATATGGTTAACTGAAAATATAAGAAGAACGGTCCAGCCAAAAGATATCTGCTCTGTAAGCACACTAGGACTGTATCATCGCAGAAGAGGTCACCCTGCCAGAGGAACTCCGCCTGCAATGTGAAAATGACAGACCTTGATCAACAGCACCACCCCCAAGTCCCTGGGACCCAACCAAGGCATGCTCAGGGATTGGGAATCCATGGGAGGATTGGGGGGAAGAGAATAAAGCCCAAGCACGAGACCAGAAGTACTGGTCAATTAAATCTCCTACCCCAGAAACCTGCTAGGTGTTTGCTCTAGAAGTGACACCTTAGGCTGCATAACATTTTCCATGGTTACCCTCCTTTTAAGGATGCGCAAGGGGAGTGCCCAAATAGGGAAGCCCGTTCAGCACAGCCTCCCCAGAACTGGACTGCCACAGATAATGTGAACAGAAAGCTGGCTAGATCATCAGGCTCAACGGGTAGTGATCAATGGCTCCATGTCTAGTTGGCAGCCGGTATCAACCAAATATCTATTTCACTAGGACGGTGGTGAAGCACTGGAATGGGTTACCTAGGGAGGTGGTGGAATCTCCATCCTTTGAGGTTTTTAAGGCCCAGTTTGACAAAGCTCTGGCTGGAACGATTTAGTTGGGGTTCTTCTTGCTTTGAGAAGAGGGTTGGACTAGATGACCTCCTGAGGTCTCTTCCAACCCTAATCTTCTATGATTGTATGAGTGGGAGAGGCATGGATGGCTTTGGCCCCTGGCAGAGCCCTATACCCAGGTTGTGGGGGCTCATCCCATGCCTGTTCCACTGGGGACAAAGACCTGCAGAAAACCTTGTGCCCAACCAATGGAGTGACATGATGGAAATTCCACAAGGGGAACCTCACTAAGGCTCAGATTCAGGAAGGTACTTAAATATGTCTTTAGTAATCCCCATAGATGTCAATGGAACTACCTGCCCACTTAAATTTAGGCATGTGCTTAAGCAACTTCTGGATTCAGGGTCAGAGTTCTCCTCTCATGGATACTGCTGCACACCAGGGCAATCTGTCCCTTGGGGTGTCCAGAAGCTTTAATTTGTTGTTTTCCCTACAACTGAAAAAGCAAAGCTTAAAACTAAAACCAATTCCTTATTTTAGATCACGTTTTCTTTGGGAGGAAAAATCTGGACTGATTTACAAAACATCCTGTTCAGTAGTTTGTGTTCCAAAAAACCCTGCTGGTTAATAATGTATGGAGAATATCAACCTGATCCAGCAGGTTAAGTGCATGACATAATTGTATGTATCGGGTACATATATAGTTTAAGAAAGTGACATATACATAGCTGCCTACATGAAAATAACTAAGGGCAGGTCTGCAATATAGGGCTATGTTGACCTAAATTACACAACTCCAGCTACGTGAATAACGTACCTTAGTCAACGTACGGCAGTGCCTACACGGTGCTGGGTCGACAGGAGAAACTCTCCCGTCGACTTACCTTATGCTTTTTGTTCCAGTGGAGTACTGGAGTCAACAGAGAGTGATTGGCAGTCGATTTAATGGGTTTTCACTAGATCCAGTAAATTGATGCCCGGTGGATCAATCACCATGCATTGGTTCCCCAGTAAGTGGACACAAGCCCTAATGGGCCATATACAGCCCATCTAACTAGGGTGACCAGATATCTTGATTTTATAGGGACAGTCCTGATTCTTTTTCTTATATAGGCTCCTCTTACCTACCACTCCTGTCCCGATTTTTCACATTTGCTGTCTGGTCACCCTACATCTAACGCTGGGTTAGATCTTCCATTCTGATTACTCAAAGATTATTCCACTTCTGGACACACCTTCTTTCCCAGAACCCCAACCGCCATTGCTTGGTTCTCAAAATATTTCAATCTGCAGTTCACAGAACTCTTCAAAGCCTTGAAGGTCCATGGGTTACTGTAATTAGCCTCTCTTTACCAATTATGTACTCAGTTCTTTTTAATTTGGGATATACGCTCAAGATCAAGAAAATAGGAATGAAGAAAAAACTTATTCCTTATGATCTGCAGAAATATAACCATAGGAAGGAATTGAAAAGGTATCTGAGGAACTGACAAGTCCCTCAAAGAAAATTTGCAAATTTCAAGATTTCCTGAGATTCCCTGCTCCTCTGCTGGCACATTGCAGGGCTAATATTAACAGTTTGAACTACATGGTTAATATAATATGGGCATATCTATACTGCAATTAGACATCTGCGACTGGCCTGTGACAGCTGACTCAGGCTAACTGTGGTATAGATGTTTGACAGCTTGAGCTCTGGGACTCTCTCACCAAGCAGAATCCTAGAGCCCAGGTGCCAGCCTGGGCCTGAATATCCACACTGCAATTAAAAAGCCCCTTAGCCTGGGCCCTGCGAGCCCAAGCCAGCTGACATGGACCAGCCATAGATTTTAATTGCAGTGTAGCCAATGTGGACAGTACTACTGGTATAGGAATTACAGTAGTTGTCCACAGGAAGGAAGACATGAAAGGGGACCCGCCCGCCAAACCCCCCAACCAACCCATGCATCTTGGAAAGATGCTGCTTATATCACTGTCCATATTTGCTCTAGGGAGAACAGACAAGCCCTGAAGATGAAGTGGAGCAATGAGGGGTTTTCTTTTGCATTTGTCACAGGGAGGCTGTCTTCTTAACACTACAAGTACTGTAGTAAGAGAAGCCATGCCAATAAAATGTTTGTGCTTAATACACTGGAAAAACTGTTTAGACTATAATGGTGGCAAAGTGACTGCCAGGTTCAGTAATGTGCCAGGAGTGGTAATATACATTGCAGATGACTCTGGGTACACTAACTTGTTAATCCAACTTTTCACTATAGAAAGATGTGAGGAATGGGTTCCCTATTAATTTTTAATCCTGCTTTCAAACAACAATTTTCTCTCTGGCACCAGAACAGTGATTTGACTTTCTCCAGAGTTCACCCACGCCATCCCAAGCATCAGCTACAGTGTTTGGTCATATGTACTCCTTTAACCACTCCTCTTCATTATATACTGAGTCAACGATTCTTGTAACATATTACACTTAGACGAACACCAGTTACCTTCAACTCATACAGCAGATGCTTGTGCTACAGTATGTAGAAACAAATTGGATGAAAATTCTTTTGCAAACCTTAGGCCTCATTCTGATTTCACGTATATCAGTGTAACACCACTGAAATCAATAGGATGACCTTCCCGGGTGTGAGTGAGATCAGAATCAGTTAGTGTGCCCCTAGTCATCTACAATGGATATTGCCACTCCTTTCATATAACTGAACCTGACAGTCAGTTTGCCACCATGACGGTTAGTTGATTTTATCTGCGTGAATCAGCAAACTTGTCTCATTCACACCAGTTCTTCCTCTTATTAAGTTTCCTGCTCCCGTGCCCACCCCCACATCACGTATAGACCATATCTCTCTCATTGCACAGCCAGAAATCTGTTGCTGAATAAATCTGACTGCCTACACTGGATTAGCAGCGGGGTATTTTTAAGGGACAAGCAGGAGTAGTTTTAGGACACACGCATCTCCCAGGTTTATCTTAGACCTCATTGTATGACACTTCGGACTAACGCTTAGCCAACTAATCTCCATTACAATAACGTCTACATACACAAAGCACAAAAACTGACACAGGCTGGAATGTATGTAACCACCACTAGTAGATGTCTCTGTAAATAGAGAAAGCTACAGGACATGGGGACAAGAGAAAACTGGAAAATTATACATATATTTTACATCATCAGTGCATTTTTATACCATACAACTTTGAACATCTCTCCTTGCTATATATAACCAAACCTAGCTAATGATGGGCTGTTTTGTGCATCCTAGAGTCTTTGGGTGCAATTCTTTGCTTATAGTCCTCTCCAGATCCAAAGTCTACTGAGTCATGATAGTTTGTAAATTCCTGAGGTAATGGAAACTCCTCTGCTGATGAGTGAGTCCTGTGTCCAAACACTCGCTCCTGAAGCTCAGCAATGTCATTTCTGATGTCTGCCATCATCAGCAACAGAAAATCGAACGAGCCTGGTGGGCCCTGCAAACATGACGTGTGATCGTTAATAATACTTATTACCTTGTGCTTTGATATTTTCCAAGCACTGCCCAAATATTAACATGGTTATGCTCGCTGGGGTACTTTGACAAAACATTGCGTGGTGCTGGCTGCCTGAAATAAAACATCTCCCATTCAATCAACCTCAAATAACTCAGAAAAACAGCTTCAATTGGTAAATGCATTTAGCAGACAGGGCTCCATCCTGCAAGATGCTAAAGACTTCTGTGAGTAGCCAAATGCCTTCAACTTCTATGAGCATCAGCCCTCATCATCTCAGAAGAGTACTTTGCACTGAGCAGGCATAGAGCATGGTTCAGAGAAGATTGTTTTCCTCATGTTCCTTCTATTTGAAAAAAATAATGACTTACTTATTATGAATGGAAGATTTACAATAAAACACAATCTATATGAGAAACTGAATTTTAAATTAATCCATTTCAGTACCCTGACCCAAATGCTGTTTATTAATTACTAAATACGTTTCCATCTGTAAAAATGTTTCCATCTGGTTTATCTCATTTGACAAAACTGTAATGTTTTTTTAAGCTCTCTTCATATGGATAAGTACACTGTAGCATACTCCTCGTGGAGGCACTGGTAGACCATCCACTTAAGAATCTGCTCTGTAGAAACGAGAGTCTGAAAGGATTTAACATGCTGCAAATATTCAAACTTTGTCCAGATGACCTGCCCAGTGCTACATCCCACTCAAATCCCAGTTAAGTCCTATTCTGAGGATGTAAATGGTGACTAAGGGCCAGATTTTTTTTTAAAAAAAGGGTATTTAGGTAGCTAAAAATGCAGATAAGTACCTACTGAGACTTTTAAACACACACCAGTGTCTAACTCCATTGGGAGTGACTGGTCTGCTGCAGAGGGCTGAATTTCATCCTGACTGAATAAGTATATGAGAACAAATACTCTGCATTGCATCTTTCTTCTTCTTTTTATCTTTATTTGTTAAATGCATCAAGCCCCAATTAATCCCTTCTTACTGGCTGGTGTTCCTTTTAAGCAAACTGTTTGCTAATGCTGTCCCACTCAAGCATCTGTTACTGCCATTTACTATTATTAAGCTAACTAGTTCCATGGGAGATGTTCCAGGACAGTGCCTTCTAGCAATGTACTGTACACCATGATAGCATGGCGATGCAGCGTATGCACTGAAGAGAGAACAGGATATGTAGACAAGTGTTAGGCTTGATGAAACATTTCGGAATAAAATACTGATATAGTAATAAAGACATAGGGGGATTGCTTTCACCACAAGTATCTGACTGTGACATTGTTACTAGATCATGTCCTTTCTCTGCTGTGGAAATCCTGATTGGCTGGCAGTGATACTTACAGGTGGCCCTTTTGGTCCTGGTGCTCCTCTCTTCCCCTGTAATAAATACCATTTTAATTAGCTGTGATTAAAGCAAGCAGAAAATGACACAGCTTTGCCTCAGCTGAGGGACTCATTCATCCCTATGGATCAAGAATCCCTTGGTAACTATAGGCTTCATCCAATAAGGTGATGTAAACAAAAAGGAACAGGTAGGGCAGCTTCCATCTAGCCTATACACTGAGGATTGAATCAGGGACCTCCAGAACGTCAGGCAAAAGCTCCTAAAAGCTTGAGCTACAGAGCCAAGCCTCCCTAGTTCAGTCTGTAATAGACGCATATCCCAGGCACACTGGGGGACCTGCCACACTCTCTGATCAGTGGGTTACACAGGTGCTGCAGGCTAGTAGGCCAGCTAGAACATTTGCCCAGCATATGCCATGAGGGAATTAGCAGCTGGCTGTGAGAGCTAAGGGTTGCATGGAAACCTCAGACACATTTCTTTGTCAGAGGCTGGTCTTCACGGCTGTCTCAATTCTCACTTCTATGTACAGCTCTGAAGCGTGTTTAAATATCCTATAAGTGGCTGCTATGCACACTTTGCAGTCAGTGGATTTAAGAACTGATGCCCTGGCTACGTGGCTCACCCACTTTCCCCCAATTCAACGGAGCTTGTTCACTGTAGGTGTAGAGGGTTTCACATATTCCTCCTCACTAGGCAGAGGCACTAGCACAGAGCAATTACTGAGTACATGCATTATTGCTTGTGTCTCCCTACTTTCCACAACCACACTCAGCAGCCTGTAAACTTACACCCTATTAAATACCCCTGAGGACAAAATTTCAAATCTTGGCTGGCACAAGGATCTACAGAGGCAATCAATTTCTGAAAGGTTTGTAGAAAACAAGGTTTACAAAATGGCACCAGTAGCTTTCCAATAGCCTGAAGTTATTTTAAAAATAATAACTAGTAATTGTCAGTCAAAAATCAGTGCTGGTTCTTAAGGACATTTACTGATTTTTATGATTTATAAAATTCATCATAAAAAATACAACCAAGGAGAGAGTATTGACCACAGAAGAAATCACATTTCACTAGAGGAGAAAGACTTTATTCGCTTATTATAACACTGTAATAATTATTTGATTGAAAAGCTGATGTTTTGGGTCCCCAGCCACATGTAAAACTAAGCGTTTGCTACCATTTGTTATACATGTAAGATAAAAGCTTTCCAAATACTATTTGGGTTTTTTTGTGAAGGTATTCAGATCAAGAGGAAATGCCATGTTTGCACAATCTCTTAAGATAGAAAATCAGACTGAAAAAACAACCAAAAAAGAAGCCCTAGGAAAAAAGAGATCAGAAGGACATAGGCCCTGATACTCAAAGGTACTAGGTGACTAATTCCCACGGAAATTAATGGAAATTAGGCCTCTAAATACCTTTGCACACCTGGGCCATAGTCATCAAGAGAAAAGAGCGAGGAATTAGAAGACTTGGATCAGTCAGATGGAAGAAGCAGAAATTGCAGCAGAGGGTAGATAGAGATCAGAGATCAGAAGTCAGTATGAAGAACTAAATACATTTCATGCATGTAACAACAGAAGTGAAAGAGACGTGAGTACTTTCTACTGGGATTTTAGGAAGAGAAGTTTCATATCATGGAAGTAATTAGAGCATATAAAGATAAATTGGCTGATTACTTCCAAAATGGCTGTGATTATCTTTTCTAAAATATGTTTTTATTTATGTCCCAGAGACAGATATCTCCACACACAATATGTATAAGTTTAATAAAATGGCCATCCCATTATAAAAACAATTAAATGTAGGAGCACTTATGTTCCAGCTGTTAAAAATGAAAGTACCCACATGAATACTTTTTCTGAGCTTCATCTTTCCTTGAACACACAATTTGGAAGCATATGCTAGAAAGTTTATGTAAAAAAATTATAGTTTTCTTAAGATACCCCAAACTTGCCACCATGCAATGATTTCAAACCTGTGGGCCAGATCCTGAAGTAAACTGAAGTAGTGCCATTGACTTCAACAGAACTATATTGATTTACATCAGCTGAGACTATTATTAAGGACCAAGGATAAAATGTTCAAAAGCACTTAAATGACTTGAACCTAAGTCCAATTTTCAAAAGTGACTTAGGCACTTAGCACTCAGAGTCTCTTAAAAAGTCAGTATGTCTTTGACTGCTAAGTGTCTAAGTCACATTTGAAAACGAGACTTGGGCTTCAAGTCACTTAAGTGCTTTTGAAAATTTTACCTTCAGCCATGTAATTATGCTATACAAAATCCTCCAGCAACCAGTGGGGGTTTTCATTGCACAACAATTGCAGGAAAATACCCTTCATGGATAAAACAAAGCAGTGATTTTACCTTGTGAATCAGGTTTCATTTTGACTGCACTCAATACCTGATGAAGGACTCAATTCTAATATTCTGCTATGGTCATATAATCATAGAAAAGTAGGGCTGGAAGCGACCTCAAGAGTTCATTTAGTTCATCCCCTTGCACTGAGGCAGGATCAAGTATATGTAAATTATCCCTGACAGGTGTTTGTCCAACCTGTTCTTAAAAACCTCCAATGACAGGGATTCCACAGCCTCCCTTGGGAACTTATTCCTGAGCTTAACTATTCTTAGTTAGAAAATTTTTCCTAATATCTAACCTAAAATTCCTTTGCTGAAAATGAAGCCCATTACTTCTTGTCCTGCCCTCAGTGAACATAGAGGACAATTGATCACTGTCCTCTTTAAGGAGTGATATGGAGAAGGAAAGGGCAGATGCTCAGCATAGAAGAGGGGATAAGCATTTTCAAGAGCCAGGGAGCATAAATAAAAGCATAAAACAGAGAGTGGGATGAGGACACAAGGAATTTGTAGGTAAGGAGGATTCAGCAGTGCATAGGGATTGAGAGAGAGACTCTGAGGACATCAGTGCAAACGTGTGGATGGTCTTGAAAGTGAGGCTAAGGAGCGTGAACTTGATGTGGAAACAGAGAAAGATGTGGAAGGGCTTTGAAGGGGAGGAGAACATGGTCAAATATTGGGAAAAGAAAATTATCTTAGTATTTGGAATAAACTGATCTGCAATAGCAATCAGTGAGATTGATGATAGTGATCGTGAGATGTATGCATACAGGAAAATACTTCTGGCCTCACCTTGGTACCATCTCTCCCTGGTGCCCCTGGTGGACCCTGCAAGACAAAGGAATGGTTGTAACAAGAACGGAAAGGCTTGTGTGTGCTTGTGGAGGATGGGAGGACACACTGCATGTTCTTGACAGGAAAGTAAAATACTGACCACCGGGCCCCGTCTGCCCTGCTTAATATGCGATAGGTCAGGCGATGGTCCAATGGGTCCCATTGATCCTCTAGGACCTGGTTGGCCTGGAGGTCCAGGTGAGCCAGGAAATCCTGGACTTCCTTTTGGTCCCGGGGCCCCTATAAATTAAAAGTGATCCAGTGAAGGTTAACACCCAGTTAGAGACTTTCTGATAGTATATCAATGTCGGCAGCAAAGTATACAATTTCCCTAATGGATCCCCCTTTTCCTTTCTCTCTTTTCTTTAAGATATTACTTTGCTGATTAGCTGCAGTAATTCCACAAAACCAAAACACAGCACTAAGGCATTCAGGGACAATGACATTATTCAGAGTAGCAGCACCTTTCTTCACTTTCATCCCAGGATCTCAATGTGCTTCACAAACATTAACTAAGGAAACCTCGTGAACAGAACTAGACCACAACTGCTCTCAGACAGGTGGTCAGGGATATTAAGAGTGGGAAATGAAGGGAAAAGCAGAAATGTCTCAATACTAACACAACACAGAGCAAATGGGCAAGTTAAACTAAAGAAAAACCTCTTGTAAAGAAGGAAGCAACAGCAAACTTGCAGCAATGGTGCACTCCACATGCTTTATGAAAATATGCTTGGAATATGAATATAATGTAACTGGAATTTGCTTTATGCAAAAGGTCTCTTATAATGTATCATTCAAAAGCTTATCATCTACTGAGTGTGTTCATCCTCTTTGTATGAATGTATCATTCTTGAATCTAAAACTAGAAATATGAAGTATTACTCTGAGGTCCTATTGTAATTATGCAAAGTGTGGGCCACTGATGGTGTTTTTCCATTTAGAAGGAGGGTAGGGCTCCAGAGAGACAAAAGATTCCTGCCTTGTGCCAAAGTTATAAAAGGGGGGAAGAACAGAACAAAGGGGGCTGCCAGTCATGAGAAATCGCCTAGTTACCACCTGAGCTGAACTAACAAGGACAGTACCTGGGAAAGGATTGGGCCCATACTAGGAAGGAGTCTAGTCTGTGAAAGAAGCTTATTAGAACATCTCTGAAGGTAAGATTTACCTGTATTCAGTTTCTTAATGTATTAAGCTTAGACTAGTGTGTTTTGTTTTATTTTGCTTGGTAACTTACCTTGTTCTGTCTGTTATTACTTGAAACAAATTAAATCCTACTTTTTATACTTAATAAAATCACTTTTGTTTATTAGTAAACCCAGTGTAAGTGATTAATACCTGGGGGAGCAAACAGCTGTGCATCTCTCTCTATCAGGGTTATAGAGGGTGGACAATTTATGAGTTTACCCTGTATAAACTTTATACAGAGTAAAACAGATTTATTTGGGGTTTGGATCTCACTGGAAGCTGGGTGAGATAGGTGATTTGCTGAGCAGTTTTTGATTAAAGTCTGCAGCTTTGGGGGCATGGACCTGACCTGGGTCTGTGTTACAGCAGACTAGTGTGTCTGGCTCAACAAGGCAGGGTTCTGGAGTCCCAAGCTGGCAGTGAAAAACAGGCTCAGAGGTAATTCCAGCACATCATGTGACAGCCTCAAGGGGGTCTCTGTGACCGAACCCATCACAAGTGAATTTAAGGCTCTACAGAGGAGAGGCACAGAAACAATCAGGACTTTCAAGCCTAGCCCACTTTTATTGGTGATGTGTTGCATTTTTCTTCTACCTGATACATAAGCAGAAATGTGTACTGTTCTTCCATTCCACTTCTTATACTCATCAGCTACCAGGTGACTGTTGACTCTGTACAAAATATACTTTTAATAGGCAAAGCAAGACAAATTAAGTGTATATATGTCAAGAGAAACATTGCCTTTCTTTGCCTCTTACAAGTAGACATCATGTCTGAAACAAACAATGTTCACATAATAAGCAACACTAATATGGTATCTGTCTGAACTGCTTTATAATCAGCAGATGATGCATTCTTCATAGTGCACGGACATGAGGGGCACAAGAAATGAAAGTCAAACAATGAGGTGGAAAACAGAACTAAAAATGTTTATGATTAGGATTTGCAAAGGAGCCAGACACCCAACTCCCGGTGACTTAGTGTGTCATTCCATTTGAAAATTCCAGCCTACTTGATCACTAATCACATAGGAAATAGGTTAGCACAGATAGTTCTCAACTAGAAAAAGATAATTCTACAGTACCTTGGACAGCGCAGGTCATTGAGAAACTAGATGGAAGAAGTGTAGAGACTAGAGTCAAGCCTTGTTCAGAATGATTTCAAGAAGATAATAAGCAGTACCTTGCAGTCAGAGTCTTAGCCAGAAGAAGGGTCTAAAATGATAGTGTCTTTGCACTGATGACACACCGTAGACTGAAGACACTCTCCTCCGAGAAAATAAAGCAAAGATTTCTTCTACTCAGAGAATAAAAGAGACAGTAATGATAGGAATCAATTAAGTAGATAAGAAATCAAACCAACTAAGGAATACACCTAGAGCTCTGCAAAACTTCCTAATGAAACCTAGAATCAGGTAAAACTCTCTTGGATTTGTTACTAATCCAAAATTAGACCTAAGTTAATCAAAGTTAGTGAATCTTTTAGCATATTTGACCTTAGCTTGAAGGTATCAGGGCTGAATTATAGTTTCCGTGATTTCTCATGGTTTCAACTCCAAATGACACAAAATGCAATGTGTTAGTGGAGTTTTGTTTTTGTTTTCTAATGGGTTTGAATCCAGAAATCCGGCACTAAACCAATGAATGAATCCATGCAAAAGTATCATAGGAAAAAGGTTTGTTTGAACCCTTGCAAATTAAAAGCACATTTCCTATTTTGCTAATGAGAATGGGCTAAAGTAACAGGCATTTCTGAAATGAGGTGAGGACAGTTTCAGGCTGAGTTACAAAAATAAGAAATGGTGACTGAAATATATGAGTCAGCCCAGGAAGAGATGGGAAGGAAACACATCTATAGGACTAGTATGTTTCAGATGTGAAGAAATGTTTGATGAAGAGAAAATGGGAAAGCTATAGAAGGCACTCTCAGATTGTGATGTGGTGGACTGGCAGATAAAACCAATTTTAAAAGAAAAATGTTGCACACTTAGAATCATATTAAATGAAAAGCTTTCTGTTCATATCACTATTTTATATTTGATTTCTCCCAGCTTGCATCTTACCTGGAGGGCCTTGGTGTCCTGGTTGCCCAGGGGGACCTGGTATATAGGCATTAGATGCAAGCACCTTTTCACCAGTGATTTGTTTGCTAAGGTCAGCAGCGTTGTTTGGTAGCAAAGCAACCTGAGGGGGGAAAAAGAGAAAGGACTGTAGATCCACTCTAGTTCCCCAATTTCAATTACAAGCCTGGTTAAGTTTCACTGGAAACAAAGTGAGTGAAACTTTAAAGGTCTCGATGCAGATGAAGTATTTATTACTAATATTCTCACTATTATTTATATTATGGCAGATCCCAAGGGCCTTGTCAGGTTTGGGATTCCCTTGTACTAGTTGTTGTGTACAGACACAAACCAAGACATATTTCACTGCTTCTAGGTGCTTCCAGTACAAGGCCCCAATCCTGCAATACTAGACTGCGTAAGGGCAGACTGGCTATTCCAGTGTTTGATTCCTTCACATTTGCATTAGAGAGCTGTATTCTAAAGCATAATGATTCTTGTTATCTGGCGTTAATTTGACCAGCCACGTGGAATTCATTGAATTGGATGGTCTCAGGACTCCTCTAGTTATTGCTATCAATTGTTGACATACACTCACCTGCCAATGGTATGAACCTAAGGCTGTTACTGTAAGGAGATGGTAACACTATGTGCCTGCAATATGCAGCCACTTTTATGCAAGCATCTCCATCAATGGATGGAGGCATTTTGCAAGCATTAATGACTTAAGCCTGGAATGGAACTAAAATGTTAGTGTCAAATGACTCGCCATATGTCACATAACAAGTCAGTGGCAAAGCCACTGGGGCCCAGGTCACTTCCTCTCCTCTCCTTCTCACTCATTGTAACGCCCTAATATCTACAGCCCTAAAGCTGCAGCCAAGGCAGAGAAAGAGGAAATAGGACCAACTGTCCTAATTTTGTTTCTTTAGAGAAAAGAAGAAAACTGTATTTTCGAGGAATGGGAATGTGTGTGTAGAAGGATTTGCTCTTTTCCTCCCCTCTCATCTGACACTGGTCACACCTCACCTGATGAGCCCCTGGCTCAGCTCCTTGTTTGAGGCCTGTTTTAGGGCTGTCAACCAGGGACAGTGATTGTGTAATCCAATCCAATCTCTCCCTGTCAGTTAATCAGCCCGCTTAGGCTTCTTGCGGCTCACACTCAGTGCCTTCACTGCTCTCATTCCACCAGAGCCGGCGCCAGGCACCGGCACAGCAAGCCAGTGCTTGGGGCGGCCAACGGAAAGGGGAGGCACGTCCGGCTCTTCAGTCCCTCAGTGCCTCTCGGAGGGAAGGACCTGCCGCCGAATTGCCGCCAAAGAATGATTGCGATTGCGGCTTTTTTTTTTCCCCCGCCGCTTGGGGCGGCAAACACCCTGGAGCCAGCCCTGCATTCCACAACACTACATATGGCAGCTGGGCTGTCTGGAGTCCAAAGGTTTTTCTTTACTGCAGAGCTAACAGACTCTTACCCGGGTGTCGTCCCTAATCTGGCTCTTGTCCACACACAACACCCTTTCAGCCGAGTGCGGTGGTGCTGTACACCTCAGCTAGCTTGTCTGTCCTGGGGCACAGGCCAAAACTCAAGTGCAGCTTACACTCTGGGAAGGGGAAGGAGTTGAATGGTCAGGATGGGATAGATATTTCCCAGGAGCCCCAGAGGAAGCACAGATGCCAGCAGGGCATTGCACTTTTATCCTTTGCTTTAAATTAAAATATTTTCCTCATCAATTAATTTATGGATTGCAGGTGTGCCAGCTGCTATTTTAGCTATTACCCAAGGATTGAACCTTGGACCTCCTGAGCCAAAAAGATGAGTTGCTACAGCTTGAGCTAAATAACAAGGTTCTGTGGGAAGGGGTCTGTATCAGACCCCCAGCCTCTGTGGATTAAGCATAAGAGGGATACATAATAAGCACTGCTCAGTGAGTTATACAAGCTTGTAATCTTGGACTATGCTACCACTTGGTTGGGAAGCATAGAAGAACCAGCTAAATGCTGCAGGAAGTGACAGTGGTGACTCTGTAAATGAAATTCTTCTCTCTGTGTAGGTATTAAACCAATGCCCCAGCACAGTTTTGGGGCTACATTCTGCCAACGATGCTACTTTTAGACAGAGCTAGAACTAAGTCTTGACCATTTGTGATCGTTAAAATTTCCCTACCACTTTTGGCAGGAGGGTTCTAGGAGTCTTAGACCCAGTGTCTCTATACATTCAAACTAGAAAGTAAAATTCTGCCAATCTCAAGTTTCAACTGGACTAAGCAGCTGTATAGCATTTATATGCAGTGTTGAAAAGCATGGAACATTTCACGCCATTGATGGTCACATCTGAGTGATGGATTAATTAATTTCCCCAATATAGATTTTATTTCAATTTGTGGCTTGGAGGTTACACTGGGCTCTTTCAGGATCCCAACTGCTATACAAATGCTACTCATTATAGTCATTACAATGACCAATTCTTCAGTATATGTTCTGAACAGCCAGACAGGAATATGTGTGTGTAACTGTAAAGGATAGACATGAACAGAATATAAAAATGTCTTCTGTTACTGGGTAAAAAAAAATGACACGTACTGTCGACAAGCCTTTTTATTAAATAATTTAGTAAGTAAAAAAAAAAAATCACATATCTGCAAAGTCAGCATACACACGTGCCTCCTCGCTGAGTCAGCTGGACCTGAGACATGCACCAAACATGTCGAGTGAGTGAGTCCCGGGTCTAGTTCACTAACTTGTATATCTCCTAGCCAGAAACTGCCTGTTATACAAATTGGTGCCAAACCATGTGTTTTTGATGTTGACTGTTATCCTCTTAGGGATTAACTACACTCACTGACCTAATTCATATTTTATTCTTTGGATGGACCGGGATACTTGTCCAAAATGACCTTGGCTTTCTCAATCCATAACTCAAAATCCAACCTTTCCTCACAGCCTACCTTTTTCTGTCTCGGTGTAAAGATTTGTGTGGATACATTTTTAGTGCTAGAAACAAGATCCTTACACCATCAGTGTTTCATGTTACATATTGTAGCTTTGAGGGGTTCCTATGAGAACTGTAGACTAGTTGATTTTGACATGGTTTGACTGGACTGATGTGTAACACTGATTTCTAATAAAGATGCTTACATATGTCTGGGTGAGCAGATGTGCATAAGGTACTATGTTGCACTGATTCCAAGCACTAGATTGCTGACTTGATATATTTTTTTATAAATTTTGACAACTCATTTTGCATTCTTCAGCTTGCTCATCCCAGTTTCACTGGAGCTATCCTGAATGTTGTAAGGTTCAGGGTCAGCACAACTCTGCAGTCAGGATGTTGCACTAGTACCTCATGGTGACACTGAGTCCCACTGGAGAAACCATTCAAGGTGGCATCTGTCTTGATCCAGCCCTATTACTTCTTGGCTCTACCATCTGTGATGCCTCAGCCTGTAGTGGATTGTTATATGAAATACTCCTGGGAGAATTCTGTGCCACTGCACATGTGCAGAATTTATGTCCCTTGCAGATTTCTTTGGTTCCCTGCAGAAAAATGACTTTCTGATGGGGGAAGCCACAGGAATGGTCATCCAACCCTCCCAAGCAGTATATTTTGGATGCCAAGGGCAGCTGGCAGAGAGGTGAATCACCGTGGGGCAAGACTGGGGAAGATCCGGTTGCTGGCTCCTACCCTGCGCCACTCTCAGTTGCTAGTCCTGGCTGGGGAGGACGGGACTCCCTTTTCCCCTACACAGCACACAGGGCTGTGTCAGAAATCTTGGAGTGGGTCTCCCCCGGTGGTAGAAAGCTCTACAAACTCCCAACACTCCTCTGCTTCCAGCATCCAACGCTCCTCAGCTGCACGGGAAGGGATCATTGTACAGGGAACTGCTCCCCCTTCCACCCAACCTCCATGCATCCAGACCCACCTCGTAACCAGACCCTCTCACGAAGCCTCACTTCCCACACGCACTCAGAACCCCCAGATGAGCCCCCCTCACCCTGCACCTGGCCCACCCCGACGAGCCACCTGCATCTGTTTCCTCAACCCACTGAGCCACAAGCAGCTGCACCTGTATCCCTACCCCACTGAGCTCCACTCTCCCAGAATCTGGACCCATCACACCCAGACCCCTTGCCAAGCTCTATCCTCCCCACAAGCAGCCTTCCCCCCGCAGCGCTGAGCCCAAAACACCTTCACCTGGACCCGCTTGCATGGTTCCATTACCGTTGCACCCAGAACTCCCCAACAAACCCCTTTGCACCCCAGATCCCTCATTGAGCTGCTCACGTCCAGACTGCCCATACAGAAACCTCTCAACCCCACTTGGATCTCCCCACACTAAGCCTCTTCACACTTGGATCCTGCCTTGCTGAGCCTGTTTGCCCACACCTTGTGCACCTGGCATGGAGGTGGGAAACAGCAACATTTCAAAATGTGTAGTTCCAAATCAGAAAGAGAAGCTAAAATTTCCAACTTTTCCACACAACATAAATGCCTAAAAATTTTCCTTCTAAACCATCAAAACATTGTTTCAATAATGTCAGATTGCAAAATAAAAAATAACATTAAAATTAGAATATTATAATATAAAAGTTGAAATGAAATAAAATTAAACAGGAAAGTCCAAATGAATATTACCAAAATGTAAGGAGAAAGTCAAAATGAATCACTTAGAGCTCCTTCCACCAAAATGTAGTTGAAATTGACATGTTCCTGCCAGGGGCGGCTCTACCATTTTTGTCGCCCCAGGCAAAAAAAAAGAAAAAAAAAAAGCCACTCGAACTGCTGCCCGAACTGCCAAAGTGGGGAAAAAAAAAGAAAAGAAAAAGCCTGGACTGCGCCGCCCCAAGAATGGATGGAATGCCATCCCTTAGCATGTACCACCCCAGGCACGTGCTTCCACCACTGGTGCCTGGAGCCGGCCCATGGTCCTGCAAAAGTTTCCACTTTGACAAAACTACATTTGTACTGGCTATACCTGTTCTGTGTAGGCTCAAGCCCTAAATGTTGTGTATTTGGAAGGAATTAAAGGGGAAAAGATGATGCAGCTTGTCAACACTGCTGGGTTCAAACCCTTGTAAGTGGAACTGGATTTCATGGTCTTATCCTAGTCCACATATGTCCATATCTCAAAGCTACCACTGAATTTGATATGATTAGCAATCTGTTCCGATGAGGCCAGTGGAATAGCAATTGCTGCCATTCACACATGATTTTAAAACTTTACACTCAATTTCATAAACACAAGCCTCATGTGTCTGTGATTCATCAGCATTGGTATGTTTAAAGTTACCCTCTAAGGAATCATAGAATCATAGAATATCAGGGGTGGAAGGGACTTCAGGAGGTCATCTAGTCCAACCCCCTGCTCAAAGCAGGACCAACCCCAACTAAATCATCCCAGCCAGAGCTTTGTCAAGCCTGATCCTAAGAAGAACTGCAGCTGTTTCTAGTCTCTAATTTATACTATTAAAATGTATAACGTAACGATGGGACTGACAAAATGTTTGTACCTTTTGCTTTAGTTGTAAAACCGTCTGCTTTATCTGGTGAAATTCCTTACAAGAGGCACAACAGGTTCCTGCTTTCACCACGTTGTCAGCCTTCTCAGAAAGCCCGGCTAAAATTAAAACAATTTCCAATACATTTTAAAAGGGCAGAAAACCCAAAGGAAAGAAAAGCATACAGCAATTGCAAAAGCTACTGTGCCATAAAACAGCCTTTGAGGTTTTGAGACTACCCAATAGTGGGAAAGGAAGAGAGGCTCATGCCATTACCAACTTTTCAATTATGAATCACAATGCAAGGCTGAGCAATTTCACAGAGGCAGCCCACATTTTAGACACAGCTGTTTCCAGTTAATAGTCCTAAATGCCCTTTTCCTTTTTTGTATCTGAAAATGTTTACACTTGTACTTTCATCTGTGCATTTACACTAGACCAGCCCTATAGATCTGAAATGATTTACAATCCCCTCCAACAGCCACTTTTCATTACACTGTGAATTACACTCAACCCCATGCAACATGACAGTCTTATTCAATTTACACACAACCGGTCTTTATCAGCACAGATTATTCTGCTGTGCAATGGAGCTGCAAGAACGAACAGGGCTGAGAATTGGGATTCGTGGTAAAAGTTTACAGCCAAGTTAGAGAAAAGGTCACTATAACCGTTAGGTAAGTAGGAATGAATCTGTTGCGGCATCTGCAGAATAACCCTGAGAATAGGCATTGCAACCTTATTATTGTTGGCCTCACACAGAGCTAATCACTTTAGCAGCACAAAAAAACAATTATTGTTTTAATAGTTGTCCAATATGCAGGCTTGCGTAATGATCAGCCACAAGAGCCAATAGTAGGGTTCAAAATCTGGACCTTCAGAATCATGGTACAGACTTCTACTGCTGGAGTTAATAGAGGAACTCTAGTAGCAATAGTAGGCTGTTTGCCTCTAAATGGACGAGCAGCAGCACACTTAGCTATTGTGTTATACTTGCCCATTTGAAAACAAACTTTAATATAATTGTTTGGGTCATGTTTTCATAAATGTGCTTTTGAAAAATAAAACTGCAACACTAGATACTGTGACAAAGTTCCTCCTCTACCTTGGTGGGTCCTGCGCTTATTGGCAGATTTGCTCACCTCAGAGATCTTCCCCTCTGGTAGAATCCACAGTCCGAGTCAACTCCTCTTGTGTCGGATCAGGAGTTGGGAGGTTTGGGGGGAACCTGGGCCCGCCCTCTACTCCGGGTTCCAGCCCAGGGCCCTGTGGACTACAGCTGTTTATAGTGCTTCCTGTAACAGCTGCATGACAGCTACAGCTCCGTGGGCTACTTCCCTATGGCCTCCTCCAAACACCTTCTTTATCCTCACCACAGGATCTTCCTTCTGGTGTCTGATAACGCTTGTACGTCTCAGTCCTCCAGCAGCACCCCTCTCACTGTCAGTTACTCTTGCTCCCAGCTCCTCACACGTGCACCACAAACTGCAGTGAGCTCCTTTTTAAACCCAGGTGTCCTGATTAGCCTGCCTTGATTGATTCTAGCAGCTTCTTGATTGGCTGCAGGTGTTCTAATCAGCCTGCCTTAATTGTTTCCAGAAAGCTCCTGATTGTTCTGGAACCTTCCCTGTTACCTTACTCAGGGAAAGGGGACCTACTTAACCTGGGGCTAATATAGCTGCCTTCTTTCACTCTACTGTAGCCATCTGGCCTGACCCTGTCACAATACAAACAGGCTTTCTTTTAGTACAGTATTAAGGACTTGACTTTTGGTTATATATATATTTACTCTGTCCAATGTAAAAAAATTCACATCATTTCCCTTTGTTCAAATTTCACTATGTTTTTCTGTAATACGTAAGGATACAATTCTGTCACAGAGGTCACGGGATCTGTGACATTCTGGGACCTCCATGACTTTTTCTGGGCCAGGGCTGGAGCAGTAGCTACCAGAACAGCTGACAGGTGGCCACCTCTGGGTTGACAAACAAGTGACCAGAGGTCACCCCAGCGGCCACCACAACAGCTGGCCAGCGATCAGCACTGGGGCTGCTAGAGCAGTGGACGCCAGAACAGTTGGCTGGCAACCAGTCCCCAGTCCATCAGAACAGCAGCTGGGGGGAAATACTGGAACAGGTGACCTGCCGTCTGCCCTGCGGCCGCCGGAGCAGCGCTGGAGCCAGCCTTGGGACCACGGAAACAGGGACAGGTTGTGAGCTTCTGTGAATTTTTGTTTATTACCCATGACCTGTACCTGACTTTTACTGAAAATACCCATGACAGAATCTTAACCTTAGTAATACATCAGGATACTAATATAGCTTCACAGCCAATTGATTTTTCTGTAGGATTATTCTACCAGACTCCATATCCAGGAAGCCTTTTGGGATCCACTGCAACAAGCAGTTCTGCCTTTGAGAGAGAGAGGTTTATTTTTCTTATCTTGGCATGTCAGATCAGAAACGTGCCCCAAACCCGTACTTCATTGTCCTAAAGCACGAAGAGCAAGATGATAAAGAGGAGGTAAAGTTAGCTGATCATCAGTATTAAGGGTATCAGAATTAGCGATGAATAGTCAAAAGATTAGGAGATTCAGACAAGCATCTAAGCACTCATATGCTTATCAAGTGCCTCATCTAACACTCACGGTAGCCAATAGGAATCTTTTCACTGATTGCATTGGCCACTGGAACATCCCTCAAATACTCCTCTGAATTTTATTCAGTCCTTTTTTCGGCTTGAAATACCAGGCTTCTTTGTGAGCTTTCTAGTGCTTCCTAGATGGTAAGACCAGGAGAACAGCTTCCCTCATCAGTCTCCACAGATTCATAGATTTAAGACCAGAAGGGATTATTACATCATCTAGACTGACCTCCTGAATAATACCGGCCATAAAATTCACCCAGTTACCCCCTGTGCTCAGCCCAATAACTTGTGTCTGGCTAAAGCATATACTTGAGAAATGCACCTAGTCTTAATCCGAAGACATCAAAAGATGAAGAATCCACCACCTCTCTTGGTAGTTTGTTCCATTGCACAGTTATAAATTTGTGCCTTGTTTCCCATTTGAATGCGTCTGACTTTAATGTCCAGCCAATGGGTCTTGCTATGCCTTTCTCTGCTAGATTAAAAAGCCTTTCAATAGCCAAAGTTTTCTTCCTATAAAAGTACTTATACACAGAAATCAAGTTACCTCTTCATCTTCTTTTTGATCAGCTAAACAGACTGAACTCTTCCAGTCTTTCCCTGCAAGGCATTTTTTTCCAGACCTCAAATTCTTCACCTTCTCCCAACTTTTCAACATCTTTTTAAAAATGTGAATATTTTGGGTGCCAGTATTTCTAGACAAAAGCAGGAATTGCAGAGGCATACATCATTTTAAAAATAAAAAGATAATTAGGCTTGTCTGTTTTTAAACTACAGTAAAAATGTTGGTTTGGAATAAGTATTAAACCAAAGTCCCTTTCAATTTTTATTTTATCCCAATGAGTTCATCCTCCCTCCATCCCCCGCCCCCGATGACTGGACTATGTTGAGAAATGTTGCTGAAAGCAACAACAGTCATAGAGGAAAAAACTGCCAGAGTTCTCCACTGTCTTTAAACTACATGCAATCCCATTGGGACCAGTGGGATTGAGTGGAGTATAAGAAAGACTGAATTCGCCCCTAGTTCTAATATATAATCCAGTTCATTAGTACAACTGATATAGAGCAAAGGCCTGTGATCAGCAAAATATGGTTATAATAGTTGACTGCGGCTATCAGTGAGGTGGTCTAATAGTTGGAAAGGATAGTGCTGCAGAGAATTGTATGAATCCAGTTGGATCCATTAGTCTCTGTGACCATCAAAACAAAATCCAACACGCTGGTGAGAACAGGGATAAGATATCTCCCTACTTCTGCTTCCCAACTTGTGCAAGCCAGGATTCCCCTGATTTACACCAAAGGGAGGTGATGTTCTGACCATGAAAACAGTCATCCATCATTACCTTGTGATCCCAGACATCAGATCTAGAATGTGTCCACTTCTGAATAGAACCAGAATCCGTCTGGGTCATGCCCATTGGTCAAGGAAGCAATGAGATTCTGAGGCAGTCATCATTGGTGCAGATACTGAATTCAGGCAGAGTAAATCCTGGCAATGCCAGGGTTCACCAACACTTCAATGGGTTGTTTAAATAAATGGTTTTCATTGTATAAAACTTGACAGAGTCCCTTTGAACTGTCCCATCTTATAGGGTCTCCTACAGTACAAACAATTAAGTCCAGCTCATATGATGTTTTGTTGGCCTTCTTCAGAGCCTTTCACCTCGTTACTGGTGAGCCCTGCAGCTGCTGTTGATAAGAAAACTGCTTGGAGAGGCAGTATGTTTCTTTATAGCATATGCTGGAAGTCACGATCTTGCTTATGCTGAAGAGAGAGAGATGCTGCCAGGAGAAGATCTCTACAGGGAGCTGTCCTGAGTGCATTCTTTGCACAGAGATTGTTTAGTTTATCATCTGTGTTGTATTATCTGGGCTCAGACTGCAGAGAAGGTTCAGTTTGTCCTCTTTTGAGTGTGTAACTATATTGTCTCTGTAATATGAAAAATGATTGCTGAAGCAGCACGGATGCAGCCCCTTTTGGTGCCTGATGTACAAATCTTCAACATATTTAATCCAATCCACTGCTAGTAGGATAGGGCCAAAGAGTGTAATTCTTCTGGCATTGCAGAGGAAATACATTATTATTAACTCTCTGTGTAAGGTATGTTATATTTGGAATTACAGTGAGATGTCAAATTTTTGTCTGTTTTTATGTTGTCTCATACAAAATATTATCAGAAAATCTGATTTAGTGTTCCAGCAACCAATATAATGTGACTCTACTGTAGTTCTATATAAGGTTATTACAACTTAAATGTGTTGTTGTTTTATAATGGTGCAGGAACTAACATTTACCACAAGGTGGCACATAATTTGTAGACCTAGAAGTCAGCTGCTGAAAATCTTGTACTGCATTCTGGCCAGTATTTTGCAGGCTAGTGTGCTTAATAAAAAATAGCTAGGGCCAAATTCTGCTCTCATTTAGATCTGAAATCAGTGAAATTATTCTAGATTTACACTGGTGTAACAGAGCAGAATGTAGCCCTTGGATTCTGTATGCTGCCTCTCCAACTGCTGCTGGTAACTGTTTGAGAGATGGTGTCCTACACTACACAGGAGACATGGATTATAGTGAAAAGAAAATTGTGTTACAAACTGCTCTTTGAAGATAGTTGAAGTTCATTTACAAATGCCTAGAATATTTTGAACAGTCAGTAATCCTGACTCCTATGAACATTCCTCTGTCAGAAAGCTTGAACTACAGAGGAAATATTAATTATAAATATATCTGCAAGGGTATTAGTGACCACACACGTTTTGTTAATGACATCTTTATAAATGAAACAATTAGAAATGTTTGAAAGCTACAAAGAGCAATCACAGATTACTGGGATGCTCCAGATACATGTTTTCAATGGGACAAATAAAAATTACAAAATATGTTTGTGCCTATTGTCCAGCTGGGGTTTGGAAGAGTCAGTGATATAAAATGTACTTTCAGTCATTAACAGAAGAACCAACTGTAACCTATCATCCATCAAAAGATATTTTCAGTTTTTTCTTTTATTTCCTCTGTTACTAACTTTTTATATCTGTGGTTAACTTAAATTATCCCAAACTTTATTAATTTAAAGGCATTGGATGATGGCAAACACTTTTATATTTAATACCAATGTTCAAATAAAACAAAACAAAGCCCAAAAGCTCAACATTCTATATTTATTGGAACAAATTCTGAGCTCTGTTGCAACAGTGCCATGCAATTAACTTCAGTGCCATGGAATTCAAGAGCTCTAGTCACAGATGGAATTTAGCCTACTGATTTAGATTATTAAAACATAAGTTGAATCTCCAGGTACGATTTTGGTGTGTGCCTGAAAGCTCAAAAGTACTAACATCGGGCCATCTGCTAATGTCATTTGCCTCAGTCTGTAAATACAGTCTAAATCCACTTAAGCGATTTTGGCTTTCTGGAGGGCAGAATCTGGCTCATTTTCCTTCTAAGTGAGATCTCACACTGGACTGAATTCTATTCTTAGTTATGCCTGTATAAATTGGATTTGGCTTATTATTATTATGTTAGCTGTAAGTATTTTATGTGTTTCAGACAAAGTGGCCTAAATTAAGTAATAAGAGCAAGATTCGTTATTTACCCACTCTTCCCCTCCAGGGAGAATGTTTTCCACATGCTTCAAAATATTAGCTTTTCATTTGCACTCTTCTCACATGCAGACATGACAGTTCATTTAATGCTAATTACAGGGAAAAGATACTTCCAGAACAAGCCATGGGAACTGCCCTGGGAATGAACTCAAGAGTACAGTATCTCAGGGGCAGTAAAAGACTTATGCTCACATAGATTTTTTACATTATTACATAGTGGTCTAGTTGATGAGAACCTAGGTTCTCATCCCCCCCCCACCCCCTGTCCTGATTTTTCACATTTGCTGTATGGTCACCCTAACCGAATGAGGTAAAAATATCTTCTGTATGGATCACATCATGAGACAATACCTGGTTGCCCCCTCCCATGGCTAAAGGACAGGAAATCACCAAGAGGTTCTCCTACAGGGTTTTCTTTCCAAACATTCCATCAGCCAGAGGGCAGTGTATTTTGCCCCCCTGCAGAACAGACAGTGAGAGGCTAGTCCCAAAACCCTGTGGAGCCCCTTTTCAATGGGAGGCCAGAGCTGTCCATAGGGGTTTTCTAGACAGTGACTGTCCCTAGGAGCACCATGGACAGAGGATTATGGAAGCATGCTACAGCCTTTGGATGGTTCACTTGCTTTTTAGTAATCTCAGCTAATGGGCCAAATTCAATTCTGTTATGCCAGGGCACCTGAATTTGGCATTGGCTGTATTACATTTCCACAGCTCCCTCTCTATGATGGATCAGTTTTCTTAGGCTATATTTGGCCGAGGATATTACTGCACATTAGTATATACCTTTGTCTCCTTTGGTGCAAGTCCTCCCATCATCTTCCCGGATATAGCCTTCATGACATTCACATCTGTAACTGCCTATGGTGTTGACACAGATTTGAGAGCAGAGAGTCTCATTGCTTGTGGCGCACTCATCGATATCTGAAGTTGAACGAACATTGAGAATTCCCCAAAAGTTACAGAGGTTCAGAGATCAAATAAGATATTTCCCTTAAGGGTTCCATTATTAGAAGGGATTCTGAATGGATGGTCAAGCAAACACAGAACTTCAGGGAGCCTGGGCCACAGCTTCACGTCAACTGTATTATAATTATTAACATGCATGGCCCTTAACACATGACCACCACTTGACAGGTCTTTGCATCAAAACTTGATCCTGCAAACCTTGGTTCACACGAATACTCACCCATGCAAGGTAGTGCTTTTGAGTAATCTGGGAGAGATATAAATCCCTGAATTAGGAGTTACAATCTGAACTGAACCTCAGAGGTTTGCTTTAATAATTTAACATAATTTCTCTGGTTTTCCATTTGATGCGAGAATCTTGCCCTGTTTCATTGCCAAAGACCTTGAATGCTGCTCAGAGACTGCATGGGAGAGGGCACTTATATAGCTATTTACTTAGATCAATTAAAAGCATTCTCATACTAAAAGAATGAAGGAAGGTAGGGCTTTAGAGTCTGGATGGTAATGCCCTGGCGAGGCTAACAAGGATGCTTAGACTCAGGTGCCAATCACACAAGTTAAGAGGAAAGGGTCTAGCACCATTCAACTTCTTCTTTGAAGAATTTCTAAAAAATTGAAAATTCTGCCTGTAGCAGGACACAGCCTTAACCAAAGATAAATGTGACATGTTCTTCATACCCACCTAGGCAGTAGGGTTTCTCTCTGTTCCTGTGTCTCTCCCGGTCATACCGGTATCCAGGATAACATGTACAAAGGACACGTCCAAAGTTATCTGTGCATTGCTGTTCACACGGAGCTTCTGCACACACGTCGTAGTCTAAAGCGAGAAAAGTGTGCTTAAGGGAAACATTGATTGCAGGCCCATGTGTTTAGGACAACCACATCATTTGATATTTTATCTCAGCTTATGTTATTGTTCATTAACAAAGTCCTGCTACATTATCACAGCAGATGGAAGAAACACAAGTGAGATTGTCACAAAATGTAACTAATGTTTTATTGGGGAATTATAATTCCTTGTCACAGCTTTTCTACAGGTCTAATAATTTAAGAAAGGGGCACTTTCTTTGTGTTTGTACCAGCACCTTGCACTATGGGATCCTAACACAAATGAAGCTCCTAGGTGCAACAATATAATAAAATAATAATTAACATGCTGCTTTGGTTGCACAGAATTAGTAATTATTCTCTGATAAATATTAGTTGTATAAGAGTAATTTGCTATTTTTCCCCTCTCCAAATTCACAAGTGACGGAAGCAACAGCTGCTGTGTAATATACTATACAATAGCTTACGGATAATTCTGTTGCAAATACATTGAGAAAACATTTCAGAGAGAAAAGTTAGTTAAAATACACACATTACCTGCACCAAACCAACCCTAATTGCCTAAGCAAAGAGCACATGGTTAATAAAGTATCACCGTTTCTAATAATACAAATGTACAGACTAGCATCTGATGCCTACCTTCTTACCAGAGCGTAGTGGAGCTTTTCCACCTGGGCCAGCTGGCCCTCTGGGGGTATAGGCTGAAGCCCAAGTGAAGTTTTCCTTTGGGCTTGTAATCATTCACTTTGCAGTGAGGGTGCAGGCTAAATCACGCCAGTGATGAAAGTCATCCAGTACCTTCCCATAGTTCCATCCCCCGCCCCGCGAAGCTCAGAACCATAGACAAATTCTCCCACAATTCACTGGGAAAGAAGTACAGAACGGCTCATCTTAACATAGCACTAAGATCCATGGACTATGCCCCCAGAAGTCCGAGTGACATATACAGGTGAGTGCAGTACCAGAGAGGACACAATGATTTAGGTAGGGCTTTAGAGTCTGGATGGCAATGCCCTGGCGAGGCTAACAAGAGTGCTTAGACCCAGGTGCCAATCACACAAGTTAACTCTGCAGTAAAGACATTCCCTTAGTGAGAAGGTTGATTATCTAGAGAAGAAGGAGAAACTGAGACAGTGGCCGGGCCGAAAGCAAGTCTGGATAAGCACTGTTGCACGCCCTTAGAGTTTATATCAAAATTCATGACAATATTGCTTTATATCATTTAAAAAAACTTCTAAACATTTAATTCCGAGTTTATAAAAGGACCAGTCCATTGTTTTTAACCTTTTAAAAAATTTATTATTTTTAATTGTTGCTTGTATTATTTTGGCACCATGGAGTTGAAATCATGGTCCAGGACCTCACTGCACGAACACAGAACAAAAAGACAGTCCCTGCCCCCAAACACTTGCAACTTAAGAAAATGTAAATCTAAGTAAAATCTAAATGCTTTTGCCAACATTCCAACACTCTTTGCGTGTATACCGTACTTTTAAAATGATTGAAGAAATATTCTGACTCACACTAGGGACTGCCAGCCACCTTGTGAATTGCTGAATTTTCCAAAAGATCAAATGTCATAACAAATTACTGATAGATGGCAATGCAAGTTAAACTCTGTCACAGTTTCAGACTTAACTGTGCTTTGCCCCCACTCCTGGTCTTTCTTGAGGGCACCCTCTGAAGGTCTCAGGCTCTCAACCATCACTTTTGTCAGATAGAGCGCTGCACCTCTCTCCCTTCAGACCGGGCGGTTGAGGCTTGTTGCCCCTCTGCACCTCACTGTGATTTCCCCAGCAGGTCTGACCAGCGTGTGGTCCCTGTGGTTAACCTCTCTTCAGGGGCTACAGCAGGGTACACCAGTTACCAGCCAGTCTTCATACAGCAAAATACTTTTATTCTTAGAGTAAAGGCATTATAGAAAAAAACATAAAAATCAATGAAAGCTCCCATATATATGGGAAAAGCTTACCCAGAGGCCACCCATCAGTCCTATGGGGTCCCAGTAAGCCGAAGTCTTTCCAACCCTGAGGCAAGGGTTGGGATCCCGCCCTTGGACAGAGGACCCTGTCCGCTCGTTGAATCAAAAGAAGGCTCTTTGTCAGTTCAAGCTCATCCTTTTATTCCAAAAGCCCTTTCTTTGTTTCCCAGCCTCTGGAAAAACCCTGCTTGAACCAGGAGGCGGGGAGGGGAGAACCTTTCTTAAAAGGGGAGAGGCAGAGAAATAGGAAGGGGAGTTGTGGCATATCAAGTAATGTGTTTCAGTGGGCCTGATCAATTCAGTGTGCCTCAACTCACTATGTTTATAATCTGTATGTAAAAGGTATCACGTAATATGTCATTGGAAACCTCCTGATCATTAATATTATTGCATGATGTATATATGGGGTATGTATTAAGAGTTATGGATATAGGCAGGAATGATGACTAAAATTTGCTTAAGCCAGGCATGTCAGGGGGAGTTGGTAAACAGGTCTGCCCCAGAGGAAGGAATGTGTATTTGCTTCTTCAACCAGCAAATGACACATTGGTGATTAACACCATCGTAAAATGTATGTGTTAACACTACATAAGGAATTATGGATTTCTATTGATATTAGTCTTTACAGTCTGTGTCTAAACAAAAGGAGAAAGAGGTCTCTCTCAGATAGGTGGGAATGTCACAGCTATATTCCTGTCTCCTATATCAATGAAGCATGATGGAATCAAAATAGCAGATACCCTATTTACATACAGGGTAATGGGAAGCTCACAGAAAGGGGAAAACAGAATGAGGTCATCCTGCCTCTTGAAATGACATCATTGAGCTTTGGAAGACATAAGCAAAGAAGGAAGTCATCTTTGGCATCCATCACTAGATAGACACAAGGGAACAGAGCTCTTGCAAGTTGATAAAGATGGGTCCTTCAGCCAAGTGGAGGGGTTGAAGTCTCTGCATACTGAACATAGATGAGAAACCTGCTTAGGCAAAGACCTTTCACCTAGGAAGACAAGAGAAGATAGCATCTTGTACTGCTGTGGAAGGTCCTGACTGAGGGAAAGTCAGCCATGGCTGAGAAGAAGGAAGACCAGTGAGAGAAGGCATCTTGAACAAAGCCTGTACCTTACTAAATTTAGTTATAGACTTTTAGATGTGTTTTCACTTTTGTTTGCTGGTTTTCCTTTCTAACTTTATTCCTTGTACTTGGCGTCATTTAACCTATGTCCTCTTGTTAATACATTTGTTTTATTTTAACTATAAACCAACTCAGTGCTGTGTTTGAAGAGAAGAAGAGGTTACTCACCTTGTGCAGTAACTGTGGTTCTTCAAGATGCGTGTCCCTATGGTGCTCCACTTCCGGTGTGCATATGGCTGTCAAGCCCTTAATTGGAGATTTTCTGTTGGCAGTGTCTGTTTGGCCCATTCATGTGCTATATGACCTCATGGTGCACACCAAAGTATATAGAGCTGCATGGGTGAACGGAGCTCGGTTCCTTCTCTACCCAAATGTCCAATAAAGAATAGTCCAAAGCAGAGAGGAGGAGGGCGGGTAGTGAGCATCCGCAGGGACATACATCTTGAAGAACCACAGTTACTGCACAAGGTGAGTAACCTCTTCTTCAAATAGTGTCCCTACGGGTGCTCCGCTTCAGATGCCTCCTGAGCAGTATCCTCACATGAAACCCCCCCACACTCCTTGTTTCACAGTCTCTTAGAGGGTATCAAAGATAGTAAAACCTGTTCTTTTGGGGAAAACAGAAGAATTTAGTTGAAATAGGCTGGAGCTTGTTGTTGTTAAAGTCCAATCCCATTTCATCCCAGGTGGTATTCGGTATTCAGCTGGAGCCAGAGGAGGGGCAATGTCATCAGAGTCCCTCGCTCTTGTCCGGTGTGGTCAGGGTTAGGATCAAGAAAGTCTGGGATCCCAGGAAGCCAAGATGGTGAAGCTCACTCCCATAGCTACTTACCCCCCCACCCCCATCTCGAGCTTCGGAATTGAATCTAAGACTGAAGACAGTACAGCACAACCAAGCATCACATCAGATCTGGCATTGTGGACCAAGGCATAGTGTTTACAAACAGTATGCATTGAGGCTTGTGCAGCAGCTTTGTGTCTCTAAGATGCTGGAATGTTCTTGACTAAAGCTGTGCCTGTGATCTGGCAGAGTGTGCTATCATCTCTGGGGAAAGTAGAGCACCAGCTGTGTTATTGCAAGTGAGGCTACACCTAGAGATCCCTCTTGAAAATCTCTGTGAAAAAACTGTGGACTCCTTGGATCTCTCTGTGATAGAGACAAAGAGTCAAGGTGATTTCCAAAATTTTTTGGTCCTATCTAGATAAGAGGCTAATGCCAGTCTAAAATCCGTCTCATACTGAGATATATGTGGTTTAGGGGAAAATACTGTGTAAGGGTCCGGTGCTGGGGCTCGTCCCTCTCAGGCGCGGCAGGGAGCCAGGGCGCCTCCCTACAGGCAGCAGTCCGTGCAGGGTCCAGACCCTTCAGCAGGGCTGAGCAAACGAATAGTCTCTAAGCAATTCCGAGTCCCAGCCCTTCAGCAAGGGCTAAGCTGACACAGGATCTATAAGCCCGGCCCTGGAGCAGGGGCAGGGCAACAAGCAGTTCAGGCTCAGGGCCCTTCAGCAAGGCCTGAGCGAGTACAGAGTCTATACATAGGTCAGGCTCAGGCCTTTCAGCAGGGCTGAGCAACACAGTACATAAGCCCGGCCCTTGGGTGGGCAGGGCAATAAGCAGCTCACAGCTCAGGCCTTTCAGCAGGAGCTAAGCAACAAGTCAACAGTATGCAAGCCCAGGCCCTTGGGCAGGGCAGGGCAACACACAGTTCAAGCTCCGGCCTTTCAGCAGGGGCTGAGCAACAAGTCAACAATATATAAGCCCAGGCCCTTGGGCAGGGCGGGCCAGCACACAGGTAAGGGTCAGACCCTCAGGCAGGGACTGAACAGTGAGTTAAACAGCACAAGAGGCCGCCTCAGGCCGGGGGCAGGGGGGGAGTCTGCCACCCTTGGAAGGGTGGCAGGGGCGACGCAGGCCCTCCCACTCCACTGCGTCCCAGCCCGGGGCCCTAGCAGAAGCAAGGGTTTGCTGCAGTCAGTGGGGAATCCTGGCTGCAACACACTGACATTGGTTCAGGGTCCCCTGGAGCTAGACTGGGGTCGGCTTCCCCCGGGCCACTTCCAATCTCCCCCTCTCTAGGTACCTGTCCTTCACTGGCGTCGTCCGGTGGGTCCCAGACCACGGGTTCCTCAGGATACCGGGCATAGGGAAGCTCAGGCAGCTCCTCTGGATACCGGGCACGGGGAAGCTCAGGCCAGCGCTCCTCCGGGTAGTGAGCATGGGGCAGGCTGGGTCCGGTGGGAGCTCGGGCACCAGCATCTATCCTCTCCGGCAGTCTGCAGCCAACTGAGCGCTGAGGACGGGCTTTTATACTTCCTGTCCCGCCCCTTGACTTCCAGGGGGCGGGGACAGGCAGTAGTGGCTCCACCCACTGAGGCACCTGTTCTGGCTCGTCCCTCTCAGGCGCAGCGGGGAGCCAGGGCGCCTCCCTACATACTGGTAGATGAATGGCCTGGTTAATGAAAATCCAACAGCACTGTAGGTAAGAATTTAGGGTGGCCATTAAGATATCTTGTCCTTGAAAGATACCATAAATGGAGGGTCTGCCACCAAGGCCCCAGTCTCCCCAACACTGTGAGCTGATGTGGTGGCTACTAGAAAGACCGCTTCATAGATAACTGAAGCAAAGAGCAGGTTCAACCTATGGCAAACAAAGGTCCAATGAGGTACTTAAGTACAGGTTGAGATCCCAAGAAGGAGTAGGATCATTGAACTGGGGGAGAGGTTCCCGAAACACTTAATAAATCTTGAGGATATAAGGTGAGCAAATATGGAAAACCCTTTTAGTGGGGGATGAAGTGCTGATATTACAGGCAGATAAACCTTAAGAGAGATAACTGATAACCTGATTTCTTTAAGTTCAGCAGGTAATCCAAGATGACTGAGGGCAAAGAAGTTTCAGGCACAACACCGTCACAGTGACAGCAGTGGTTGAACCTTTTCTATTTATGAAGGTAATTTTAGTTGACTCTCTTCTGCTGTTTAGTAATACTTGTTGTACTCCTGTTGAACAGGTGGATTCTAATTTTGTGCCCCCTTTAGGAGCAATGTTCTGATGCAGAAGCCCCCGCAGTTGGGGTGAAGCACGTGATCTGCACCCTAGGAGAGGAGATAAAGATGGTTGAAAACTTGAACGCAGGTTGGACGCATAGGTGAAGCAGGTAAGAATACCAGATCTGTCTCAGCCAGGTTGGTACTATAAGGATAACCCAGGTATTGTCCTGTCTGATCTTGTTAATCACTCTTCATATTATCAGTATTGGAGGGAATGCATACAAAAGGTCATAAATAATTCTAGCTGCAGCACGTGGATGGACTGAAGACTGGACAGTGATAAAGAAAGAGACCCAAAAGGAGGAAGCAGAGTTTTTGATAATGGAGATACTGAGGAAGGAGAATCTGACCAGGGTTTGTCTACACTAGACTCTTATCTCAAGTTAATATTTGCCGAGAACCTCACAGTAGTGAACACATTTGTAAAAGCTACGATGGACACTCCCTGAATGTTTGATCCAGGCTACAAGCATGTGTACTTTGCTTTAGGCTGAGCCCAGAGAAGGAAGAGAGAATGGAATTGTCAACCACGAACAGTAAGATAGAGAGAGAGGAATTTCTGGAGAAAAGATGAAATGTTCTATTTTTGACACGTTTGGTTTGAGAAAGTGGGGCAGAAGGAGATGTCAGAGAGGCAACTGTAGTAATAAAAACAGTACTTAGCACTCAGTCTCAAATTGTTTTTCTAAATATCATTATCCCCATTCTACAGATGGGGAAGCTGAGGCACAGACCACTGGACTGCATTGCCTTCTATCTGGATATGTGAGATTTAGAGGGTAGAACAGGGAAGGGAGAATGGATGGAAACAACAGGAAGGAGGTTGAAGATCAGAGACAATGCCATTGCCTTAGGGAGGAGAGACTATTTAAAAAACACCTGCCCAGAAAGCGAACCAGGTATTTCTGCTGCAGACATCATAAAGTAAATGTAGCAGAGTCTGCCTGAGCTCCCAAGCCCTTCTTTGTACTCACAGGTAGTTGCACAGGACGACAGTACTACAATTGCTTTCTTAGTGTTGTAATTTGCCAGTAATGGCTAAAAGGCAAAGATATACTTTAATAAGGAAACTAACAACCTGAGACATCTGTAATACACTTATGCACCTATGATGAGATATGCATTTCAAGCACACTCATACTGCCAAGATTACGATGGAATGATGTGCGGGGAGCGGTTACATTTTAACAGAGTAAGTTAAAAGAGTGTTTCTCCGAATCATAGTGTTTCTAGTTTTTACGCTATTGCCCCAGACCGTTTTGTCTGTTTCTGCTGTTCCTTTGGTCTGTGAAATTCAAGGTGAAACTCAGGTCAGGTTGAGAGGGAGCTAATGGAGGATACAAAGAGGGTAGAGAAACCACAGCCAGCAAACAAGTTCATTTAAAGAAAGAAATTCTCCAAGCTTGTTAAGATCCAGAGCTCAGGGAGAACTTAACTAAAGTCAATGGAGTCATAATTAAGAGCTACTTTCAGGTTCACCTAAATCTGAATAGGTCAAAACTAGAAGCACCAATTCTCTTTTGTTGTGCCTTTTTTTGTAATCCATACCCCTGTTTCTTCTCCCACAATCTCTGTGATACTTAGTCAATAATCACTATAGACACAGGATATTTTACTGGAGAAAGCCAGAGGATGGATTTGCAGAGAGTCTGAGTTCTTTCCATTCTCTGTGGTTTCTGTTTCCGTCTTCCTATATTCTACAAAACCAAAAAATTCTTCAATCCAACACCATGCTTCTACTCAGTCTGAGTCTCTCACACTGTAGCTCACCAGTCCTGCCATAAGCTCCCTACACAAACATAAAGGCAAAGCCCAAAATAAAAGCCATGAACATAAGCAGACCAAGTTGAACTGATCTCATTCAATCACCACCCATTTTTGCAGCAGCTCTGCTGGGTCTTGTGCAGGGAGCACTTTGAATTTCTCACCACACTGACAGCAGGAGGATCAATATTTTTAGGAGGTGACTATTTTTTGTTATCTGACAACAAACAGCTCATTCACCCAGGGGCAAATGGCAGTAAGATCCACAGCTGGGAGGAACTTCTTGTCCAGAATGTATAAGCCAAAGAACAAGCAGTTCACTGAGTTTCTCAAGAACAACATTACCCTGCCTCTATTCCCTTCAAAATGTTTACATCTCATAGACTCATAGACTTTAAGGTCAGAAGGGACCATTATGATCATCTAATCTGACCTCCTGCACAATGCAGTCATAGTATCTCACCCATCCACTTCAATAACAAACCTCTAACCTATGTCTGAGTTATTGAAGTCCTCAAATTGCAGAGAATCCTCCAGCAAGTGATCCGTGCCCCATGCTGCAGAGGAAGGCAAAAAACCTCCAAGGCCTCTGCCAATCTGCCCTGGAGGAAAATTCCTTCCCGACCCCAAATATGACGATCAGTTAAACCCTGAGCATGTGGGCAAGACTCACCAGCCAGACACCCAGGAAAGAATTCTCTGTAGTAACTCAGATCCCATCCCATCTAACATCCCCTCACAGACCACTGGACATATTTACCTCCTGATAATCAAAGATCAATTGCCAAATTAATTGCCAAAATTAGGCTATCCCATCATACCATCCCCTCCATAAACTTATCAAGCTTAGTCTTAAATCCAGATATGTCTTTTGTCCCCACTACTGCCCTTGGAAGGCTGTTCCAGAACTTCACTCCTCTAATGGTTAGAAACCTTCGTCTAATTACAAGTCTAAACTTCCTAGTGTCCAGTTTATATCCACCTGTTCTTGTGTCCACATTGGTACTAAGGAACCTCACTGACCAACTCCTTGGTCCCAGTATGGTATTGTCCTTGTACTGATGCGTTACCCAGCACAGCTCTTTTTTTTTTCCAGCTTAAAGAGTATGCCTACAGCAAGAGGATTTTACAGCTTTGCAGTCAGTCTTAGCTCTGCATATATGGCTTGATCCTGCATCAGGAAAGTCAGTGAGAGGAGGAAACATCTTATGTGATGCAGTTTTGTGAATACCTGTTTTAGGGACTAATCCAAAGCCTACTGAAATCACTAGAGAGACTCCTGGTGATGTCAATGTGCTTCAGATCAGGCCCTTAAAATTCATGCCTGTCATCCAGTAGCATTGCGTGTTGTGTCTGTAAGCTACAGCTTCACTTGCAAATGCATCTCATTCTTTTCTAAAAGATGATCCAGATGTTCAAAGACCTTTGAACTCAGGAGATTCAAAACCCGTATTTATAAAATATGGTTTAGCATCACTCGCTAATGCCTGTAAGAGAATACTCCCTTTCACCACAGCATAAGCTACGCAGAATAATTCTCATTGCCTTTAGGGACAGCCTTGTGTAAGAGGCAATGTCTAAGCTGCACTACCCCAGGAGTACCCCGGGGAGACACCCCTCTGAGGTACTATCCTCTCCCAGCCTCCACACTGCTGCTGTTGGGAGAGAGGGAATAATTAGCTGCTGGCCTAGCTGCACTGACTAATACTCCTGGGTGAAGTGGCTCTCAACACACATTCAAGGGCAGAATATGGCCCTGTGTGTACACTAATTCATATCACAAGATCTATACAACCAGATGTATGTAGGGAGAAGCCAAGACCTGGCTTCCTAGCTGAAATATTTTGAAGACACAGAATTTTATCGTATTGCTATTTCTGGTAATGAATCCCACACCAGGGAAAACCAAGCCTGTGGTTAACTCAGTATTTTCTCCCAAATTAACAGCACAGAAAACAGAAGAAATGAGAAATGGCTAATGGCACCAGGATGTGACGGGTAAGAACAATGAAATCACGTACCTTCAGGGATGCATTGTCCAAGAACAAATTTATAACCCTTACAGCATTTTTTCCTGAAAGACAAAAATAGAATAAAATAAAATAAAATAAAATAAAAATGCTGTTTAAAGGAGATATGGCCTTTAAAAACAATTTTTTAAAAGGGTTTAAAAGTTCTATTTGAGAAGCGATCTCAAAAATAAATTAAAAAAGCCATTAATTCAAAAAACTGATTAATAAACTGGTGAGTTCTATTCCTGAGTATAGAGAGAGATTAGAAATGATTCATACTAGCACAAATGGTGCATGGTAACTTCAGAATGAAAGGCCTTTTTCCGTCCTAGATGCATACTGATCTCTAAGTGGAANAAAAAAAAAAAAAAAAATCATGGAAGGTATGGAAGTTTGGATGAGAAGATACCTGTTGAAAATGACCTGGTAGTATTTTGTAAAGCAAGAGTATTTTGGATCTTTATTCACTCAGTTCTAAGGCAGGGTCCTTAGCCAAGATTTCAAAAGTCACTAGTGATTATTGGTGCCTCAGCTTCTTGGCTTCTACCTGAGACACTTTAAAAGGGTCTGATTTTTGGAAAGCAATGAGCACTCACCATCTGAAAATCAGGGCTCTAACACTGTGGACCCAAACACTGAGCAACTCAAAATCATTAGTCCCTTTTGAAAATCATGGATAACTTACGCCTTTGTGTGGAAAGCACATGATATACTTCTGGAGCTATACATATAAACAACCATGATCATAACTTTCATGACATGCCATAGAGCATTTCCAAGCATCGGTCACTCTAAAGTAAACTGACTGAAGGGCCTATATCTCAGCTAGTCGTACACACAAGATTAAATGTTATAATTCATTTCTCACATTTCAAAGAACTCTGAAAAGATGATGATTAAATAAATGAGATATTTTAACTACAGAAAGATTAATAGGGCACTTAGAATGTTCTAGAAACGGGGACACTTAAATATTAACACTTCTATATGGTATAAAATTTCTTGAGCTGCTCACTACATGAGAAAGTTCTGGGTGTAAGGAAAACATGTGTTTCTTATAGGCTAGTGTGAAACCACATTTAAACATATGGTGTTATTTCTCTGCTTCTATTTTGTATGGCATAACTACAATAAGCCTCCAAGTTTCTTGATAGCATTTCTGAATACATACTAATGGATACAATTTTGACAGTCCTCTATTACAGCGATACTAAGGGCCGAGACTGAGTGATCTTTTCTATTGCTTACCCAGAAGTAACCTGTCATTCAACCTCCTGTGGAATTAAATTTAAATTAAGTGACTTAATCTGGTTTTTGAAAGCTTGTGGATTTTAGAGATATGGACTCTAGAATGTTTTGCAGACGTGCTGAAGTGAAGTGTCTGGTAAGCTAAGAAGTAATCACTCTTCTGTTTTCCTCCTTAAATGTATAATTGACCCAGGAGAATGCTAACGCAATGGAAGTCAATGACACAAATGCATCCCCTAGGCGACCCAGAGTTCATCACAATACATCATTATGTTGCATTTAAAACAACTATCTGTTGCAACTGACCATTTAAAACAAACAATATATTATTCCAAACTATGTAAAAACAAACTTTGGCCGCACATTTTATACACTTTCAAAGATTAGCCAGAATATAAATTAAATTTAATGAAGTTTGGACGGCTGCAGGGGAACCTTTGTCTTGTTATGCAAACACTAGTCCTCATTAGACTTCACTACAAACACTGCTGTGAAGTTTTATCTTCAAGACAAACAAATGAAGAGGAAAAAGTTCAAAGGTGCATCAGAGAGGCTGTTCAGATGCTTCAAGCTATTCAGATGGCTTTCCAAATGCACAGTCTTCTCCTTTCCTCTTCAGGATAGGGCGAGACTCACAGCACCATCTCCTTGTAGGCAGTATAGGCACATGCCAGTGAAGAAACCAGCTGGCAGTGGTAGAGAATGGAATAAACTACTCAGATGCTTAAATCTATGCACATGCTTTGCTGGATCAGGGTCAGAATGCTCAGTACCTTTCAGGTTTGGGTCCTATCCTCCTAAACCAAATACTTGTGGGTTTTTTGCAAGCTAAACTGTGTAAATCTAAAGCTAACGTATCTTCCCTTCTGGATTATTGTATTAGCTTGTTCCCCCGCCCTGCTCAAACTCCTTTCCACCCCAGAATGTGCCAGATGCACAGAACTCTCATTGACTGTGATGTCTATAAAAACTTGACAACAGTTAGGCTGCTGGTGTGCTGACACCAGAGTCGATCATGCTGACCAATACTGTTTCATTGTTTCCTTCTTCTGTCTCATCTTTTTATCCGTCTGTATCCAGCTATTGTCTCTTGTCCGATACTTACATTGTAAGCTCCTGGGGGCAGGGACTATCTTTGTTCTGTGTTTGGACAACACCTACCACCACGGGATCCTGGTCCATAAATAAAATAGTAATAATGAGGGAGCAGTGACTCTTCATGCTACTGGGGGTAAGGGAGGTTCCCCGACATAAGAAGCATTGTGACACTGGACCAGACCCAACGTCTATCTAAGCCGTATCCCATCTCTGTTAGTGGCCGGTTCCAGATCTTGTAAGGAAAATGAAAAAACCCTGTGATAGGCAGATGTGGCACAGTTTTCCCCTATATAGGTCATCTCCTGATCGCTAATAGTTAGATATTGGTTTATGCCCTGAAGCACGACATTTAGTATTTCTTCCAGAATGTCCGTTGTCATTCATTATAACTACTGGGTATTCTTGGTATCCAGATGAACAGCCAATCCCTTTTTCAATCGTGTTAGGTTCTTGGCCTTAATGACACGGAGAGGCAATGAGTTCCACAGCTTAATTCCACAATGTGCAAAAAAAAAAAAAGTATTTCCTTCTCTCACTTCTGAATTTCTCACCGTTTAATTTTACTGAATGTCCCCTTAGTCTTGTTTTATGAGACAGGGAGAACAGAAGTTGCTGATCTCCCCAACTCTGGATTATCCCTGCTCCTCTTCATGGTACCGTTAAGTCCCATATGAGGGAATGGCACAAAAAGGACCTAAGCAGGCCTCAGAAACTCATTATCTCCCCATACAATCCCTTAGCAGTAAATTCCCAATTCAGAATATCGGCTTCTTTTCTTGATACATGACTTTTCTAAATAGCAAACATTAATTTGACACGATTTTGCAAGGGGATCTGACAGGTTAGGGTTCATATACAGAAAATACAATACTATAGTACTTGCCAGCCTGAATATCATATTACATCTCTAAGTTTAAGTAACACAGCCTGGGATATATTCTTGATGACCTTGACATTCTTTAGGCCAACTACATTCCTGAAAATCAATTTATCAAAATAACTGACACTTAAGTTGATTATTAACAGAGGGACTTTAATGGTAAAACTTATTTTCAGAACCTGGCTGACATTTCTAATCAACATTGCATAATTATCATCTCATGATACATAATGAGAGGCAAGCAGGCTGCTACTGATCTTTTAAAGCACTGAACAGTTTTCTTCATGCCTGTTGCTAGGTAGTTGTACATATAAGCGTGAATCAAATACAGGGGATAATATTTAGCTGCCTCAGAATGTGAAACAGTAGTGGGTCTGCTGTGAAATTAGCATGGTTCATTATTAAGTTCTATTTCCAAACAGCGGTAACTTTTTAGCACACCTGCCTTTCACATCATGTAACAGGGTGGTTTACCTATCAGAAAATGTTGTATCAACGGTTTCCCAGGTTTCCATGAGCTCAATGAGGTAGTATTAATTCAGGAAAAGCACTGTTTTAAATAGGAGTTTCTCCTGAGTGAAGACTGCATAAGTCCCCATCTTCCAAAATCTGGCACCTGAAGTATTAGAAGAGTCACAGTATCAGGGAGGTGTCATAATTCTACAGCTGTCAGCATTCTATAACATTCTAATTGAAAGTGTGTATATGGCCTTAGATGGATATTATATTAATCCACTTCCAGGTATCCATCATTAATGTAGCAAGAGGCCACATCTCACAGAGATGGTCAGAAATTAGTATTTTTCTCGATGGAACGTCTTGATGAAAACAAAACACATTTTCATCAAAATTCAGTCGCAAACTTTGCTTTTTTCCCCAAAACGCTGGAAAATTTTCAACCAAAACCTGTCAAAAACCAAAGCACTTCAGGTTTTCAGAGGAAAATTTTCACATTTGGGGTTTTCCAGTGAAAAATCCAAATTTTCAAGGCTATATTCCAGGAACATTTTCATTTAATCGAAAACCCAATTATCCATTGAAAAAAAATTCATCAGAAAATTCACCACCAGACCTACTCAAAGAATATCATAACATGCACTCACAACAACCTGTGCACTATCTCACAGATCAGAGTTTCAGCAAGAACTGCAAGTGAACCTGCTGTGCTTAACAACACAAGGGAGCCTTTGTAATATGTACACTGAAGTTTTACTTATTGTGACGGTCCTAAGTGCTTCTTTGATCTTGAATTTCAGAAATATGCAAGACTCTAAAAGTAATACCAAAAAGGAATAATTAACTTCTATACCTAGCTGATGAATTGTTTAGAAGTGAACCAAACTGCTACAGAAATCCTTGGTTTTTAAAAATTATATATATAATCCAAATGAGCTCCTGCACTGCCTGCCAAATCCTGCATGGACAAATAAGGCCCATATGTAGTGTGAGAGTGCTCAGTAACCCAGTAGCTGTGGGTATCTATATTTCATATACACAGAAGATTTATGCAGTTTTGGACAACATGATCTAAAACTGAAAGAACATGCATTGTTTTTATTTGGAATACATACCAAAATCTTGAGTAACAGTGAATGGTGTAGACAGCAGTTCAGTATCATAAGCTTTGCCATAGTTTCTAGACTGCATCCTCTTTTACAGCTATCTGAAAAGATAAATGCAGCCAAGGCAGCATTTGCTACCCTGGACATCTTACCTGCAAAAGTGGGACTCCTCTCGTTTCCTCTGCATATTTCTCTCATCAATCTAGTTCCAACTATCATTGCAGTCAATGGAAAGACTCCCCGTGACTTCAGTGGGAATTGGATTGAGCCTATAATCATCAGAACAAGATGAGCTGCGACCACATGACCACATTAAGGCAGTTTCCCTCTTCTGAAGAAGTCTTTCCATTGATTTCAATGAGATTGAATAATATAAGGAGTGGAGGTTCCTGTTATTATCTAAAACAGAGGTAGGCAATTATTTTTTGTCAAGGTCCAAATTTCTTGGTCGACATATAGTCAAAGCCCAGACTCCAGAGAATATAATAATAAAAAAAAACCAATAATGATACTAATAAGTAAATAAAAAGATTTTGGGGTCTGTTCAAAAGCATCTGGCAGTCCAGATTTGGCCTGCAGTCTGCCTATTGACTATCTTGGATGTAAAGAATCTTCCTGGTACCTGGGACCACAACATATGTACTGTGCTCACACTAACTTATTCACCAGTTTATTGGAAAGCAAAATGAGAATTTTGACTGAGTAAAGATCAGGAAGATCCCCCTGGGACAAGGAAACGGAAGAAGTCAGAGACCTGAGAATCAGCTGGTATAGTAAAAGACTTGATTTCTTGAAAATCAGATTTCCACTGATAAATGGATTTTGAAAGATGTGAATGAAGGCCATTGTTCTGACCAGCAAATGCAGGTAATAAGTAATTCAGTTTAGTTGTGCATTACTGTTTTTTCTAAAACAAAATGCTGCTTGGCTCTTGTTCTTAACATTTTTATCAGGAAAGAAATCCTTTTTTGGTTGCTGTTAAGGTGAAGCCCTTGATAAGACTGAAAATGCCTGCACTATATTACTCATTCTCCAAACACATGCCACAGGCCAGATCTTCAGCTGTTAAAAATCAACATAGCTCCATTGACCCTGTGATTTTGAAAGCTTTCTGACATGCTATTTGGCTGTCCATTACTGAAATGTATTATTATCTGATTCTCTCCCTTTCAGCTATTTGAAGTGTTGTTTTCTCCCTGTGTTTTTATGAACACAGGGAGTTTTATGATGCGTGAGTAGAAATTGTGTTTCTTGGCCTCCTAACTTACAGAGGACGTTGCAAAAATGACAAAATGATGAATTACTTTGCAGAGCTACTGCAGAACTCAGTCTTTTCACATGAAGGAAACTGGCTGCACATCCATGGATAAAGAGATACTGTGATCTTGATTCTGATCAATTTCAAAAGGTGTGTTAAAAAGAAATTAACTACAAAACTCCTTCAGTGACAAAGTCTCACTAAGAGCAAACAGATCCAACTGTTGAGGCTCATGGTGATGGATATGCTGAGAGGAGATAATAATCAGTTCACTTGGAAAGATGGATTCTTTTGAGAATACAATGAAATAAACAATTTGAAGATTTGGAATTTACCAAAAATCTCTTAAGCTGCACCCCCCCAAAAGATAGTTAGGTACCTACCTCTGCTTGGGATTCACAGCTGTGAACTCGCTTCTGGAGTTAGGCACCTAAATCAGGTCAATTCAGCCCTTTCTTAGGAAAGGAGAGCGAGACAGAATCTTCACCCCATTATAACCAATAGCCCAGTGGTTTGGGAACTCACCTGCAATGTGAAATGCAACTTTTCCTCGTTTGGAGCAGAAACTTGAACTTGGGTTTGCAATATCACAGGTGATGCCCTGACCACCGGGCTATCGGGTATTCCAGAGTGTAGCTTTCTTAACCCCTTCTGCTGGAGCTGTTCCACTTTGTATAAATACATTAATATTCATTGGTGGAGGAGCTTGAGTTTAGTACTCCCACATAACAGGTGAGTGGCTCCTCATCCACCCACAAGTCCCAGCCTAGAACAGTCCCAGTCGAGTTGCCCCCAGCTGTTTTTTGTGTGAGGCCCAGTCTAGTAGAAAAGGCATACTGGACCAGGTCCTGCAGGTGATACAGGAAGGGGAATGTCTTTTCTGAAAATCCTTCCAGGTCTTGAGGTAAGGCACCAAGCAGCTCAGTGGCACCAGGAATTAGATGGCTTTGCACATGTTCACCAGCAGAAATGTAGGCACCATAGGGATTTTTCCAGCAGAAACATAGGTGCCTAAGGAATATTGGTGCCTCCAGGGTTATCTGGCAGGTGAGTGAGGGTTTTGAGTATCAAGGTGTGACTAAATGTTCCATGTAGACACCTAAAGTGGTAATTAGGTGACTAAGTCCCTTTGTGGGTCTGGCCCTTAGTCTCTCTGTGTCTCAGTTCCCTATTAGTAAAATGTGCCCTATCTCACAGAGGGGTGTTTGTTCGAATAGATTAAAGACTGAGAGATGATCAAATACTATGGTAATGGGAGCCATCTAGACTTACAAAATAAAGTCTGACCAGAGCAGCAGCACTTCCCTACCACATGTCATTTGATCACCAGTCACTGACCAACACAGCTGTAATGCCTCTTTCCCACTAGACAAAACCCCCACTCTCAGCTCTCTGAGCCAACACTCATTCAACACACTGGCTTTGCAGCATGCCTAAAAGGTCAATCCATGCTGGTTATTTCAGACCTTGCAGGACAGAGCTTGCCAAAGGAAAGGGGCCCTTGAAAAGAAAACCCTACCTGCAACAAAGGGGATAAAGTTCAAGAGCCTCTGCTGAGTGTAGCTGTGGCAGTATGGCACAGGGGACAGAGACAGTCTCACAAGTAGGCAAAGCCAAGCTGTTGAAATTCCATATTTGTAAGGATGGTTCCTGTGACCCTCCCTTCTGACTGTTAAAGAGAACACCCTTATTGGCATTTCCATTTCCAAATGATATAGACTGGGTACTGAAGGAATTGAAATATGGAATTGCAGAGCTGCCACCTGTGGTCTGTAACCTATCACTTAACTCAGCCTCTGTACCAGATGACTGGAGGATTGCTACTGTGACGTCAGTTTTTTAAAAAGGCTCCAGGGGTGATCTTGACAATTACAGGCCAATAAGCCCGACTTCAGTACCAGGCAAACTGTTTGAAACTACAGTAAAGAACAGAATTATCAGTCACATAGATGAATATGAATTGTTGCAGAAGAGACAACATGGCTTTTATAAAGGGAAATCATGCCCCACAAATCTATTAGAATTCTTTGAGGGGGTCAACAAACATGTGGACCAGGGAGATCCAGTGGATATAGTGTACTGAGACTTTCAGAAAGCATTTGACAAGGTCCCTCACTGAAGGCTCTTAAGCAAAGTAAGCTCTCATGAGATAAGAGGGAAAGTCCTCTTATGGATCAGTAACTGGTTAAAAGATAGGAAACAAAGGGTAGGAATAAATGGTCAGTTTTCAGAATGGAGAGAGGTAAATAGTGGTGTATCCCGGGGTCTATATTGGGACAAGTCTATTCAACATATTCATACATGATCTGGAAAAGGGGGTAAATAGCGAGGTGGCAAAATTTGTAGACGATACAAAATTGCTCAAGATAGTTAATCCCAAAGCAGAGCATGAAGAGTTAAAAAGAGATCTCACAAAACTGAATGACTGGGCAACAAAATGGTAGATGAAATTCAGTGTTAATAACTGCAAAGTAATGCACATTGAAAAACATAATCCCAACTTTCACACAAAATGATGGGTTTTAAATTAGCTGTTACCACTCAAGAAAGAGATCTTGGAGTCATTTGTGGATAGCTCTCTGAAAACATCCACTCAATGTGCAGTGGCAGTCAAAATAGCTAACAAAATATTGGGAACTATCAGGAAAGGGATAGACAGTAAGACCAAAAAATGCTTCTATATAAGTCCATGGTACACCCAGATCTTGAATACTGCGCGCAGATCTGGTCACCCCATCTCAACAAATATGTACCAGAACTGGAAAAGGTCAAGGGTATGGAACAGCCTACATGAGGAGAGACTAAAAAGACTGGGACTTTTCCGCTTGTAAAAGAGCTGACTAATAGGATATAATGATAGAGATCTGTAAAATCTTGATTGGTGTGGAGAAAAAGAAGAAAGAAATGTTATTTACTCCTTCACATAACACAAGAACTAGGGGTCACCCAATGAAATTAATAGGCAGCAGGTTTCAAACAACCAAACGGAAGTATTTCTTCACCCAACACACAATCATTGTGAAACTCATTGCCAGGGAAGTTGTAAAGGCCAAAACTATAACAGGGTTCAAAACAGAACTACATACATTTATGGAGGATAGGTCCATCAGTGGCTATTAACCAGGAGGGTCAGGGATGCACCCCATGCGCCGAGTGTCCCTACCCTCTGCTTGCCAGAAGCTGGGAATGGATGACAGGGGATGATGGATCACTTGATGGATTGCCTATTCTGTTCATTCCTTCTGAAGCACTGATATTGGCCTCCTGTCAGAAGACAGGCTACTGGGCTAGACGAACCATTGGTTTAGCCCAGCATGGCTGTTCTTATGGGTTCTCCGACTTTCTGGGAAGCCTCAGTGTTGTTCTGTGGGGAAACACATAATATTTGTCTTTGCCATCGCCAAACATAACCAGGCCTCAAGAATGGTATTTTTTAGATATACACAATATATTTTAGATCTTGATGCTGAACTATCAATATTAGTTCCTTGGAAATGTCATGTAAAATAGCCATAGTTCTATTCTGTGTCATAGTTCAACTGACATCGCCAATCAGCAGGACGGCTTACCACAGACAGTTTGATAAAGTTTAGCTTAATGATGTCTGAAAGTGGCAGGCAAAACTGGTATCAGAACTTGATCAAAGCAAGTTTAGAACACCATGTAAGTATGTGACTCCAGTAACGTTGAGAAGCACGTACTCTGCCTACCTTAAAGAGCCATCGATTAGATTCACTAGGTTCCTCCATAAAGTGATGTAAATCACCTTCTTGAAGATAGTATGGATAAAACTGGAATTTCAGTTTCTTTCTTTCCCCTTCTTTTTATGGTATTGGACCATATTTTCCTGTTTTTAAATGGGGTTTAATACAAGCGAATATTCATACAATTTTTTATTAGATTGTCAGAAAATAATGATATGATTCAATAAGAGAATGTGTCACTAATATTGTCTGCTCAGACCTGGTTTTCATACTCTTATGTGCTGTCAGATTTACAGGCTATCTCCCTTCCCTCCTCTTTTTACAGCTCTGTTTAATTTGTTGACCTATACCAAGAAAGTGGTTTTGTTTAAATGCACAGGTAAAATTGATTTTGAGGATTTCAATAACTCAAGTCATGGGTTAGGGGTTGTTATAAATGTGTATGGGTAGGGTTTTGTGGCCTGCCTTGTGCAGGAGGTCAGACTGGATGATCATATTGGTCCCTTCTGACCTATGAGTCTATGAATCTATGAACAGGTGTGACATTTTGGGAAAAAAGTAAATAACTTCATTTATGTATATAATTAAATGATTAATGAGAGCGAGAGAGAGAACAAAGCTATGTTTGTTGTATACTGTTGTTTTATTTATTTATTCATATATATATAAAAAATATATGGAAAACAACAAACATGGCTTTGTTCTTATTTGCTACATATTCAGTCTCACAGGGTGGCAAGGTAGGATTTATTCTTATGTGTTTTCTTCTGCAAAAAATATTCGTGTTCTAAACCTCATTTGAAGACATCCCAAACTGAGCCCACATGACATTTAAAATAAGAAAAGAGAATAAAGATGTTTTTTTTCACTATCTCCGACTTCCAATTGAAGCCAAATTTCTTTCCAAGCCTGTAAACAGCACGTCTTACTCATGGCGCAGGTTCAGTTATTTATCTAAACAAAGGTGAGCCAGAGTACAGTGCTAATCATTGCACATCTGTCCAGTGTCTTGGAATTCTTAAACTTCCATGACTCTTCATTTTGTGGCTCCAATTTCCTACAAAAAATGCATTCTCGATAGAAAGCCATAAATTCCTTTTCAGTAATGAAAGTCATGCCAAAGCAGGCTGTAAGGAACTCTGTGCTCATTAGCTGGCTGCTGTTCTGTTGCTAGGTCACTGAAATCACACAGAAATAAGTTGTTGGCAAGTTGTTAGATTTACTGAATCCAATCCAGTTTATAAAGCATCTTCCATCAAGAAGATCACAAAATGCTGTATAAGCAATGCCCAATAAAACCCTTTTTTAATAAACAAATAAAGTCAACCACACAGTTCGCATATGCACACACACCCAAACACATCATACAAACGATACAAGGAATTCAGATTTTAAAAGTTAGGTTTCCAAATGAGATATAAATGTTGAGTAAAGTCAATAACATCATCCAGACTGGGGAGGCTGTTGCATAAGAGCTTGACCCTGTTCTCCGGAAAGTCAATGGCAGTTTTGCCACTGACATCAATATGATTAGAATTAGACCCACAGACCACGACTCCGGACAGTACTTAAGCATGTGGTAATGTCTCATTTACTTGCCCAGAATGGAATTGCATGCTTAAATGCTGTCCTATAAAAGGACGTTTTCCTAATTTGCAAAGTAAATAGAAGAGATCTTGGGTGAAATTCTGGCCCCACTGAAGTCAATGGCAAAATGCCCACTGACTTCAATGGGGTAAGGATTTCAACCCCCCCTCCACCACCACATTCCTCTGCCCCCACTCAACATTAGAAGGCCTTATTTCAGAAACAGCTATTTGATTTCGACTTGTCAATGATAAGGAACATGTGACATTTTTCTGGGGTACCCAGTGTTGTGAGGCACCTTGCCCTACCTCTCCTTAGTACAAGGAAATCTTGTCTATGCTTGCTATGGATCAGCCCCCTGGAAACACAAGCATTACCTTCCAGGCCTTGGCAGGCTTTGCTTGCTCTGCACAGGATAGTGATAGGCTAGGGTTACCATATGTCCCTATTTTCCCAGACATGTCCAGCTTTGGGGTTTTTAAATCACCATCTGGGAGGAATTTTTAAATATCTAAAATATCCGGGATTTTGCCATTATAATTTTTCCCCAAAGAAGAGTTGATCATTCAAAAAAGAAAGTGAAAGATGATCACTCAAGAGAGTGCCCGCTTTTTCCCCCTAGCTCCCAGTGCTTGTGCCACAAAACAGCTGTTTTGCGCAGCTGGGAGGGAGGAGGAAGGAGAGGGAACGTAGCAAACTCAGGGGAGGACGTGCAGCTGGGATGGGGATTTGGGGAAGGGGTACAATAGGGCAGGGAGGGGGTGGAGTTAGAGTGGGGGCTTTGGTGAAGGTGTTGGAATGGGGGCGGGGAAGGAGTGGAATTGGGGTGGGGCCGAGGGCAAGGGAGCGTGAGCACTCACTGTCGCTGGGGAAAGTTGGCACCTAGCCCTGTGGTTCCAGACAGGTATGATCATTTTTCCATAGTGGCAATAGTGCAATGTTGGCAATTTCAGTGTCTTTTCTGAGTTTGTACCGTGCACGGTAGTGTTTCCTCAAGAGCTCTTTATTTGATATTTTATTTTACTACTCCCAAACACAATGCCAAAATGAAAGTGTAAATTCACTGCAGAACTAAAGACAAAATGTCTGTGTTTTTGAAGTGGTAGAGAAGAATGGGAAACTGAGTGCTTGATATGCAGACCTGGTACTTACATGTCTGTGAAAAATAAAGGCGCTAATGATTTACAAACTCATGTGGACTCAGACAAGGACAAAAAAGCAGTTTGAGGAGAGAGTTCACCAACAAAGTTGACAGATTATTTTGTAAAACCAGGGAGCAAATCCGAGGATGCAGTTACTACAGCAGAGGGTGACTTTGCATTTCACACCGCTAAGCATCATTATAGCTTTAAGTCAATGGATTGCACATCTGTCTTGTTGAAGAAGACATTCTCTGATTGTTGTTCTGAAAATGGTTGAAGAAAATGACACTGTTTACTGTGGAGTTGCTACAGATGGAAGCAATCACAGTTCGGTGAAAATATTTCCAGTAATTATTCAGTATTTCGACTAGAAGAATGGTGGTTTGTAGTCAAAACTGATGAGGTCCAGAACACATCTAATGAGACTGCAGACACGATTGCTCATTACGTAAAAGAAATGCTTGAAAAAAATGGTTTGTTCAAGACGTGTATTGCATGCACAGGTGACAACTTCAATACAACATTTGGAGGACTCCAGCATGATGAAGATGGAAAGAATGTATTTGCAAACTTAAAGAAGTTGTTGCAGAAGAGAACATTAAGTGGTGTGGGTTGCCCAGCACACATTTTGAACAACTGTGTTCACCAATTATGCAGCAGAAAGAATGAATGCTGACACTGAGAACATTATTTTTAAGATTTACCAGTACTTTCATATCTACACTGTCCAAACCGAGCGGCTGAAGGAGTGCTGTGAGTTTGTTGATATTAAATACAGAAAAGCTGCTTTCTCATACCAAGACCCGATGGCTGTCATTATTTCCAGGCATTACAAGGCTGATACAAATGTTTCCAGCCTTGAAGTCATTCTTTCTGTCACAGGACAAACCACCGACCGTACTTAAGACATTTTTTGAGCATGAATTAAGAGATTCACCTCTGGCACATGGTTCACTCTGATGATTCACCTCTGGCACACTCACTCATGAGTGTATTCCAAACTTACATCTAAGAAATTGAAAGGGAAAGCAAATTCTGTCGTGGAAGTGATGAAAAGTTTGAACTCGGTTCACACTATCCTTCTTGAACAGAAGACTCACAACTTTATGTCCCTGAAAGTTAAGGGACTACTGGCACAAAAGCGCACAGAAAGAATTGATGAAAAGTGTGACAAATTCTGTGCTGAAGTAGATAATATGTACAGCAGATGCTCAGAATATTTGGAGAAGTGGCTTAGACCCCTGGAAGACATCTCTTGTTTCAGGTGGATTACCCTGAGTGAGACATCAAATTGGAGTGATGTGGAGCCTTGTATCAAGTACCTGATTGATAAGGGGGTGCAAATTGATGATGTGAAGTGTTTTGATCACATCAGCAACCTGAAGAAGTTTACGGAAAGTTGCAACAGTGATGAAGAGTTCAGTAATTATTTGCTAGCACATCAGAAGCGGACCAAATATTTTGAGGAATCCAAAAACATTGAGTGTCATTCAGAACTGTTAAAGATTGCACAGTTTTTCTTTGCTATTCCTTCTCACAATGCAAATGTAGAGTGAATTTTTTCACTGATGCAAAGCAAGTGGACAAAGGAAAGGAACAACTTGAATGTTGAGTCGCTGAAAGGAATTCTACTTGTACAGTACAACTTCAGACAAACTACTTGTAAAGACTTTCATGCCTTCTGAAAGAGCAATCAACCACTGCTGAGAAAAAAGTGATCTACAGAGAAGTATGTGTGGGCAAATGAGGAGAAAGAAAATTGAAGAACTGATGAAAGGAAAGGACTCACTACATATAAAGAAGTACAGTAAACTTTAAATAATTAAACTTCACTTTTGAGGCCATATCACTTTTTCTTATACATACTCAATAAAGACAACATGTAGCGCACAGCATATATAACAGTATAACAACACATTAATACAACGTGAGTTGGTAGATACTGGTGCAAATACACTTCCCTCCCCGTGGAGTGTCCTCTTTTATGAATGTTCAAATATGGTAATCCTATGATAGGCAGATATCAACCCCCGAGTACTCTGAGCATCCCTCTGGACGGCTCAGCTCCTGTTCTACTGAACACTCCCAGAACTCTTAGGGTATGTCCACAGTGCAATAAAACACCTGTGGCTGGCCTTTGTCAGCTGATTTGGGCTTGTGAGGCTGTAAAACTGTAGAGTCGATCAGGGGTAGGCAACCTACGGCACGCGTGCCAAGGGTAGAACCCAAGCTCATTTTCAGTGGACCTCACACTGGATGGGTCCTGGCCACTGGTCCAGGGGCTTCTGCATTTTAATTTAATTTTAAATGAAGCTTCTTAAACATTTTTAAAACCTTATTTACTTTACATACAACAGTAGTTTAGTTATATATTATAGACTTATAGAAAGAGACCTTCTAAAAACATAGGAATGTAATACTGGCATGCAAAACCTTAAACTGGAGTGCATAAATGAAGACTCAGCACACCACTTCTGAAAGGTTGCCTACCCCTGGTGTAGATGTTTGAGCTCTGGTTGGAGCTGGGCTCCCAGATCCTGTAAGGAGGAAGGGGTCCCAGCTCCAGTCTGACATGAATGTCTACAATGCAATTTTATAGCCCCAGATCCCGAGTCAGCTGACACAGGCCAGCCGTGGATGTTTTACTGCAGTGTAGACATACCCTTAGATCTGCTATTCCCAAAGGCATTGAGTGGCTATGGGCTACCCAGGGAGCTGTCCCTGAGGTCTGACAGGGAGGCAAGCTGTCACAGAGAGAGGCGCTACAGAAGAATCTCTAATGAATTAGTCCTTCCAGACTCTCCACAGGGAAAAAGACTAGATACTTAGCAAGCAGGCTGGTTCATTGGTTTAAAGATGTATGTTTTCTCTGAAATGCTTTCATTCCAAATGAATGATACTTTACTTTGAGCACGCTGTTTGGTCACTGATTACCACTGGCATTGCTGCAGAGTGTGAGCTTAAGTCAGACCTGCTAAGCTAACTGCAGTTAATATCAAAGGATTGCAAACCAGGATATGGTCTGAGAATGGGAGAATCATTTGAATCCCCTCTGAGCACAGGTGATGGCCTGATACCAGAGAAAGGGGTGCACATTCAATGAAGGGGTCAGAGATATAATTCACCTGGTAACTGTGACAGATATCACAAAAGAATGAATTTAAATTCCTGAGAATTCCTTTACAACAAACATTTTCATTCAAATGTCATTTGAACAAAGTTTTACCAGCCTGATATTTAAAAATTATTAGCCTCTGCTTCTCTTTCATACCGTACTGGGAGTTTCTTTTTCAGCACATCTATTCCTGAGAGCGAAAGGACAATACATTTCCAATACTCTGCATTTATCAAAATCAAAAAGGCCCCATTAATCTGTATGGCTATGAATCAAAAACCTGTCAACTCTCTTCAACAATATGCTGCTTGTAAAGTAAATCAGACTGGTGAGCTGCTACTTTGCTATTCCTGCTTCAGAAAAATCGCTAGTTGTCTCCTGGGCACTGTTTACATATTGTCTAATGATGGACAGTATACATTTGATTTTTTGTGCAAGGACTGAAAAGGCACACACACTTTGTAAGAGTGTAAGAAGTACAGTGATCCACTTTTATTCATCATGAATTGCAAAACATTGTTCGCATAAGTTACCCAGATTTAATGTACACATTTTAACACAACGTGCTTTGACATGGCTAGTAATGGCCAGAGATATAGGGTGAAATTCTGAAGACAGTGGGAATGTTGGAGCTAGGATTTCACCCATCCTGCATATACCTTAAACAAGACCCAAGACAAATCAGACAACTTGCTTTTCTAATCATGCTAAATGCATGGAAGACATTCTTACTACATGATCACTAGTAGAATTGCTTGAAAAGTCTTAAAAAGTGGAAAATACCAAAACAAACCAAAAAAATAAATACAAAGAAATTTCAGTTTCTCAGTTAAAAACAAAAACCTTTTTTCTGAAAACCTGAAAATATATTAGTGCTTCAGTTCCCTCCCACTTCCTTTATCTCCAAACTAAAGTTCAGACCAGTCATATATATACACATTATGCTTTTGAAAGGGCTAATTTCACAAAGCTGAAAACAATTTTGAGCCAAATCAGCCTGGAAGAAGAATTCAATCAAAAATGTGAATAATAATTGGGAATCACTGAAGAACACCTTACTAAATGCTCAAAAAAAAACATAATTGAGGAAGAAGGTTTTACTGGTTAAAAATCTGATGTCCTTTAGAGAGAAAGTGAAGGCAGCTTTAAATTTAAAAAAAAATGGAGGAAAGGGGAAATTGACACAGTAGATAATATAAATGAGAAGTTAGGAAATGTAGAAAATTGATAAGGGAAGCCAAGAGACACAAGGTGACCTCTATTGTCAACAGCGGTAAGGACAATAAGAAAAGTTTATATATATATGGATGGGGGAGGGGGGAGAGAGAGAGAGTGAAACAAAAAGAATCCTGACAAAGGTATTGGTCCATAACTAGATGGAAATGGTAACATTAGCTACAACAACAGAGAAGAGGCAGAAGTGTTCAATAAATATTTCTGTTCTGTATTTGGGGAAAAACAGATGATACAATCTGATCGTATAGTAATGATAACACTCTTTCCATTCCACTAATATCTCTGGAGAATGTTAAACAGAACCTAGTAAAGTTAGGCATTTTTAAATCAGCATGTCCAGATAACTTGCATCCGAGAGCTTTACAGGGCTGTCTGAGGCTCTCCCTGGACCATGATTGCAATAGCTCTTGGAACACTGGGGAAGTTCCAGAAGAAAGTTAATATTGTGCCAATTTTTCAAAAGGGGAAAATGGGATGACCTGGGTAATTATAGGCCTATCAGCCTGACATCAATTCTGGATAAGATAATGGAACAGCTGATCTGGGACTCGATAAATAAAGAATTAAAGGAGAGTAATGCAATTAATGCAAATCAACATAGGATTATGGAAAATAGATCCTGTCAAACTAACTTGATATCTTTTTTTGCTGAGGGTACAACTGAAGTCTGGTTGATAAAAGTAATAGCATTGATATACGTGGACTTCTGTTGGTGTTTGACTTGGTGTCATATGGCATTTAGATTAAAAAAACTAGAATGTAAGATTAGCATGGCACACATTACATGGATTAAAATGGGCGAAATGATATGTCTCAAAATGTAACATTAAGCAGGTGTGATTCCAGTGGGGTCCCACAGGGAGTAGTTCTTGGCCCTACGCTAGTTAACATTTTTGTGTATGGCCTGGAAGAAAACAAAGTCATCAAAGATAAAATTTGAATCTGACACACAAAACTGAGGTGGTGGTAAATAATGAAGAGGACAGGTCACTGATTCAGAGCAACCTGGATCACTTGGTAAGCAAACAACATGCATTTTAATACAGCTAAATATAAATGTATATATCTAGGAACAAAGGATGTAGGCCATACTTACAGGAAGGGGGACTTTATTTTGGGAAGCAATGACTCAGAGAAAGATTTGGAGGGCAGGGAGTGGACAGTCAACTGAACATGAGCTCCCAGTGTGACACTGTGGCCAAAAGAGCCAATGCGCTCCTGGGATGCAAAAACAGGGGAATATTGGGTAGAAGTAGAGATCGTTTTATTTCTGTATTTGGTACTGGTGTGACCGATACTGGATTACTATGTCCAGTTCTGGTGCTCACAATTCAGGAAGGATGTTCGAAAGAATTCAGAAAAGAGCCACCAGAATGATTAGAAAATATACTTTATCATGATAGAATCAAGGAGCTCAATTTATTTAGTTTCACAAAGAGATGTTTAAGAGGTGACTTGATTACAGTCTATAAGTATCTACATGGGGAACAAATGTTTAATAAGGGGCTGTTCAGTCTAGCAGAAAAAGTTATAACACAAGCCAATGGCTGGAAGTTGAAGCTAGACAAATTCAGACTGGAAACAAGGAGTACATTTTTAACGGTGAGAGTAATTAACCATTGGAACAATTTACCAAGGGTTGTGGCGGATTCTCGATCACTGACAATTTTTAAACCAAGGCTGGATATTTCTCTAAAAAAGATCTGCTTTAAGAATTATTTTGGGAAAGTTCTATGGCCCTTGTTATACAGGAGGGCAGAGTAGATTGTCATAATGGAACCTTCTAGCCGTGGAATCTATGAATCTCTCTTTCCCACATCCTTTTCCCTTGGCAAAATAGGAAAAAGAAAAATGTGGAGACAAAACAACCCCAGAAAATACAGAAAATTTAGAATGAAACAAAAATTTCCCTCCAAAATTTTAGATTAGAAAAATCGCATTTTTTTCTCATCAAAATTTTTTCAAACAAAAAATGTTGACCAGCTCAGATGAATATCGAATTAGCAAAGCAATGAGACTATGGAAAAATTGTTCCATTAATACATATTCTAACATTAAAAGCAGCCCATAAAGAATATGGAATTAATTTCTCAATACGAGTTAACAAAATCTCTATAGAGACAGCAAAGAAGAAATTATTTCAAGTGTGTTTCACTTATCCAGATGTTTCTCTTTTCTGCTTCATTTTTTTCAGGGAAGATCTTTTAAAGATAAAACTGATTATTAAGTACACAGACTTAATGAATTGGATGAGAAAAAAAATAATTGTTCAAATGACCATGCCAGATGAATGTTTATTGCCCAAGGAGATGATAAAGACATGTGCTACAGATAGAAAAGTCATTATTTGGCTGGAGTACATTTCTATTCTATGAACCGCTTCCAGCATAAAGAAGTGATTTGCTTGTAAAATAACACTGTATGAAAGTCTAGTGAATTATATAGTGTTATTATACTGTAGTCTCAATGCCATGGATTATTTTTAGACATGCTCAGCTGCAGGTTATTTGCTGTAGGGTGGATTATGCACAGTGAGTCGTGAAGTGGTGGAATCGTTAGACAATCATTATTAGTATGATTTATTTATACAGTGCCTTTAGAGAGAGTCAAGGTAGGCGAGGTAATATTTTTTATTGCACCACCTTCTGTTGGTGAAAGAGACTAACTTTTGAGCTCCACAGAGCTTGTCTTCAGGTCTCTTAGCCTATGTCTACACTGTAATAAAATTCCACACAATTGACCTGGGATCACAAGATTATAAAATTGCAGTGTAGACATCCAGGCTTGGACTGGAGCCTGGAGGGCTCTGGGACAACCCTCATCCCCAGGGTCTCAGGACCAGGGTTCCACCTCAGGCCTGGACATCTACAGTACAATTTTATAGCCCCTGCAGCACGAGCCTGTGTCAGCTGACATGGGCAAGCCACAGGTGTTTTATTGTAGTGTAGACATACCCTTAGGGTATGTCTACACTGCAATCTAAGCCCAGGGTTATTCGAACTTGAGTTATCAGACCCTGGATTAGTTAACCTAGAGCTTGAGCGTCTACACTCACTTGTAATCCCAGGTTAGGAATTGTTGAACCCTGGGTTCCAGCCTGAGGCTTCAACATCTACACTATAGTATGCAGACCCAAGTCCAGCCAGCCATTTTTCAGACTTCCTAGTGCCCTCCCAAAATGTGGTTGCTCTAACCCTCTGCTCATGGTGCAGTGTGAGAAAATTTGACTGTCCAGAGGCCAAAAGGAAGTCAGCCCATGAGACTGTGGGATACTTTTGGCGGACTCCCAGACCACGAGTCTTGTGGGACTGTTTTCACATTGCAAATCAAACTCTGGGTCCCGGTTTGACTCAGGTGAGGACCCTCCATCCCTGTGGGGTCCTGGGACTCTGGGTCCAAGCTCTGGGTTAGCACAGTTTGTATGTAGACAGAAGGGAGGTTAAGCTCGAGCCTGAGTTTTAATCATGGGCTTACAGTGTAGTGTAGACAAGACATATCCTTAGAGTCTTCTTTGAGACAGACTGCTGCCATTCACAGGAGCTTACACACAAGGCAGGCAGCTGCAATGGTGAAGAGTGAGGATGGGAGTAGATACCATTGCAGTCAATAGATAATGGAAGGTGAGGTGAAAGAAGTGGCTTTCAAATACAGCACTTCCATTACATCCGTTGTTTAAAATGCAAGGAGTAGGGGATCAATCCAACTCCCTTTAATATCACTGATGTCGTTCTTTGACATTAATGTAATCTGGACTGGGCAAAATCTTCTCTCAGTGTATGTGCATAACTCCCTTAACTTCTCTTGTTGAGAAGAGTGGTGGTCTTGACAATATTTTTCTTTTTAAAAAAGGCTTGTGTTACACTAAGAACTTACGTTGGTATAACTACATCACTCAGGGATATGAAAAATCCACCGCCCTGAGTGATGTAGTTACATGGACTTAACACCCAGTATAGACAGTGCTATGTTGACGGGAGAAGCACTTCTGTCACCATAGCTACTGCCTCTCTGGCAGCTGATGGAAGCTCACTCATCAGAGCAGGAAGTATCTTCACTAAGTACTAAAGCACTATAAGTGTAGACAAGCCCTGAGTTAACCAGTTTCCTGTCACTTCCTCCAGTGTCCCTGCTTCACAGAGTCCACATAAAACAGCCTGTGAGCCTGTCCACTTTTTGAATTTGGTGCCGACTGCCCATTACTCACTTACAATGTGTGGTCACCAATGCCATGATCCAGCTAAGCCATCTGCAAGCAGAACCCCAGCACTAAGTCAGAGGAGAGAGCAGCTCAACAAACAGCTGCTGCAGAAAGCTGCTGCCTCTCATGGATCTTGCTGCTGAAAGGCGAACTTGGTCCTGAACAGCCTCCCTGCCAAGGTCCAATGCCAGCCCTTCATCTAGTCTTACTGCCAGCTGTTCCTCACCTCTTCCTAGAGTCTTGTGCCACAGGTGAGAATCCAACCCATAACAACTTCTGGCCCCATTTTCCTGTAGCGATCTATCATGGTGGGCCAAGCATTCAGAAGCCTGGCCTTCACCACACCTGGCTCCCAAAGGAAGAGAGGGTAGGAGAAATGGCCTTTCTTTCCTACAGCAGAGCCTGGGGGGCAATTCACTATATTTGGGGGATACCTACCCTCTTTCTCCCCTTATCTGAGATGCTCGCCTTGCATTCACTCCCTCTGCCAATTCTGGTGTCCCTCTGGGATTCTCCCCTTATTCCATACTTCCTTGCTCTGCCCTAGCATTTGAATATCATCTATTTCCTCTCATCTTCCATGAATAGTATCTCCTCTCATCCCATTGTCTGAGGGTGGGAGGAAAATCTGCTTCTGGCATCAGGGCTGCTTGCTTTGGGGGTTGGAGGGCATGGTAAAGAAAAGGCCAACTTTCTTTCCCGAAAGGAAGCACTCGAAGTGGAAGAATGGAAACCCAGCCAATAGAGCAGTAAAACTAGCGGTGGAGTAGCAGCACGAGAGGCCTGCAGAACTGGTAGCCCCAAGATGCCAGAATGGAGAAGTGCAGGCAAAAACGGTTTACTAGTCCCAGCCCTCTGGGACTCACAAGGGAACCAAGGATAAAGGTCAAAAGCTCAAGACTGTCCCATCCCATACAGCTTGAAACTATTGGCAAATCTATGCTGGCTTCATGACTCTGAGCTGTTGGGGGCTGTGTGTCATGGAAGGACTAAAAGTCTCAAGAGCATTCGCAGTTGGGATCAAATTTGCACAATTTCTCTGCCTGCCATTTGGTTCACCAGAATTAAAAACATCTTTATTCATTTAAAAAAATAGAATTCCCATCTTTCCTCTGTAAGGAAAGCCAGACAACTAGGATCTGTGACTTCCAGGGCTTGTGCTACTTGGGAAGCAGAAGATATTTTCAGCTGCATCAGCCCATTAATTAGAGAAAGTAAAGCATACAGATCTGGCACACAGTATGTTTTCTGGGCAAGTATGTGTTTTACTTGGAGAAGGCACTTATTGGGTTTTTTTTTAGTTTTTGATAAAGTATGAATAAAATTTATCTATTAAAATGAACATCTCCAAGGAAAAGTAATGGAGTGTGTCATTTTTAGGCATTGAGCCCGCTGAGTAATATTCCTACAAATAATCATTTAGATATTTTTATCCTTATTCTGCAATTTAAAATGCATCCAGGATTCTTCTTTACATTCTGGCCTGAACTGCCGTGTAATGTTGTTGTGCATTTCCGCCACATTCTACTTTAGGAGTGGATGCATTTCATTAGTGAGTAAAATGATCCCTTTGAAGATAATATGGGTCATTTTTCTTTGTAAAGTTCTTTGGGTGGAAGGTATTCTATATCTGAAATTATTCAATTTTAGATTTTATGCAGAGTCAAAATAACACATGCAGAAGCACATTCAAATTTTACATTATACCAGGGTTGTTGTTATTTTATGCAGTTGCTTTATCAACTCTGTTAATCACTCTAATTAAGAGGACAAAACAACAGTCTTGTGTTGCTGCTACTTATTTTTTGCTACTTTTTTTTTTTTTTTTGGCCACTGCTCCCTTTGTATAGTAGAAATCTGTTTGTGGCTGTCTGGTACATTTCAGTGTTAGCACAATATTGATAACAGATTTTTTTTTCTTGCTACTTGAATGGGTTATTATATATGTATTCATATATTTACTATTTTTGTAATGCTTAAGTAGTTATGTTTTAATACTGTAGTGTCTTTATATTGTAATTGGACTTACTGTGCACACACCGTAGCTGTCTGTATGTGTATATTTTAAACCAAAACACAGACATTCACCTGTCCTTTACACCAGTGTAAATCAGAAGCAACTCTACTGAGGCTGGTTGACTAGATTCTGGTCACAGGTGAAAATTCAGAGCAAATGTGCTGAATTCAGTGGATTTGCTCTGCATTCAAAAAAAATAAATAAAAAATAATAATAATGGAGATATCCTATCTCATAGACCTGGAAGGAACTAGGTCTTTGAGTCCAACCCCCTGCCTTCACTAGCAAGACCAAGCACTGATTTTGGCCCAAATCCCTAAGTGGCCCCCTCAAAAACTGAACTCACAAGCCTGGGTTTAGCAGGCCAGTGCTCAAACCACTGAGCTATCCCTCTCCCCTATGTTTACTGGTGTAAATGAGATTAGGATCTGCCCCAAAAGAGTTTCAATGTACATTACACCAAAGTGAGCTCAGAATCAAGGCTACAGTTCAATTTAATATGAGCAAGTGTTAGAAAATATCCATAAAATGGGTTTTGATAGGCATGATGTTTGTTGTTATAAACTATTAACATTATTTTAGGAGAGGTGAGAAGAGGCACTGAGATAAGATCATTGGCTTCTGACCTCTCAGTATGCATAGCATTTTATGAGGCTTGGAAAGGGCTTACTTAGCTTTACTGGGTTTGATCTTTTTCATTTATTTTGTCTGGGAACGTGTTTTTCTTAAGAATTTCCCTCTCCCCATCCCGACTGTCTTATTTCGTCAGATTTTCCCCTCATTATAGACCTTCCTGTATCGTTCATAACATAAAACTTTGCTGATAGAGAAATATAGTTCGCTTGGCTTGATGGATTCATCCACACACGCAGAGCTTCTTTTAACTCACTGTCAAATGTTTGTTTTCTTCTGGTGATTGGTTTTTGTTCCATCTGCCTTTCTTCTGTGAGCCATGACTAAGGGATGCTTCCTGCTGGCAGCCTGGTTAGAGATGTACTTGATGCATGCCACATGTTTGTTTATTCATGTGAATGCTTCTCTCTCTCAGAATCATCACCGCAGAGTTACACTCACCATGTACTGGTTTGTAGACTAAATTTTGTCCAGGTAGATGAAACTGTCTTTTGAACAGCCAAAGATGTCAGTTTTCATTTACATCCACCACCACGTCAGGTATTTTCTTTCGCCATCCGCATGTTTAAGCTATGAATGGTCACAACTGCTTTGGGTGTTTTTAACTCCCGTTTTCATCTAAATACTATCTTGGGCTAATGGGCTCTCTCAGGATCTCTTTCACTGAATGTAATACACCCCAAATTAATGACACCCCGCCCCAGGCGACTCTTAAGAGAGAGTGAGAACCCTCATCTCCCATTTACGTAGGTAGTTCTAGGCACCTTGTGCAATTCAGCCTAAACCAGCCCAAAGTTGATCAGAACACATACATTAGTATAGCTAAGTCTCTCTGGGTGTGAAAAAAACACACCCCTCAGAGACATAACCAAGCCAACCTAACCACAGCTGTAGACAGCACTAGGTCAAGAGATGAATTCTTCCCTCGACTTAGCTACCGCCGCCCACGGAGGTGGATTAACTACACCAATGGGAGAACACTTCTCATCACTGTAGTGAGCGTCTACACTGAAGTGCTACAGCGGCGCACCTAAAGCACTGCAGCTGAGTCACTGTAGCATTTTAAGTGTAGACATACCCTTGGTGTTACTGCTTCATGGACAGAGAGCACCAGGCTACAGTTAAGAGACTGATTTCTGCTGGGGGTGGAGGTGGGGTGTTGTTCTACTTTAACTCTTTAAATAGCACTATGGGTTATTTGATGGTGAGGCTATCCAAAAAGAGGAAATTTAGGCCCAGGATTTATGAGAGTCATTTGCATTCCACTTGTACAGTATAAAATCATCTGTGTTGAAAAGGAATTGGTTGGGTCACTCAGGTTTATCTTTGTCTATCCTCCTTTTAGGTCTCATCTTCAGTTATCTATTTCTCTTCCTGGAGGATGGTTTTGGCTCATTTCCTCAAGTCTTCATTATTTACTTATGAAGGCTACTACTACACATGGAGCTGGGGGTGCAACTCCCATCTTAATGAGACAAACGCACTAGATCTCATCGAGCTAATGTGCTAAAAATAGAGTGTAACCATGGCCATGCAAGCAGCAGGGTGGGCTAGCTGCCCTCAGCATGTGCAGTCAGAGTCCCTAGGCTCGTACTTGGGATGGCTAACCCATCCTACACCTCATACTGCTGCACCTACATTCTATTTTTAGTGCCCTAGTGTGCTCTACTGTGCAAGTGTGAGCGTGTCTCCTTGAGCTACACCCCAGTTCCATGTGTAAACATGCCCTAAATTTCAACCTAATTGGTTAGTTTTGCAGCACTCATTCCCGAGGGATTCTAACTGCTTCCTTGGCTCTTCTCACCTTCTCCTAGTATTAGCTGAAGCATTAAAGGTATATGGTTTGCCCTTAATCTAGTTACGGGTAAGAGTGTTTATAGATTTTAAGACCAGAAGGGACTATTAGATCATCATGTATAGCACAGGACATAGAATTCCATTCAGCTGCCTCTGTATTTAACCCAAGAACTTTGCTTGAGTTCTTCAGAGCTCTATAATTAATCCATCAACAGTAAAAACTAAGTTTCTGAATGGAAAAACTACCTCTGCCAACAAGGAGGATACAATCCCTATTGCAAATGTCTCTGATGCTTGTTCTGCCACCATTACTCACATTGAGTCACCTAGTGGACAGAACCCTGGAGTGGGACTCAGGAGACCTGGGTTCTGTTCCCAGCTCTGCCTCTGGTCTAGGGGGTGACCTTATGTAAATCACTTCGCCACCCTTTGCCTCAGTCTCCCCATTTGCAATTTGTGGACAATGATACTGCTCTCCTTTGTAAATCTACTAATAAAAAGCACCACATAAGAGCTAGGAAGAAGTAGTAGTACCTAACTCATTCTGTAGGCTGAGTGAAGTGAATGGGACTATTTTTGGAGTAAGGTACAACCAGAGGCAGTGCAACCATTTAGGTGACATAGGCCGTCGCCTAGGTGCTAGGATTTGGGGGGGCGCATTTTCTTCAGCAGCGACCACGATGGCTGGATCTTCGGCCGCCCCAGTTGCCACCGGCATTTAGGCGGAGGGAGCTGGGGCAGGGGAGTGCAGGCAAGGCTGCCTGCAGCAAGTGGGGGGGGGGCGGCACGCAGGGGAACTCCCTGCCCCAGCTCATCCCTGCCCCACTTCCTCCTCGAGCGCGCCATGTCTGCTTCACTTCTCCTGCCTCCCAGGCTTGTGGAGCCTAAGCTGATTGGTGCCGCAAGCCTGGAAGGCGGGAGAAGTGAAGCGGCAACAGCGTGCTCGGGGAGGAAATAGAGCAGGGGTGAGCTGCTTCACTTCTCCCGCCTCCCAGGCTTGCGGTGCCAATCAGCTTAGGCGCTGCAAGCCTGGGAGGCGGGAGAAGTGAAGCAGTCACGGTGTGCTCGGGGTGGAGGCAGAGCAAGGGTGAGCTGGGGCGGGGGAGTGCCTCAGAGCAGAGGAGGGGAGCTGCCGCGGGGGCTCAGGGCGGGGAGGGCGCAAGGTGGAAGTTTCGCCTAGGGCGCGAAACATCCTTGCACCAGGCCTGGGTACAACTGGCTATGAATAAGTAATAGAGAACACCACCCATTGTGTTCACATGATGTATTTACTATAGCCTCGGTTTGATGTCTGTTGTGGGTTTGAATCTTGTTGCAATCAATACATTCATACGCTACAAGTGCATACCCATTTGTGATATACAGCGATGCGCTTTCCTTTTAGAAAGCCATTTTTAAATGTGTTTGATACTGTTAAATAATTTTCGCATGGATTAAAATACTGGCAGGTATACCACACAGACCGTGTAGGGCTGAAGTAACAGAAGCTTTTCTTATTTAGCAGCCTTGCTTGCAGCCACACACACACACGTCAAACTCATTCTGCCTTTTCAAAGACTATATGAGTGTTAACAAAATTTAGAAAAAAAATAGATAGTCTACATAAGCTACCTTGCATCAACCTATGCCAGGTCTACACTACAGACCTATATCGGTATAACTACATCGCTCGGGGGTGTGAAAAACCCACCCCCCGAGTGACATAGTTATACCGATCTAACCCCCCATGCAAACAGCGCTATGTCAATGAGAGAGCTTCTCCTGTGAACATAGCTACTGCTTCTCAAGGAGGTTGATTAACTACGCTGATGGGAGATGCTGTCCCGTTGGCACAGGACTGTCTCCACTAAAATGCTACAGCAGTGCCGCTGACCCACTGTAGTGCTGTATGTGAAGACAAGCCATTTGTCTCCCACTGATGTAAGTGCCCCTTACAACAACACAGTAACGCTACTTCACCAAGCAGTGTTAAACCATGGTTGATGGACTGAGGACAACACAGCCCTAATGTAGATCCTACATTACCTATGTCGACCCTAGCAGTCCTCCAGCTGCTGTCCCACAAGGCCTGACACTGACTTCTCCGGTCACAATTGTGAACTCACTGACCATGGGTCACACAGACTGGAAGGCCTCCCCTACCCTAAAACCCCATACATTTTTTAAATGTCTTTTCCCAATTGTCCAGCTTGGCAAGCACACCTAGCATTGTTGCGTGACACTGCCAAACTGACCATGCTAGCTTTGCGCACTGGCCCAGCATGGACATGAAATATTGGATCTCCTCGAACTACAGGGAGAAGAGGCTGTGCAGGCATAGCTATGGACCAGCTACAGAAATGCTGACATCTACAAACAGCTTACACAGAGGATGCAGGAGAAGGGGTATGACAGGGACCAGCAGCAGTGCCCATGAAAGCAAAGGAAGCAAGGCAGACATATCAGAAGGCCAGGGAAGCTGACAATCAATCTGGTGATGAGCTGAAGACCACCTGTTTTCGTGGCGCCCCCCACTTATCACCATGGACACCTCAGAGGAGCCCAAGCCACAGGACCTCAGCAAGAACAGCAAGGATGAGGAAGGAGGAGGATGGGGGTCATGTGACCAGGCGATCCAGCTATGTCACACACCAGGACCTGCTTGAGATGCCACCATAGCCCAGTCAGTCCCAGAAGTTGAGGACAGGAGAGCCAGATGCAGGGGAAGGAACCTCGGTAAGTATGTAATTGTATTTCACATTACAGTAATGGTGCCCCCAACTTAACAGGACACAGCTATCAGCTTTCCATGAATTTATTTGTAATAGAAGAGGTAGCAGTACAACAAAGAGAGATAACATTGTTATCCGCTTTTCAGTCCCCTGCAGAGTTAGGCAGGGGTCTGAGGGAAACCATGTGGAGCAGTTTGTTTATGAATACAGGGATGTCCCTTGAATCCTCATGAAGGATTTCAATGAAACATTCAGAGGCACTCTGCAATCCTCTCCCACAGGTTTCTAGGGATGGCAGCCTTATTTCTTCCTCCACAGTAGGACTCTTTCCCCTGCCAGTCAGCGATAACTTTGGCAGGCACCATTGCAGTACACAGACTAGCAGCATAAAGGCCCGGGGAGCTTCAGGACACCAGCAGCAGCTGTGCTTTCTTTGTTACCCTCAGGAGTGAGAGATCAGCTAAAATCACCACCGCTTGTGGAAGACGGTGACGGTATTCAGTATTCATTGCTCTCTACTCATAGTTCATGCAACAGAGCAATTCCCTCCTCTCTTCCCTCACCCTGGGTGAGCCTGATCAGTGCTATGAGTCTCACAAGCATGCCAAAGCAGAAATGTCAATAAGCCTGTGTCATGGTATCTTTCCCCAATCTGAACCTTAGAGTCCAAAAAAATGGGGTACCAGCATGAATTCCTCTAAGCTTAATTACCAGCTTAGATCTGATAGGCTGCCACCAATCAGGACTTGGAGTGTCTGATAAACTCTGGTCTCCCCACAACCTTCCCTGGGGACCCCAAGACCCAAATTCCTTGAGTCTCACAATAAAGGGGAATAAACCATTTCCCTTCCCCCTCCTTTCCTCTCCCAATCTTGCCACAACTTCCCTACCCTGACCACCGCTACGAACAAGTCTCTGTAACAACCGAGAGATCACGCAGCTTCAAAGCTCGCTTGAATCAGCAATATCATACATAAATCAAGGGTTCTTTCCTCCCCTGCTTTCTCAAACCCCTCATCCCGGGAGCTCAGGCTTTTCCCCCTGGGTTATCCTGAGAGAAGTAGACAGATTTAAGCTCCGTGAATCTAAAACACAGAGGAAATTCACCTTTTCTCCCTCCACTACTCCTTCTCCCTTCTCCCCACATCCGGTGGGTGAGGAGCAACTCAGTTCCTTTGCCTAACATAAGGAAAAAATTAATCAGTCTTAAAAGAGAAAAACGTTTAATAAAAGAAAGGAGAATAAAGATAATTCACATGTAATTCAAGATGGAATATTACAGGGTCTTCAGCTATAGGAACTGGAGAAAAGCCTCCTCCAGCAAATACACATTTAAAATTACTTTCAAGCCAAATACACATTTGCAAATAAAGAAAACCAATTAAAAAGACTAAACCGCCTTTCTACTTGCACTTACTACTTGAATAGAAAATTAGAGCCTGTAGTACGTCTGGTCACTCTCAGATCCCAGAGAGAACATAGACAAAGAAAAAAAACACACAAACAAAGACTTCCCTCCACCGAGATTTGAAAGTGTCTTGTCTCCTGATTGGTCCTTTGGTCAGGTGCTGCAGGTCACTGTTTGTTAACTCTTTACAGGTGAAAGAGACATTAACCCTTAGCTATCTGTTTATGACAGCCTGTCTTGTTTAAAGCTTTACAGTAGCAAGGGAAGGGAGTTCTGAATCTTAACTTTTGTTCTCCATTGAGGCTATACTTACCTTTGTGTGTTATCTGCAGCTGTTGCCATTGTGGCCTTGAGGGGTTCCCTCTCCATAGCCATGGAATGCCTGAGCCAGATAAGGAGAAGAAAGAAGAGGACTCACAATGATATGTTCAGTGACATCCTGCCAGCCAGTGCTACATCAAGGGCCGGCTCCAGCTTTTTTGCCGCCTCAAATGGCGAAGAAAAAGAAAAAAAAAAAGAAAAACTCAACTGAGCTGCCACCAAAGTGCCGTCGAAGAGGACGAGAGGGAGTGAAGGACCTGCCGCCGAATTGCCGCCGCAGACCCGGACATGCTGCCCCAGTAACGGACAGAGTGCCGCCCCAGGCACCTGCTTCCTTCGCTGGTGCCTGGAGCTGGCCCAGGCTACATCAGACCATGAATAGAAGATCTGGAGGATGAATATTGAAGACTGTATGGAGAAGGAAAGAGCTGACAGGAGAAACACCCAGGAGTCCCATCAGAACAATACCTAACAGGCCTTCAAGCTATAGGGCCAGGTAGAGCACAGTACACCACAACACATTACTGTGGCTCACTGTTAAAGTGCTCTTTCAAAGCCTCCCTGAGCCATGTAGCTCACACTGATCTCTTCTAATACTGCTTGGGTCTGGCTGTCCAAACTCAGCAGCCAGTTGCTCCACCTCTGTGGCAACTTTCCCTGCTTTGTTTCAGGGTTATTATGCAGGATGCAGCAGGCAACTACAACCATTGGATTTTTCACACTGAGATCCAAACTTGTGTGTAAAAACATCGGCACCCCTTCAGCTACACATTCAACTGTCATTCTGCACTTGCTGAGCTGGTAGTTGTATCTTTCCTTGATACTACCGAGTTGGCTGGCGTACAGCTTCATGAGCCAAGGGAGTAAGGGGTAGGCTGGGTCCTCCAGGATCACTATTGATATTTCAACATCGCCAGTGGTAATCTTCTGGTCAGGAAAGGAAGTCCCTGCTTGTAGCTTTCCGGACAGTCCTGTATTCTTAAAGATGCAAGCATCTTGCAGCCAGCATTGATGTTGGTGAAACATCCCCAGTGATGTGCCAGTGCTTGCACAACCATAGAAAAACAGCCCTTTCTGTTGATGTACTCAGTGACAAGGTGGTTTGGTGCCAAAATACGGATGTGTGGGCTGTCTATTGTCCCAGTGCAGTTCAGGAACCCCACTACTGCAGATCCATCCATCATGTTCTGTACATTGCCAAGACTCTCAGTCCTGCGAAGTGCTCTATTGTAACATAACACAAGTGCTATTTTAAACACTGGGGTTCTTCTGAAACTGTAATAGGTAAGAGTGTAAAAGAAAAGCTACAATATTAATGAAATCTTGTTGACATTCTGTTTCTGGATATTCCAGATCATTTCCACCTGTGATATCTCACAGATAGTCTCAGAAATATACATCATACCTATGAATAAAGTTCTATTCATATACTGTATGGAAACATGCACAATCCTCAGGCATGTTTTCCAGTGATATGCAAGACAGGTTTAAACTTTCCAAACTCCAACGTGCTGAAAATCTGAGGACCAAGCTGTCTGACAACAAGGCATACAGCTGTTTATATGAACAGCTTACACATGCATAAGTTATGGCAACCAAATTGCCAAAACTGGCCTAGATAATCATTTTGAATGATAGGAACATTTTTTTGGTTGCTGGAGATTTCCTTCAGCCTTTCCTACCATTGCACAAAAATGTGATTAGTAAGCAACTTTTCCTTATTAGAGAAGGGGACTTTTTTTTTTTTAAAAAACACATTTACAGAATGGTTTAACTAAGGAAAACATCTTTTGCATAGTTAAAAGGGAAACATGAGGAAGTGTCCTGCATAAAGAATTGGAGATAAGTAAAAAGTTCTCTACAAGGGAGTACCAAGAAGCTGCTCACAAACTAGCCGTCCTCCAGTTCGGTACCTTTTCTCTCAGAGCACCAAATCAAGTTTGTGTGTTGGGCATTTTAAGAAATGATATATGTACAGAACCCCTCAAACACTGCCCCTCTTAAGAAAACATCAGCCATCAGCTATTTAGATTTCTTGCTCTTAGGGTCCCTTCAAGAGGCTTGTTATGCAATTCTACAGCTAACAATTGTAAATCTTGGCAATTCGTGAACAATTCTGATTTCATGGACTGTGTCCTAGATTTTCAAGCACCAATAGAAGTATCTGAAGCCCAAGATCCAGTTTAACAGGAGGGTAGCAATTGCATTTGAGCAGTCCTGCATATGTTACTTGTACCAACCATAAGAACTCTTATCTAATAGTAATGTTAATTATTAAGGCTGTGTGTCTGTCGTGGAAGTCACAGATTCCATGACTTCCCATGACCTCTGTGACTTCTGCAGTGGCTGGTGTACTGGTTTCTGGGCTGCCTGAGCAGCTTGGGCAGCCCCTGGGCTAACCGCACCAGCCCGTTGCTGGGGCAGTCTCGGGCCACCCACTTCCACGACAGCTGTAGTTTGGGAGGGGGCTCAGGCAGGAGATTGGGGTGTGGGGCGGTGCTTACCTAGGTGGCCTCCCTGAAAGCGGCCGGCATGTCCTTGCAGCTCCTAGGCAGAGGGTCCAGAGGGTTCCTGGCCAATGGGAGCTGCAGAGCAGGTGCTCGTGGTGCGGGCAGCGCGTAGAGCCCCCTTGCCTTTCTTTCCCCTAGAGTCTGAAGGGACATGCGGCCGCTTCCTGGGAGCCACACGGAGCTGGGTAGGGAGCCTGCCAGCCCTGCCACCCCTTTCCCTCCCCCCAGCATCAGCAGGGGTCCTAGGCTGCACAACCCCTCAGCACCCACAGCGCCAGCCCTGGGTTGCCCCCCCCAGCACCCATGGCGCCCCTGGGCCACCCCCCCAGAGCACCCACAGCCCACCAGTCCACGTTTTAGTTAGGGGGTTATAGTAGAAGTCACAGACAGATCAGAGGCCATGAATTTTTGTTGACATTCATGACCTTTACTAAAAATACCCATGACTAAATCATAGCCTTTTCATTATACACAATTCCAATTACCTATTAAAGGCATAGGTTTAATGGAATTATTCCAGGGGTTAATTTAGTTTATTGTTTTAAATGTCTCTGCTATGAGATTTAATTGAAGAAAACACTACTTTCTTACACAGCACCTATTTAAAGATGTACTTGATTTAAAAAAAAAGACTGATTTTTTAAAATTATTTTTTTAAAAAATAAATAAGTGTTTTCCTGTGACTTTGTTCAAGCTACCCTGCTCTTTTTCCAACAGAGGAGAAACTGATCATGAATCCTGTTCTTCAAAAAGTTAAACATGTGACTAGCTTGTAATTTTATGCATGTGAGTTAGACCAGTTTAACACAGCGAGACTACTCATGTGCATAAAGTGCTCACATACATTTCAGGACAGAAGCCAAAGAGATTGACTGTACAGGACAAATCATGAAACTGAGTATACTCAAAGATCAGAGAATTTTTTTCCTGGTACCTTCTTGCAGTTATAATGCCCTTATATGTTACTTGTAACTTCAGTGGTCTAAACTTTCAGACAGTAATGCGATTCCCAAGCCAGTGTTCCTTTAATGAGTATAATATAGACTGTGAAGGAAGTCTGGAAGATAAGAGAGTCCTGTATTTTTCCTACTATCTGGCCTGTCACTGAATTGTTATGTGACCCCCGGGTCACTTGGGTAAGTGATTTAATCTTCTTGTCCCTCCCATAAAAGTGGGTTAACATTGGCCCTTGCTGAAAAAAATGCACACTGCAGCTGAGTGGAGCTAATTACATTAGCCTACGTTAACTCCAAAAGACAATAAGCCAAATTCAGCCCAAGTGTAAGTCAGTGTCGAGATGGTCAAATTTACCCTTTTCTGCCCCCTCAACGTGCCCATCACACTAATTCAGACTCCCTCTAAACTCACTTGCCCACTTGTAACACATATACCTAACCCACACGTTGCTCTGAGTTAGGTCCACTATTCCCAGTCACACACCAACATACCATTGTGGTGTTATCTGTTACCCAGAATATACAGACTCAATCCCTCATTTCTTTTGTTTACAATAAAAAATTTTTATATCTCTAACCTGGCATGTTACTCTAATTTGATAAATTCAGGGCAGATAGGTCCATCATTGGCTGTTAGCCAAGAGGGTCAGGGACACAATCCCATGCTCCAGGTGTACCTAAACCTCTAATTGCCAGAAGATGGGACTGGATGGGCGGGGATGCATCACTCAGTAATTGCTATGTTCTGTTTATTCCTTCTGACGCATCTGGCACTGGCCACTGTCAGAAGACAGGAAACTGGCTAGATGGACCATTGGTCTGACCCAGCATGGCCGTTCCTATGTTCTAACAATCTAAATCTGATTCTGATCAGTGATTTTAAAGTGCAAAATTGTTTCTGGCACAAGCAAATAAATCTGAATATAATTTTGCAAGTGGCATACAAAGTAGAATCTACACAGAGTGATGAATCACAGCCTATTGAAAGGAATATTGTGCAGATTCCCCCAAAGAAATTTCACTTGTTACCTTTACAGAATTTATTTTCTCTCCTTTCTTATTATATTCTGTTGTTTAGTTAAATTACCTTGTTTATCACCATTACTGCACTGCTGGGTATAATGTGTTTGGCATTTCAGCATTTGCATCATTTACATTCCTAAACCTGGAATCTCAACCAGATGTCTGACTTTTCTCCAAGACACTGACTGTGTTCATGTGTCTGTTATTGAAATGAATCACAGAACTAACAGAAATTCATCATTTATACTTATCACAACTGCACAGTTAAATGACTGACAGAGGATACATTTCTCTGCAGATTCATACAATAGTAGCTAGATTTGACATTGGTTTCCCTGCTTGCCAAGACACCTCAGTTACAAATTAATCCCTCTCAGTTTAGAAGTTGTTCCAAACATACAGGGAAAGCTGAATATTGAGCAGAGTATTTCATTGCAAAAGCAAGAGAATTTTGTCCTGAGTAAACAAGCAATCTAGAGATAGCAAAACTAAATAAAGCCCCGTTAACACAATAATCCCTATCAAGCATCCGGACTGGGCTCCTTTGAACCAGGTCTACATCTATTCTCTTTTTTGTACAGCTACCTCCACAATGCTAGCACTCAATAAATCAGGGGTAGGCAACCTATGGCATGGGTGCCGAAAGCAGCACGTGAGCTGATCTTCAGTGGCACTCACACTGCCCGAGTCCTGGCCACCGGTCCGGGGGGTTCTGCATTTTAATTTAATTTTAAATAAAACTTCTTAAACATTTTAAAACCTTATTTACTTTACACACAACAATAGTTTAGTTATATGTTATAGACTTATAGAAAGAGACCTTCTAAAAATGTTAAAATGTATTACTGGCACGCAAAACCTTAAATTAGAGTGAATAAATGAAGACTCGGCACCCCGATTCTGAAAGGTTGCTGACCCCTGCAATAAATGATAAATATCATCACGTCCAACCGGACCTACAAACTGAATGCAGAAAGTATTATCTACTGGATTTTCTGTGTAAGTACAGCCGGTCAAGGATTTCCAAAATTTGATTTTCTGAGAGGGGAAAAAAAAGGGGGGACATTTTTCATGAAAATCATTGTGAAAAGGATACTCTGGTTTGGACCAGATTAGTGAAACATGTACAATGCCTAATCTCTGAATGGGAGCTCGAGCTACTAGCACATTACAAATACATAATAATTTCAATGGTTTCCATCAGTACAAGAACTGCGTGCCACCTAGCACAATTAAGATTTGTATAGGCCAATCCATAGTGCTTAATTTGTAATGAAAAAGGTACTGGGGCTTTTTTTACATTCATAACTGATGCAGCAGGCCCAAAGTCCCAGGGCTATGAACTGCCAAGCCTAGAAGTGCTGCGGCTCAGCCCTGGCATAAATTAAGCACTGCCAGTCCATAGAAAGCTTGATAGCAGACTTCACTCTTCTCCTCTCCCAGGTTCAACAGTTTTATTATTAATTACCTGTATTTCAGTAACTCCTGACCCCAGTCATCGACCAGCCCCCTATGTACTGTACACCGTACAAACAGCAAGAGTTTGCAATGGACGTGTCAGACAAAAGACAAACAGTTGAGGGAGTTAATGCAGGATGAAGATGTTCTCAATCTTTTAACTTCTTGTTTAATGAAGGCAGAGGAAGGATGGACACAAAGCCTTTGGTGGTATTTAGTAGCATCACTTTCAGCATCAACACTACTGTTGTTCTTCGGGGGGTGTTAATCTACTCAGCATTTATCCACTGATAATGAACAAGTATCAGCAACACCAGACCTTGCGAACAATGCTTTGCCGGTGTTACAGAACCTGGCTGGCCGTGTGGAGCATTTCATGCGACTTAAGTCTCATAACTGCCTCACTGCTGCCAAAGCCTGTCCGCCCAGCACGGAAAGATTCCTGCAGCGGGGGGAAAGCTCTGGCAGAGAGGAGGCAGTGGGGAGCTGCTGGGGCCTTTCCCCACTGCCTCCCCCCTACCAGAGCCTTTCACTGTCGCAAGTAGCTATGCACCACAGTGTGTATGCAGCCTGCTTTTTATGACAGCACGTAGCTACATGTTGTGTAGTGGCCTATACCACCAGTGTGGACAAGGCCTAAGTCAGAGCCAGGGCTGGCTCCAGGCACCAGCTAAGCAGGCAGGTGCTTGGGGTGGGCAATATCAAGAGGTGGCACTCCGGCCACTACTGGGGCGGCACGTCCGGGTCTTCAGCGGCAATTTGGCAGTGGGTCCCTCAGTCCCTGTCAGAACGAAGGACCTGCCGCCTATTTGCGGTCGAAGAGTGGAGAGGTGCGATCGCGCTGCAGTGACTTTTTTTTTGTTTTTGGTTTGGCCGCTTGGGGCAGCAGAAAACCTGGAGCCAGCCCTGGTCAGAGCTACTTATTTTACTGATAAAAACAATCTTTTACTGTTAACAGCTAGCAGTGCAGAGCCACTTCCGTTATGCCTGAGTGAGAATGGATACTCTTAGGCCTCACACACCATCAACACATTGTCAGCTAAGCTCTAATTGCACTGTATTCATCAGTGATGATGATAATCAAGGCTTGTCTATACACAAGTTGCACTGATTTAACATAAATCAATGTAGTTAAACTGGGGCAGCTCTTATGTTTCTCATATGGTTTAAAACTATTATATCAGTTTAGTTGCACCTGTAAATGTACTGACACAAGCTTCACCAATATAAGCGAGGTTTGAATCAATATAAGAAGATTCACATACAATGTTGCACTGGGTTAACTAAAATCATTATAAAATCATGCTTTTCATTACACTGCTGCAACTTCTTAGGTAGACCAGTCCCCAAATGGAACATAGCCTGATTTGTTTCGTTTGTAGGGCTGGTAATCTGGAAGAAAGACTTATCCAGCTTTGACAAGGAAACTACTGAGAGAGAATAAAAATGGAACCCCACAAAGTTCTTGAGCAAGTCACTTTTCAGAACAGAACTGAACTTTGCATTCTTTTCCAATGTTCACATGGCAGAGAAAAATTAGAAATAAGATGGATAAGAGGGTCTACAAAATAGTGAGAGACAAGGGCACTGTTTAGCAATTTAAACACAGAATTAGGAGATAAGAATTCCAGAAAATCCAGAAAGTCTGCCATTGATTTGCTGTGTGGCATTGGGCAAATAACTTAGGGTATGGCGACACTTGCAGCCTTACAGCGCTGCCGTGGGAGCGCTCCTGCCGCAACACTTTGAAGTGCAAGTGTGGTCGCAGTGCCAGCACTGGGAGAGAGCTCTCCCAGCACTGCAGGTACTCCACCTCCCTGTGGGGATTAGCTTCCAGTGCTGGGAGCCACGCTCCCAGTGCTGGGACACTGTTTACACTGGGGCTTTGCAGCACTGTAACTTGCTGTGCTCAGGGGTGTGTTTTTTCACACCCTTGAGTGAGAAAGTTGCAGCACTGTAAAGCGCCAGCGTAGCCAAGGCCTTAATCTCTCTGTCTCTCAGTTTCCCATCGGGATAATCATACTTTCTTACCACACAGGGACGTTGTGAAGGTTAATTGTAAAGGGCTTATTATCAAACTTCTAACAAGGCCATGCTAGAAATGAAAAGCTGCCAATAACTGATGAATAACTAGTTATTTTGTAAGTTATTGTACATGTACCGTTTGATCAAAATACTAGAGCATCAATAAATTACCCAATAGGCAGAAATGGACCAGTAATGACTAAGTAGGACATTCGAATACTGTCCTCCTCTACAGTAATATAGTATGTATTCGCTTTACTAAGAGCCAAACTGAAAGCATTTACAAATTCTGTTTCTACCCATCAGCAAATTCTAAATATGTGAATTTAATTCTCCCAGAAGCGGCCAGCTGTAAAAGAGTAATTAATGTGACAGCCCCCAGGTTTGACCTTTGCTGCTTCTTATGCAGCACCTACTTATCAATTTAATGTAATTCTTCAGATATTTTTCTAACACAAGTTCTTACACGCACTTGTTTCTTTACAAATAAAATCTCCAATAATCATGGCCAAACTTACAGCAATGAGATAGCATCCACATGTCCTGGAGAGAAAGGGAACAGAAGAGCTCTCCAGGCAATGTAATTACTCCAGCCCTTGGAAGCAGTGGTAGCTATGATACATAGCACCACCCACACCGGTCCTTAGGTTGGTGAAACTAACGTTGCTTATTCATACCCCTGAGCGACAGAACTTATACCAAAATAAGTGGTAGTGTGTACATAGCCTCAGCTGATGGAAGGAATTCACTTGCATGACTCATCATGGCTGAGGGGGAGGGGAAGTAACAGCAAAGTCTTTTGTCTTCTTTAATGTTCCACACTAGTCTGTCTGGTTTTGATGGGCCTTCCTTCTTGGGCAGGATATAACACCTTCTATAGGAGACCAACATTTCACACTAGTTAATGTCTCTCTCCTGTCTGATGTTTTACACTTTACAGAGGCTTATGATACAAAGGCTTAAATAAGACCTTACAGTATGGGATACAGATGTAATAAGTGAGATTAATGCATGCAGTAACACTCAAGCATTCAGTACAGTCTAAATATTTATATAATTCTAATATCTATCTTAATACCAATCCACAAGACTGGTTCCAGTTATGTAGTTGTCAGTGTTTAGCTGAGACATGGAGACCTTGGCATGAACTAGCACCTGGTCGGCCAACATCACAACTGGTGCTGGCTACTTCCCACTGCTTGTGCCACTGAAAGAACTGCCAGGCTGCACCACAAACTTTCCATTCTCAAAGGTCTTCTGGGACTGTCTAACTCCTCCCAACCTATCCATTAGGACAGTAGGAGAAGGGAAGGCTCCCCCCCATCTCCCCAGCTATCATGCTAGGCCTTAAGTGTCACTGCGTGCTCTGTAGTATAAGTACAAACTGCTGCAGTGGGAGGAAATGGGTATTGCTGGAGAATAAGGGTGAGGCCACTTCCTAGCCACAAAAGTCTTTCTGGAGGAGCCAGCTGTCCTGCCTTGCAGCCACCCAGCACTCCTCAAAGGTGGAAGAAGGGCACCACATGAAACAGCAGGACACTGAACTTGCCTTGAAGAGGCACCTGTAAGTAGTGGGATTCTGGGAATTGTTGGGAGGGAGGAAAGGAAAGGGTGGGCACTGGGAGGGAGCCCAGCAACCAAGCCATGAAGCCAGACTCAGCTCAGAGCACGTTCAGGGTTTGATATAACTGTTTTGGACATCTCTAGCAAACACTTGGCAGCTTCAGGCTTCTAAAAGGATTACTGCAAAGAAAAATGAGCAAATAACCAGCAGTAGTTTGACAGCTTCCTATAGCTCCAACGTGATATTTCTTTGCCTGTATAGTATAAGGGCAAACCGTGGGTAAGTTTAGACAGTGAAATTCTGCATTCAAAAGGAAATCCATTTCAGATGTAGCCCCCACTTTAGTGCTGAGAAGCAGGGCGTTCTAAGGGATGAGTTAGTTCTCAAATTCAGTATTCTTGAGTCTGATGAAACATGAGGATGGATGTTTGAAACATGTCCTTAGAACCAGCCATATGGCAACCAATCCAACTCTCATTTTAGTCAATAGAAAGAGTCTCATTACTTCAGTGGGAGCTGATCGGGCCTATATTGCACTTCCATATAGCACTGACATAGTTAAGAAAACATTTGAGATCTTATAAAAACAACCACCCCACATTCACCAGATAAAGCTCAATAAGTTTTACAACACAACCTACACAAACGTCAACCGTGCAATTTCTGAACAGGTTTTTGTTGTTGCTTTTTGACAGCTACAGCAAAGCATAGCAAAATCACTGAAATCTCTCTCATAAAAAATGGGCAGTAAATTTCATGCTCAGCTCTGTCCATGAAGAAATGTTTATTATCTATTGCCAAAACCCACAATCACCCTAACATTTTCCCCCATCTTAATTTCCATTCTGACAAGCCACTGATGAATCTGTTACCCCTCAGGACATCTCACTTAGAATAAACAGTTTTATAAACAGTTCTTTATATCTGCTCTCATAATTCCTAGAGAAAGGCCACACACTACTTAATAAGCTATTGAGAATGACGCCATCAGAAAGGGAGCTCCAGTTTGTTAACCAGCCCATGTGTAATTGTGTTTTATGGGTTGAAGAAAAACCACAGTGAATTTGTCAGGCTTGCACTTCTGGGCTTTGGGACACCCTTGGTCTCTAGATACGCATGGAGGTGCCATGGCTGGACAGACCTGTGAGAGGGAATCCTCTCACGACAGGCTTGCTAGGAGTGTTACAGATTCCACTCCATCTGATCACTATGGCCATGCTCACTGCATCCCTAATTCTATATGAGGGTGTATTCCTGCATCACAGCTGCAGAGACTTAACTGGACACATGGCCCAAACAGGAATGCCCCATCTGACAGCTATGCAGCAAGAATCTAAGGACCCTTCAGATGCTGCCAGGGACTGCCACTCAGGTCCGGCTAGGAAGTTCCTCCTGCCAAGCCCAGCCTCACAGGGTCCTTCTGTGGGACTCCACTCTAATCCTCCCATGGCGAGGCAATGCATGAGCAGCACAGAACCTCTAGAGACCGAGGTTCCAGCCCTGCACATTCTTACAGTCTGCTTTAAGAACACACTTGCAAATCTTGGGACGCAGATCCATTAAGTCTAGGTAACATTAAATGGGGTGCCTCACTCAGCTCCTTCCCATTATATCCAACAGGCAAAGGGTGAAAGCGGTCCAGTAAGTGAGGCTCCTCAATGCAGATGTGCTATAAATAAATAGCATGCAAATCAGATCAGTCCTTAGGACTGACCATTTTACCAGCGAGGAAATTACTCTTTTGGCATTCAAATGACAAAGATTTGTAGATCAAATTATTTTTTAGCCCCACGTTTGGTTTAATTCCTAATAAGAGAGATTAATCTTCTCTTACAGATACATTTTGTGGTATATAGGAGGCTAAACTTCCCAATTTAAAACATATGCACCCCGCTGAAAATATATTAATGAAACCAAAGTGAGAGCAGATTACATTAGAGATCGCTTTTTATGCCCACTCACCCTCCCACCCCACATCTTCATTAGTAATTTTATCTTGGCTGGCTTTTTACATTAGTCTAACTAATGATATAGCAGCACATAATCAGACCGCCATCTGATGTGACTTGTAACAGGCACTGAGATTAGAATTTTGAACTATCAGCAGAGGAGAGAGAGAGTCCCATGAAGACTGACTCTTCCAGTTCCCACCAGCCTGCAGAAAGTAGTTATGACTTGTGAGTTTGAGTCAAAGCATTTTTGTCAAGGCTTTTTCCCCATTACTGGGCTCTCCCCAAGTCATTTTACTAGGCTATTGAAAGAGAGAGTCAGTTAACCAGTTATGGATTATAGTTCATCATTGGAAATATTGGCAGCTTCTCATTTAATAAATACATTATGATACAGGCATGACTTATTCAGACACTGAAGTAAAATGAATGGTCTATATTTTATATGGAAAATGTACACACATATCCTAAAAGCTTACACAGTAGAAATGGTCAAGAGTGTGCGTGCTGGTGTTTGTAAGAAAAATCTGAGAATTATGTGTGTACTCTGTTGTATACAGTGAACTCCAGAGTTAGGCTTATGCCCCGAGTTTGGATCTGGATTCAGATTCAAACTTCCCCAAAGTCTGCAGGTTGTGATTCAGCTAATGTGCCCTACTTCCATTGTAGCATCATCTTTGGAAGCTAAGAATGTAGTAGTAATTATAATCAAGACCAACTCTACAAGACTTAATCTTCAGTGTGAAACCTCCCCTCCCCATCCCAATTTGCCCCAAACTCTTCTTCCATACCACTGGAGAGGGTGGGGAATGGAAGGTGAAACAACAAACAACATGAACAGGTCTGGGATATCTATTCCTGAAGAGAGTAAGAGAAACAGCTGACAGAAGTTTCCTGTTGAACAGGAAGTGGGGGACAACACGTGAAAGGCACAATAAAAGGGAAGATGTCTCAATCCCACACAAATGTCTTGATCATCACAAAACTCACTAAGCAGTTCAAACGATACACCCGATGGTATAGAGGCATGAGGGCAGAATATCACAGCGGCATTTCAACCTGGCCCTCAGGCATTGCTCATACCATGTCAAGGGCTCCTTGTGTCTATCAACCCCACTTAAATAGGCCCCAATAATGGTAATTTACACTTTGAGGTCCTCCAAAGAAAGGCAGCAGAAGATCTTTGCAAATATAAATTTCACTATGGTGCAAAAGTACCACAGTACAGTACCAACTGTAGAATCAATGTAACTGAGACCCAGCAACGTTAAAGGCCCAGCCCTACATTCCTTCCAGTTGCTGAGCAACCTCATCGCCCATTCACATCAATGGAAACTGAGGGCCTCAGCACATTCAGAGTAACACTCAGTACGCCAGAGGACTGGAATATAAGTGACTCAGGTAAAATCATGCAGTGAATCAGTGTCAAAGCACTAGTCCGCGAATCCTAACCCTGCACACGAACCACTATTTCCCTATTATCAACCCCTTAGCACAGCAGATGCAGTGGAGAATGAGTAGCCATCATTATTTGTTAACATTCTATTTAAGTTTTATTAAGTCACCCAGCACCTTGGTATCTTAATGCCGTATCAATTGATATCAATGGACCATTAATAGCACAAGGTGGCATGTTCTACATGAACTTAGATCTGACATTTGCAGCAGCTGCTGCCCAAATATTTAAAACAAAGGCACTTACGTATTTGAGTGCATTTGGGAGCCAAGATAAAGCAGCCCTACAAGTGTTATGACAAGAAAACTTTTAGTAAAGATGAAGCAGATAGCCTCCGTTTACAAGAACCCTTTGTGAATGGAAACTGTAATTGAATCTGAAAGGAAAACTGCATGGACAGAATCTCTCTCTCATGAAAGCAGCAATAATTTTGATGTCACACTGCAAGGTAAATGATCTTTCTCCAGTAAAGCAGGATTATGGTTGCATACTTGTAGCATACCTGACCTTGAGAGTGCTCTGAAGTGCAGAGAGTGAATAATATCTCCCCCTTGCACTGTGCTATGTTTCCCTGGCACAGCTTAATGAAAGCTTATGGAACAACTAAGTGAGTTTACAGAATAACTCAAAAGCCATTTTTCTGGTATGAAAGCTTGACAGTTTTTTCCAGCAAGGATGGATACCAGCCTGCTTCTGCTGTTTCATTGTCAGCAAGAAGCGTGTGAAGTAGGTGATGGGTTCTGCTCTTAATACCATGTTTCACTATTCAACGTATAGGTTTAAAGTACATGGGGATTTAGAAGGCTGCTTCAATATTTATTTTGCCACTAAACATTCCATGCAAAGACCAGACTTTGGCTTGTATCTTAGTCCACCTGAATGGTACGTTAGATTTTGCAACTATTAAAAATGATTTCAGATGAGAAAGACAACAGTGGACTCTGGGGGGAGGGTGGGGGATTGTATGTAGGTGTTTTGCCAAGAATCTTGTCCATTATCACAGGGTTTGTTCAGAAGCTATAAGAAACAAACCCTGATGCTTTACAGTCTCATACTGACACGTGATTGGGAATAGCAGATATCGTAAAACTCCTGTGCTCTCCTTACCACAGAGATTCACAGCAGCCATGGAAATATACAATTGGCACAAAACAGCCAGCAGCAGCAGCAACACCAGCAACTAGCAAAATGCAGCCTTGACCTGACTGGTCTCTAAGTGCTATCGCAATAAAAACATGAAATAAAAACCACCACCAAAACACCAAGAGAGAAACAGAATTTCAGTCAGAGGTCTTTCCCCAGCAAGCTCTCAGATCAGAGCCATTCAGAGAGAGAAGCAATATGCACAGAGCCAGGATGTTAGTCACGCTTAATTACATGTGGACACATAAGTCCAGGTGAGTGTCAGGATCCTAACAAGGATGGGCAGGATCAAGGGTCAGAGAATATTTAAACCTAAGGCTGGGAATAGCGGAGGAGTTTGCAGTCAGGTGCCAGGCAAGGGTCAGTACCAAGGGCTAGAGTCTGAATCAGGTTTCGGGATCTGGGTCAGGTGGTGAAGTCCAAATCAAGCTGAGGTCAAAGCCAGGAGTTCAGGAACAGGAATGGTTGTGGCAGCTACAGAAAATCCACACTATTGCCTGGACACTTCCTGGAATGCCCCTTGCCTTTATATAGTGCGGGGAGCCAATCAGCAGTTATGAGGCTGCTACTTGTCAAATTCCTTGAGGTGGGACTTCCCCTAATCGGTGTCCACAGGGGGTCATGGGTAAGGTGACCAGATAGCAACTGTAAAAAAAATGAGATGGAGGTGGGCAGTAGTAGGCACCTATACAAGAAAGTCCCCCAAAATGGGACTGTTCCTTTAAAAATGGGACATCTGGTCATCCTAGTCATGGGCAGTGGCGTGCACCTTACAGTTGCTGCTGGGTAGCAGCCTGAAGCTGTTACCGGCAGCTCTGCAGACCTGAGTTCTAGACCCATGGGGTTTTATAATGAGTCCTTCTTCTCTTTAGTCAAATCCCCATGTGCCCCTGTAACCAGGGCCTGCTCTAGGTTTTTTGCCACCCCAAGCAAAAAATTTGCCACCCCAAACTCCGAGAGCACAACTGCCCAAGCAAAAAAAAAAAATAAAAAAAATGCTGCCCCTGGAATTGTGCCACCCCAAGCACATGCTTGCTTTGCTGGTGCCTAGTCCCAGTCCTGTATGTAACAGGGGAAACTGCATGAGAGAGAAATCTACTAAATACAATTAGATGTTTTACACTGTAGCATGCCCTCTGATATGTGCTTAACTCCATCATGAAGAATACAGTGGGCATGACTAAAAAGCACATCAAATACCACATGGCTCTGAGTTCCACCACCCAAAATCAGTGCCAACACAGGGCACTGGAACAAAGGTGTTTTCACAAAGTCCTCCCAACCCCTTGTTATCAAACACAGAATACAGCAGCCCTGCATGTGAAACCTTTGGGTGAACTAGAGTTTAGTTTATCGCTTCTCTCTTAGTGCTTCCCCACAACTCCTACAGAAAAGCAGATGGAGACTGAGCATTCAGTTGTTGAAGATTTTCAGCAAGGGCCGCACAGAGTCAACCTCCCCACAACAAAATCCAAATAGAACAAGAGGAATGAACTTAATTCTTAAGTGCCAACTTGATAAAGATAAATAATAATAGTAGTAGTAGCAGCTTAATTTCCATTAAATAAAAAGTCTACTTCATAATCCACACACATTATCTTTATAGTTATACCTGAATATACACATGATAACCAAATTAAATCTCAACAGATAAATCCCCATGGAAACACAGCGAGAAGTAACTCAGAGTTCCAAAAGCTTAGGTTGAGTTCACCTGAGTCTCTGCTCATCAACTTCATACAGTCTGCTGAAACAAACGCACTGCAATATCATCATCCTTCCTCTTGCTGGCAAAAATCTCCAGTTAGAACCCATGCAGATGTTTTCCCCTCCTCTGCTGGACTGGAATCACTCAGTTTCTAGTCAGCTAATTAACCAACCAAATATGTAAACGAATAACCCTATTACAAGAAAAATACAAATCTGAGAATAGCAAAACATAGATGACTTTTTCCTCTTCATCACATTTATATGAGAAAAGACTTGGTGAACCATTTGGCTAAAGTGAAATAACGTTCAAGGTATACAGTTAAAAAGAAAAGACATTAGTTTGCCCTCCCCAATTCCCCTTTCTATAACTACAACTGTCAGAGTTACTGTTGTGAAGTTAGTAATATCAGTAGCCTGCTGCAAAATGCTTCAGAGTTAGGGGAAAACAGCCTGCTTTCTGCTCCTGTTGCTGAGCCTCTCCCAGCCCACTCCCATCACATGTCCTGCTGGAAAGCAGCTGCCCTGACTACTTGTCCTCAGTGGAGTCTATTTTGCTCAATAGGCTCCCTGTCGCTTGACTATGCCCAACGCTACCACACCAAATTCCAGAAACATGTGAGCCTGGAATGCTACTTGTGCATTGGCATGGCAACAATGACCCAGACATAACTCATTCCTCCCCCACATCTCCTCTCTAGATCTCTTAAAGAGATGTCTTCCTACTGGACATGCGTGAATTACATATATGCACCACAGAGGAACCAATATGCATAGCTTACATTGCTATATGCAATGTAATGATGTCCCAGGCAGCTGTAACTGGGACCAGAAAATACAGACTAATCTCTTACCAGCACTCCCATGAGTCAAATCTTTATTTGAAGGTACTGAGAGTCCACTTCACCCAGCAACTCCCAGGATCCACTCATAATTTAGCAATCACCACGCGCATCCAGTGTTTTTCTTAACCAATTTCCAGTCTCCACTTGCTCTTGAGACCTTTGATTGCAATAGATTAAAATATGTATAGTGTGTGTGACGTTTTCAATCAGTGTCCCATTCAGGAATGCCAATTTTGTAACAATTTTTTAAAGCACCATCGAAAAATAAAAGGTAAATCAATTAAATATTTGGAACCAATGATTAATTCAGTTCAAATCTCTGATCTGAATGCTATGGATGTCCCTGAAATGTTTCAAATCAACAAGGTGGTGCTGAATGTTTAATGAAGTCACACGGCAAGATATTCCTACATAGTAAACGCTAATAGGCAGCCACTACTCAAGACTTGAAATTTCACTAAGGTTCTCCCTGGCAGTCACTTTCAAAACAATCATCGCTTGATGCAAAAGAGAGTTTGTTAGTCAATTACTCCATTACTTCCAAAGACATGCTTTAAACAGTGAAATAAATCGTTCCATGCTTTTCCTGAGTAAACTCTGCCACGTACAAATATCCATGGTGCAGAACCAGTACAAAAATTAGATCTATAAGTCCAGCAGGGTTGAATAATTGAGGGAGAACATTGTCAAGAAGCATAACTACATGATAGCACAGGAGCCAAAGAAAACAGGCCTGCTCAGGGGCTTTCCTTTGCATAAATGAAAAACAGAAACATCAAAATCAAACCCCACAGGTAGGAGGCTTTCACTACAAACACTTTTCTAATTCCAGGTGGTGGTCATTATTTCTATCATTTTAAATAATTTATAGCAGCTTTAGATACTCTAAAGGCACTTAAACATCTGGAATATACTCTGCGCTGTTTCACACAGTGATGCACTCTGTGTTGAAAGAGTTGGGTTTGTACAATGAGAATGGTCTTTTATGTGAGTTTTTACAATGTTTTTTTCTTGACATGTAAAATGTATTGTGAGAAGGTGCCATCTCCTCAGCAATAAGGAAGTGAAAGCTGGGAGCAAACAGATCAAAACTTAAATGCTATCAGAGAAAGGGAGACGTAAGCAACTGCTGCCAGCAGCAAAACGGCCACTACTACTCAGCTCCACAAAATTTACAAAGGAGAACCTTAGAAAGACATGACAGGGAAAAGAACCCATGAAAGGACAACCATACACCATAGTGGGGACTGGAAAGTGACCAGAGTGTTCCTGAGGAAGAGGCTGTTTTGGTTCCACTGCCTTGCCCACCTTCACCGTATCCCAAATGTATTCCATGAAATACACACTGGGTCTAATCTCAGTGCCTCTGAGATCACATGTTTGCAAGCTCATCAACAGGCCTACTTTGCATGTGCACTATCAGATACATAGACAAAAATTTACACTTTGGAATGTCTGAAAGAGCCAGATACTCAAATATACCATTAGTGTTATTACAATGCTAAACAAATCCAATAGTTATAACGAGCTCACTGCAGATTTAAACGCAAAACATATAACTGTGATGGCTAAAAATCACTAGTGCTGCCACAGGTTACTGCTAAAATGACAGGTATGAATTCTCCACCATTTCCTACAGTTGGAGGTCAAGGGGGAGCCAAATGGGGCATTCTGAAGTAACAGACTGGCCCCATCTGTTACAAATAAAGTTCTGTCTTGGCAGTGAAAACACTACAAAAAATAAGTCTGTTGTCTGCGTTTACTGACTGTAGGGACTGATCCTACATGGGCTGAACACTCCCAACTTCCGACAAGTCAAACAGGATTTGAGGGTGCTCAGCCACTCTCAGGCCCTTAGCAGAGTTCAGTTTGTGGTGGTGAACTCCCAGAATCTAAGTATGCTTTCTGCAAACTGCCTACATTACCAAGGCAGAGACACAGTATGCCCCAGAATGTATCCCTTCCTCTTTCACTTCAGCTTTAACTTGGGCTTCTGCCTTAAACTTCGCACTAGTTGGGATACCTGTGGTCACTGTGGCATTTAGTGCCTGGCTGTAAGTGTGACAATGCTGATAGAAGAAAATCAGTGTAGCAAAAGTTCAAGCTATTTACATGTACACACCATTTGTGCCGCTGGCCACAGCTGCAGCTTGTCTCCAAACAACGATAAAGTAGGAGTCATGTTTTTAATACCAGAATGTGAGAAGACCTCATATCACCAAGGACAGGAGAAAGTGAACTGCAAAAACACTTCTCCCACGACATTCCTTCTGAGTGATGATTAATGAAAGCACATAATCAGCCATAGTGCAATTATTGGATATGACATGGCAGCGAAATACACGTTTGCATAACGAAGGAGAGAGATGAAGGCAGTTTCCCTGAAGGCCATCAAACACAGGACATGGATAAGTAGTAAGAAAGAATAGCAATCATCTATCCTGGGTGCAATCTGGATCCTTATCATCCCTCTACTTCATCTTGTTTTAGATCCTTACCGTTGAAATATCAGACTAAAGCTGTGTCATTTCTCCTCAACTTCATATCTTACTTTCTGACATAAAACATGTATGTTTCTTTCTGGCATCACAGTCATTTATGTTTAGGTCCCTCCTATAGATTCAAAACATACAAAAAAAAAATCAAGGAATCGTATGATTTTCAAGTCACAGGAGAATTCTGAATAGTATAGCAGACATGAGGCAAAAGCTGGAAATATACTTTAAAATAAATTAGCAAGAGTATAACACCACTGCTAATACTTTGGTGAAATCCTAAATCTATTAAATTTCTTCTAGCAGAATTGCACTAAGGACCGGGAGAGCTATTGTGAATGATCAAGTAAGCAACAACAACCCAACAAAAGCAGCAGTTTTACTCTATGTCAGAATTAGAGAGGAGTAAAATGAAAACCTTTTGTCTGAATCACAAACCTAGAATCTTTGGGAACTCTGGAAATGGAACTTAGATTTGAACCCCTGCTTCTGGCTGAATTTTTTATTAAGAATAACAAGCTTTTCACACAGAAAGAAAAGAAAGTTTTGCCAGCTGGGATTCTTCGAAAACCTGTACAGCTCTACCCTAAACTCTCTAAATCCTACAGGCTTTCTTGTCCCTATGAAAAATAATTACTATAAAGAATATTTCCACATGAAACCCTAGGGAACAAATTATCATACTTCTCTGGAAAAAACACTATTCTTTTCCATTTACAAAAATGTTTTTGTGCTTGCTTCCAAGAGGTAGGCAAACAAGCAATATAGCCAATAGAAATAGTGTTTGGTATTTAATTTAATATCATATGCTAAATTTCTGCTTTCTGGCACCATTCACAACATGTCCATTTTAATTTTGGAAAAGTCCAGTAAAGTAAATCATCAGATCCATATGCCACTCTTTTAGTGTGAATTCCAAGATAAGACACTTTAATTAGGAGTATATTAACTCAATAGGCATGTATGTACATGTTAACATTCATCTGCATTCATTAGTACAAATGTTTGTATAAGCGCTATGAAATACTGCCAAACAAATTAAGTTTTAAGTGTCCAGAAAATATGGCCTGTATGCAATAAAACAAACGCTTTAAACAGGATGCATTAAGTTTTTCATGTTGGATATTAACGTTGCTGGGATTTTTTAGAAATAGCACAGTAAAAACAGTAACTAGAAAAGCCTTAAAATTCTGAAAAGATATTCATATATTTTCCACTGTGCTGCAAAGTGCCAAAGATACTTTCCAACACTGCTAAGGTTGTCCATTATACACACATCTATACATACACACACACACCCCTACTTTTAAATACTAGAAATCACAAAATACCCCAGCAACGGGGTGCATGATATTTGCTTTAAAAAACAATAAGATGTGTTTCTTTATTGTCTGTCTCAATTACATTTGAAGAATTCTTGACATGGGCTTTATAAAAACATTGGCTTCCAAGAATGCGTGACCTCAAATAACTAACTGAGTGCCAACAAGAAGTTCTCAATCAAGGAGGATGCTCAAGGATATCTTTAAGGCTTAGTTCCTATGCAATTAAAATTAAAAGGTGAGTTCAACATTTATACCTGGTGGTAAGTTTAACTCCATTATAATCAATGGAAATACATCAGAAAATAGTTTACCTCCAATGCCCTTGTACTATGAATACCAGATTTTTGACAATACACCACTGACTGTGAAATTGACATAGTCAATATGGAGGGCAGAACTAAAAAAACAATTAAAACAAACCAAAACCTAAACCCCAGCTTCTGCCTGGTTAAATATTTCAAACACAAAGTAGGAGACATTTTATTAACTTTTCCTATTACTCTTTAGAATACTGGCATTTTCCAGACTTCCAGCCAAAATAGCAGTAGTATGTTTTTATTTATTATTTAGATTGCAGTAGCCTCCAGGCTCTGCTAAACAGGTTCCAAATGCAGTGGAAGACATTATCCTCGCACCAAGTACTTTACAGGACTCAAACCGGTGTCCTCATCCAGTCAAAACTAATGCTGTGTGTGTAACCTGTGCCAGTCAAACCATTCTCCTCTTTTCTTGCTGTAGCAATTGTCCTACCATTCACTACAGAGATACTGAAAAGTTCCAGAATCTTATTAATTCTATGCAAGCCAGCTCTTCTGGAGGATAATACTGAATCACGTGGCACCTGAAATTCTGAGTGTCTACGATGCAGCTGAGAGTAAACCTCCGCCGCTGGGGTACACAGACTTATGATAACAAGGTTTTCGCAAGCATGCTAAAAACAGCAGTGTGGATGTTGCAGCTCAGGCTGGAGCTCTCAAGACCCCCAACTACCTATGCTTGAGACCCTGAGCTGCAATGTCCATATTGCTATTTTTAATGCACTAGCTCCACCCTCTCTTGTATAAGTCTCTCTCTCCAGGCTGGGAGGTTGGCTCCTAGCTGCAGTGCACACATATCCTGCATGACTCCAAAGAAGAGCAGGGCAAATCACTGAGGTTTTTTTGGTTTTCTGGCTGTTCCAAAAATGGAATTAAAACAATAAGAATTTCAGGCTGAGTGAAATGTTTAGTTTAGGTTTTGAACTTTAAAAAAAAAATGTTTAATTTTTTTAAACAAAATTAAAGTAAATTTCTAATGAAAAATCGAAAGTTTGTTCTGAAAATGTTGAAACTAAACAGTTTAATTTTGTCTGAATTTTTCTTGGAGGGGGATGTTTCAATTCTACACAAGTTTGTGAAATGTTGTAGTTCAACTGAATCTGCATGTTTCAGCTGAAAAATGTCATCCAGCTCTGCTTCAAAAGAAAATGTGGGCAAGCAAAAAAACCAACCCCCCTTCTCCCCACACCAGGATTGGCCTGTGTAAACTGTATTAATATTTTCCCCCTTAATGTTGCAACTTGAGTACTAAAATCTGTACTAGCTGGAAGGCTTTTCCAGGTTCGATGCTAAGATTAAAATTGTGAAGTCAGTTCCACTACAAATAGCTGGGATTGCATTGCAAACCACAATGTATTAAAACAGCATGAGGTTCTTTTACATCAATATAGACAGTTTTACTACACGGAAGTTTAATTAAAGTGGGTTCTACTGCACTTAAAATGTAATATTTAATACAATCAACCAACCCCAACACAGATTAGTGAGATTTTATATTAATGCTCCAAATATATTCTGATAATATTAACTCTACTGTAAATATATTAATTCTGTCTTATCATATTTGCAATGTAACCAGATCGAAAGATTGTGCAGGAGGAGATGATCGGATAAACGATTCATAATGAATACCTTAGCAAAGCAATCTGCTCAAGAATTATACACAGACTATGGATTTTTGCAAATTTAGTTCTTCATATAAGCTTTGTGAACATATTTCAACCAGTGGGCTTGTTCATAAATAAAGCTGCTTGAAAAATTTTCAATGGAACTGTTTTCTGTCAGAAAATGCTGTTTTGTCAAACTAGAAATGCTTTGCAGGAATATATCTACTTCAACTAAAATTCTGACAGAAAAAATTCAAAATGATTCAAGATCATTTTGCAGTATTTCACTTTGGTTTTCTCATTTCATTTTGACTTGTAATAACAAAATCAATATATTTAATATTTACATATTTAATACTTGATATTTTATATTATAACATTTCAACATTATCATCAAAGGCATAGTGATGTTTATGAATTAAGATGTTTTGGAATTTCCATTCTGCAAAATATTTCAAGATTCTGACTTTCTGCCCTGATTCAAGAGGAAAATAAGTGTCTAAAAGTCAGCATTTCCCTTGGGTCAGAAATTCCATTTTGCATTCAGCTGTTTTTGGGAACTATTTTTTATTTATGGTGTGTTTCTGATCGTCTGAGTCCGCATGATTCCTGTTCAGCTCCCTGACTGAACAACTGAGGGCCTGCTTTTCAGAGGCACTGAGCACCTGCAGCTCCCACTGACTTCAATTGGCCTAGTGGGTAGAACTGAGTGAATAGCTGATTTTTTTGGTTTAGAAACTGAACTGAAAAATCTGGGGGGAAAATAGTTGATTTTGAACCACAACTGAATTTCAACTTAAAAAAAAAATCTTCAGTTTTTTGCCAAATTCAACTGAAATTTGTGATTGTTTTGATGCTCTGCCAAAAAAAAAATATATATGTATTTTGGGGGCAAATTTACTATTCACTAAAAAATGCACCCTGCTTTACTTGTGGGTGTTCAGCACTTCTGAAAATCAGGGCCTGAAATTTTTTAAAGAATGAGTATTTTAGTGCAAATAGCAAATACCTTTACTTGCACATGAATACCCTTGTTGCCATGGAAATCTGGATGTTTGAATGAAAAACAGCCACTCTCCAAAATCTGTGTGACCAAAAACAAAATGAAAAGCATCAGTTTCCTGCAGACAATCCGTTCAGTTCCATTTACCCAGGAAATAAAACATATGCAATTTTGCTCTGAGCTCAAGCATATGCTTCGGCCAAGCAGCCATTCTTGTTCATTAACTGTTCACAGGGACCTCTTTGGCCAGTTCGTGTTTACTGAACTTTTTAAAATAATTTAGTACATTAAAATCTATTTCCAGAATTTAACTTTTTGTCTATAGATGCTTCATCGGCACACTGGAGCATTTTGCAGCCACATACTAGTCTTCATGTTCTTTGCTTCTAGCTGACTTTTAAACCTGGGAGAACAGTGACAGTGAATTAACAAAAAAGTTATTCACTATAGTCCCAGGTCAGATGACGGAGCAGCAGCTGAATACATATCTCAGGCCTTTGCAATCTTACATATGAAAGGGAAGTATAATTTTAATAAACACTTGCAGAAAAGCAAACTATTTCAGGTCACCTCAGGTGTGTTGTTTTTTTTTTGGCAATGTGTTCAGATTAAGACCTGGAATTGAGTAATTTAGTTAACGTTTTCATTAAAAAGGCATTAGGCAGTTCAGTGCTACCAGCTGTTCATGAAGTTGTACTTTCAACCACTTCAATGTCTCTTTTAACCAATGTCGGGCACACAACCAAGGAGTAGATATCCACACTTCACTTTATGATCCACCATCTGATTCATGGTATGAAATTAATATAAGATTTCTAGATAAATCAGTGAAGTAGCTGGATTTTAAGGGGGCTGCATAACTGAGTAATGAATTCTATGGTCCAAGTTGAGAGCTTGTCACAAATGGCATTAGGAAAGAACAGCTCTGGGCAATTGTCCAGGTTTCTTCATCCTCTAAAGCATCAAGTAGTAACTACTTGATGGACCAATCAATGGTCTGTTCTGCTAAGTCCTCTTTTCCTAATGAGGTCTCCATAACTCCCAACCCTTGGCATCAGAAACTAGTATCTGCTGGAAGATTTTTTCTTTTCTACCTGCCCTCATTGAATAGCTGTGGGTCTGGTGTGAGATGCAATGCCTCTCTCTCATCAGTGTTTGCGGAATGAATTTTTGATTCAGTAATTTTTCTGCATTACAGTCAGGGCCGGCTCCAGGCAACAGCCCAGCAAGCAGGTGCTTGGGACGGCCAAGGGGAAGGGGCGGCACGTCGGGCTCTTCGGTGGCAATTCAGCGCGGGTCCCTCGGTCCCTCTCGGACGGACCTGCTGCCGAATTGCCACTGAAGAAGAAATTGGCACAGTGGAACTGCCACCGATCATTGCCTTTTTTTTTTTCCCCGCCGCTTAGGGTTGCAAAAACCCTGGAGCCAGCCCTGATTGCAGTATTGCCCATAATGGAGCAAGTCGTTCTGCATGCCTACAGGGGAGGCTGGACTTGGTGGTACTGCTCAATTCAGGGCCAGCTCCAGGCACTAGCGAAGGAAGCAGGTGCCTGGGGTGGCCAATAGAAAGGGGCAGCACTCCGTCCATTAGTGGGGCAGCATGTCCGAATCTGCGGTGGCAATTCGGCAGCAGGTCCTTCACCCCCTCTTGTCCTCTTTGGCGGCACTTCAGTGGCGGCTCAATGGCTCCGCTTCAGTCTTCAGCAGCAATTCGGCGGCGGGTCCTTCACTCCCTTGCCTTCTCTTTGGCGGCAGCTCAATCGGGTTTTTCTTTTTTTTTCCACCAGCAAAAAAGCTGGAGCCAGCCCTGGCTCAATTTAATAAAGAATCTGATTATAATTAACAACAACAAATCTGACCTCTAGCCTAAGTGAGAGAGATTTTATCCCAATCTTTACAAAAGGAGAATTTAGTCTAATCTTCCAAAAATCTCTTTATTTCTCAGTTTTCTTTCCCTGTAGGCAGCTGCCCGACAGCAGTGGAGGTGGTGGCTTATCTTGACTTTGTCTCTTTGTATACATATAGGCCTCAGATGCATAGGATGCAGTTTGTCCTAAGAATTTCCTAAGGTTCAGCCAATACATCATGCAACAATGGATTTCTGCTCTGAGAGTTTTAAATCCCTGCTTATTCAGAGCAACATTCTGATAGGCTTGCTACCATTTAGCAGCACCTTACTCCAATGGCTTGTGGGTGATTACCTTGTGGAGTAAATCACTGCCCAGTGGGATTGAGAGCATTAGAAACTGGCCTCTAACAATCAGAGCCACCACAGAGAATACATCATTTCCCTCTCATTGGGCTATTACTGATGTCATGAGTATTTTGTAAGTGGATACTTTTTCTAGCACCATATAAAAAAAGCGGTGGGAATGAAACAGAGTTGATAGATTGCGAATGGGCCTGACTAAAAGCCTGTGCATTTTTAGAAAGGAAGCCAAATCCTTGTGCCCTTTCAAGGCTGGGACTGTCTCTCTAATGTGTTTGTACAATACCCAGTACAATGGGACCCCAAACCCAGTAAGGGCTGTTGGGTGCTACCACAAAATAAATATTTACTTCTACCACTTGGACCGACTCATGAACTCCTTACTTGATTTTCTCTCAGTCCTTATATAGGCTGAAGTCTGAATTCAAATTTTGCCTGAGCAAAGACTACTAAAAATGGAAGACTAGATTATGGAATTTAGTAGGTATCTACTGATGTTCTCTAGCATGCATGGAGAACATGCAATTTTCACTTTCTGTAGGATGAAAAAACCTGTTCCTTGCAGCATGCCATGCAAAGATGAGGGGCTGTTACTTCACCTCTTCCCTACTCCTTTTATAGCAATTCGTCCCCCTATGGACAGCAGTTTTCCCTGAACTTTCAAGGGTGGCACTTTGTGGTCTCCTCCCCAACATACATGAACTAGGCCAGGGATAATCTGGCCTCACATAAGAACTTCATGATTTAGCCTCACAGGAATAAAGCTTCTTAACTTGTGGAACAGCACAAAAACTAGAGACAGGCCCTTCATGAGCTTAAATACCTCAGGGAAGTTCCCTCTAGTGTTAAAACTACGTAATCCCAGAGTTTATAATCTCCCCTCACATGTAACTCCTGCCCTTCTGCTAACCACCTGCATTTACTCTGGCCTGGTCCTGTTCAGTCTGAGCCCTAGTCAATGATCATGACCCCATTGTGCTAAATGCTGCACAAACACAGAAAAGGCGGCCCTCCCCCCACACTGCTGACAGTCCAAGTATAAAAGAAGAAAGGTGACCCTCACACACAGTTCTCTACTTGTACTTCATATAAAGCCTAGTATTTCCAATTTAAATCCAGAGGCGTCATTTGCTGTGGATCTGGGGGTGAGGGGCAGTTTCCCATTCCTTCCCTCCCAGCCCCAACTTCCTCACTCCTCCAACTTTCCATAGCTCCTCACCAGCCAGCATTGCAGTTTCTCCCTTGGGTCAGCAGGAGACGCTGTGTAGCAGACAGGTCATATTTGAGTGGTGTTGCAAGCCAGTGCGTAGGTTTATAATTCCACTCACTCAGCTTTGGCCTGGCCTGGCCTGGCCACCCCTCTGTCATGGCAGCTTCACCAAATCTGCAACCCTAGGCCTACAAGGAGGGGGCAGCAGGTTGTCATGAGCAGCCTCTGTCACTGCTGCCCCTCACACCCTGCCACCTGGAAAGTAAGCAGAAGCGGTGGCTTGGCCAGAGCTGAGGGCAGAGCAAGCCAATCTTATCCCTGCCCCTGGCTGACAACTGGTGAGACACCTACCCCCAAACACACCTTATCTCCCCAATGATGGCACCAGCATGCAACCTCCCCAACCCCCAGAAGGATAGGACCAACCTGGTGACCCCCTCCCCCCTAATTAGCAGCCGCAGCCTCGCTGCAGAGGTGGACGCAAGATGCTGATACAACCTCACCACATTTTCTGAAGTGACGCCCCTGTTTAAGCCCCATTTAAATCAGTGAATGAAGTCAACACGATGTGAGCGCACGTGCACAGCTGAACAGGACTAGACTTTAAGTGCACTGCTGAATATCGGCTGAATGCCTTTTAGTGCAATATCCTTTAGTGACTAATATCCGCCATCAAAGCTTGTTCCTACTATTATTAATGATTAAGGACCATATTCTGCCACCCTTAGTCAGCTCGGTCTCAGACTCTGAAATCAATGGAAATACATGTGTAGCAAGTTACTACTCAACATGAGTAAGGAGAGCAGAGTGGCCCTATTTGTTCCATGCTAAAAATGCGCTCACCAATGTCTAAAACATAAAGACACAGATAGCCCCTGCTCCAAGACACTTATGGGGGAATTGGGGGGAGTGGGGACAGGAAGTAATGTGAAGCCAAAAGCAGCCAGGAATTTGGAGGATTTTTTAGAAAAATGAAGATGACTTAATTCTCATTGGCAATGCAGAACCAGAGCAGTGTCCAGCTCTCATCTTGGGCTCAGTTACCTCAGCTTCTTCTTCATACCTGGCTGGTATGATATCCATGGAGTGACCAGAAGTTCATAGTGAATTCCAGGGACACTCATGGCAGGCGTGCTGCTGGTGGGGTGAGGGATGTGTGCATGGAGTGGTGTGAATAGGTCTGCGGGGAAGAGAGAAAAGTGACCACTCCTCCCTGTCCCCTCCCCTGCTGAGCAAGGCCCCTCCCTGACATCCTATGGATTTGACACTATGCAGAGACCACCGGTGCAAGGACTCAGGCAGTGCGTATGTTTGCTGGGTGGGATCATGGAGGGGAGGCCAGCCTACAAGCATGTGACCTGTCTGGGGGCTACAGCTGCCTAGAGGATGACAATTCCATTTCACAGCAGCTTTTGAGGTTTCCTGATCTGTTTTGCTTCCACATTGGAATGAAAACAAAACCTTTTGGAAAGAGAATTGTGTCTAAATGTCCATTTTCAGCTCAAAACTTCAGCTTTTGATTCAGGATGGTGTTTTTAGATCCAGGGCTTTGTGGTCACTTCTGGAGAGAAACAGACTCTCCCAGTTTATAGCCGGCTAGCTATGGCACTGCCTTGGGATATGGGAGATCCAGCTTCAAGTTCACGCTCAGAGCAGTGTCTGATTCATAGTGATCTGAGATGAAAACGCTGCTCTCAATCAGGCAGAGCAGGGAATTAAGCCCAGGTCTTCCACAGGCCAGTGCCCTAAACCTCAGGCTATAGTACGTCAGTCTCTGTCATATCCAGGGTTATGTTTGGAACAAGGTTCCCCATAGTTATGCTAATGGTCAGATTATGCAAGCCACTACTCACATGGGTGCGCTCTTACTCACATGAGTAGTCATGCTGACATCAGTAGAACTACTTGTGTCTAAGTGCTCACCAACGGAAGTAGCTTGCACAACCTAATCCTAAGTGTCCTGTTTGCTGCCCCAACCCCATTCTCTCCCTCCCTCCCCCCCCCGCCCGTCTCCTGCATAAACTCAAAGTTAAAATACAGTTAGGGAAGGAGAGAGAAGAACCAGCTTTTTTATAGTAGATTTTGGCATTTTGATGCTTTTACTAATCTCTTTGCTCAGCTCTAAAAGTAATAAAACATCACTACACATGAATAAGTCATTTCCCCTGTTTATTATGATCTATAGCACCAAATCAGGCTTATGATCAGAACACTGCTGAGTATAATCCAGCTGAGGCAGTATTATTGTAGCTGTCAAGAATTAGACTTTTTTTAGAAGCTGGAACCAATTGCTAGTTACAATGAAAGAGGAATCTCAATACAAATGGCTCAGGATTTCCTGTTATTGCAGATTGATTTTTGTGATGCAGGACTAGTATCCTTCACCCCCTCTCAATAATTAAACACATGTGAAGTGGCATTCTTTCCAGTCCACAACAATGACTTTCTTGGGGATTGTTTTGACAATGCTTTCAAGTGAAATATTTTTCACAGGGAAAATTAATATAAATCAGTTTGTTTCTCAAAGTTATGGTTCCACAATGATATCATCTTGCACCAATTTATTTTTAAGATGATACATTATTTGAGAAATGTCAAAATGTGTAACTCCCCAAAAAGTTATTTATCTTGATCTATTTCATTTGGTTGAGATCATTGGGACTTGCTTCCAAATGTACTGCTGGTGCAAAATACAGTACTTAAATATCAAATAAATAATTTTATAACTTGAGCCTTAAGTGTCTTCTATTACACTTACATGTGCTGTTTAATGCAACTGTGATTCACTACAAGGATATTCTATAGTACATTACAAAGGTAGATCTCTGCTTAACTAGTAATACAGTTATAAAATTGTGAGGTTTGATAGGAAAAATGAGCTGTGTTTATTAGTGTCTAGAAATTCACTATGGTTCCAATCTTCCATTTACTTCAATAAATCCTGTGGCAGGAAACTGTGACACTCTGTTCCTCAAAGTAACACCCTGGAACCCCCATCTTCACCACTGTCTTAAAATTATGATATGTTTTGTACAAAGCATGCCTTGTGAGATATCACTTTAAAAACCTTCGTCTGTTAAACATTAACATCCTGTTGGATTGTATATGCTATCATTGTATGCGAAGTTATGAAGTTTTGCTATGTTACTGAAATATGTAGTGAGGTAGGGAACACCCATAGCCAGCCTTTCAGGTACAACAATGGAGTAGTCAGACACACTGATGGCTCACTGAAGGGAATCCAATCGCCCAGTGACCATCTCAGAGACAACACGTAGGCAGCGGAGACTGCTTGACCCACATCATAGCAAAGGACCTTTCCAGCAAGCTAGAAGAAACTATAAAGAGGGGAAGTGACATTATGACTTGGCCTCACTCTCTTCTCCCACCCCCCCCGGGAAGAAACATTTGGAAGAGAAAGACTTTGAACTGGAGAGGGTGGTCCTGGGCTGAAGGAGAGTCCCAGCCTGTATAATGAGGAACTATACCATCTGTCAGGATGAGACACTGCTCGATTCAAATTCTGTTTAGTTTATAGAACTCAGACTGTGAGTTTACTTTTATTTCTTAAGTAACCCACGTTGATCTCTATGATTGCTACTTACAATCATTTAAAATCTATCTATCTTTCTGTAGTTAATAAATCTGTTTTATATTTTACCTAAAATTGGTTTAAGTGCTTGGGAAATCTCAATTCAGTTTACAAAGGCTAGTGTGTGTCCTCTCCACATCGAGGGAGGGGCAGTCTGGATAATGAATTTACACTGGTCAGGCTTCTGACCAGGGCAAGATGGTACAGTTCTGAGGTGCAAGGCTGGGGAGCTGAGGGGAATTGGCTGGAGTCTCTCTATTGTTGGTTCATGAGTGGCTGGAAGAAGCATTCATGTTACTCACTTGGTTGCATCCCTGCCTGTGGACATCTGTGTAAGTGCAGCACCTGTCAGAAGTTTGTGGCTAGACAAACATCATCACAGAGTGAGATGGATACCCCAGGTTGGTGGGACAGACGGCTCAGTGGTGCCACAGTCCAGTTTTCACCCTGGGAACCCCATCACAGAAATGCACAGTCAAGAACAATATTTTCTAAAATGTAGTGCTGTGACTGCTAGAATAACAAAACAATTTCAGCTGAAAGAGAAAACTTAAGATCAGAGTCTATGGATTCTTACTCACATCAAACAGCCAATCCACTCTGCAATAGACCACCAAGTGCTATTCAATGTGAATAAGCCCTGTAGTCATTCAGGTCCAATTTTACAAGGTACAGAGCAGCCTTGTTTCTCTGCAAGCTGGGTGTGCACAGCATCTCACAAATCAAGGCCCTAAAGTCTCTTGGGTCTCCACCTTTATGTTACAGACCAAAATTAAATGCACCCCAGTTTGCTCTAGTGCACCTTTGCTGGGCTTAACTAGAAGCCGATCCCCTCTTGGGCACATGGAAGATTAGAATGTGAAAGTGAATATATTAAGCAGATTCAGCCGTTCCATAACAACGCTAATGGGAAATGACCCCGCACCCCACACTTTAAAGGAGGATATACCCCTTTGGCCTCCTTCCCAACAGAAAATGAGGGCGTGCAATAAAGAAGAGGGCATCAGACATTTGAAGCCTAAAGTGAGCTCTTTGTATTTTCATTTTTGCTTTTTATTAAATGTGGGATAACATATCTTTGGTCACTTCCACTGAAGCAATTCATTTGTATCCACAGTGGCTTCAAGTAAAGACAGGACTTAGTTTTTACCTTGGCTAAGCTTTTCAACCCCCCGCCCAGCCTTTTCAGTTTCTTTTGGTGCCAAATGACGAATGTTCATTCAGGTTTCAACATACACCTCCAAGTTTACAAGGACCAGTTTGTTAAAATCTCCATGCTGTCTTCTGAAAATTGCTCACAAAAGCAGATCTCCCCCTGGGGATTACATGGTACTTTTGAAGACTGCTTGCCTGCATTTCTGCTCTTTATTTGACAAAGTATTTTATCCCTCTGAAATGACAGAGTGCTCGGTGTTGCTGAACAATTTATGGATCAATTTATTATTATTTATTCCTTTTATATAACAAAAAGCCTAGCTTTCACCTGGCAATTTTCATCCAGAAATCTCAAAGCGCTTTGCAAAAGCAGTATCATTATCCGTCTCTTACGCATGGGAAAACTGAGGCACATAACAGTGAAATGACTTGCCTAGTGACACCAAGCTGGCCAGTGGCTGAACCAGGGATAGAACCTAGGTGTCCTGCATCTGATGAAGTGGGTATTCACCCACAAAAGCTTATGCGCCAATACATCTGTTAGACTATAAGGTGCCACAGGACTCTTTGTTGCTGAGTCCAAGGGTATGTCTAGACTGCAGCTGGGAGATAGAATTCCCAGCTCAGGTAGCAGTACACATGCTAGCTCCCATGGAACAAGCTCAATATAGCAGCATGGCCAAAGAGACACCAGTGGGTAGCCCAAGTCACCAAATGTGCCACTACGGCAATCATGCTCTTTTTAGCATGCTAGCTTGATCCAAGATTGCACCTCCCAGCTACAGTGTGGACATACATCTTGCCCACTGTCCCATTTGTTGAACCAAACTGCCTTCCTCCCCCAGAGATGTGCATGGCATTTTCCATAACAAATGGAAACAGAGCTGGGCTGGTTTCTCAAAAGTGCTGAGTGCTTGTATCTCCTATCAACATCAACAGGAAGCGCGAGTGATCACTTCTGAAAACTCAGGCCCTGAGTTCCTGTCCCAAAGAGCTTACAGTCTAATACAGAGGTCCGCCAACTGTGCGGTGCACACCTTAAGGCGGCAAGGAGGAACATTCAAGGGGGCGCGGCTGGGACTGGGCCACTCCTCTACCCCCACAGGAGGGAGCGCCACACAGCTCTGCTCCTGGGCTCCTCTCCCTGATCTATGCCCAGAGCCCCGGATGCCATCCCTATGCCCAGGGCTCCACTCCTGTCCCCGTCTGCTACCCCTGCACCCTGCTGGGGCTCTGCTGCCGGTGCACCCCCACCCTGAGCTGTGGCCCTAGTCTCGGCCCCCTCACCCGGCTGCGTCCCCCTCTCCTGGAGATGCAGCCCTGCTCATGCCCCCGGCTTGGACAGGGGAGGGAGAGGACAGGAGTAAGGGAGGCACAAGGTAAAAAGTTTGGGGACCACTGATCTAATATAATCATGACAAGAAAGTGTCAGGTGAGGATTCCAAGGGTTGGGGAAGGAGGGTTGTCCCAGGTCCAACCGTGTGTCTCTTCACAAATGCCTTCTCTCCTCACCCAGTACCACAACAGAATCATGCGGAAGGTAGCACATAATGGTGTATGTCTCTGAAGGTGAATGTTCTCTGTCACACAAGGTGCTCAGTCAGTGCAAGGACAGTGATTTACACATTGCTATTTATTATTTTGGCTGAATCTCGCCCTGTGCATTGAAATTCCTTCCATGATACACACTGCACTCCAAATAATGCATGTTTAAAAAAAAAGACTGGAAGAGGCATGGATTTTTTTTTTGGAAGACAATTACATATTTCGGTTGCAAACACATGTGCTCAGCTCTCATTTTTAAACCCACAGCCACAGTAATTATTTTTAGGCATGTACTATAGACTAATATTTAAATGTTTTTTATTATACTGAAGGTAGGAAATAAAATCATTGCACAGCAGAGCTAGTTTCACACCAACATTCATCAATCATACAGACTAAAGCCCGCTCTAGCTGGCTTAGCTCCCATTTTAGAAATTTACCCAAAAAAGCAAAAAAATCTGGCCAAACTGGAGAGATACAAAGTAATTCTGATATGAGGTGATCTCATAGAGGAAGACAATTTCCTCCCATTTGCAGAACTACTATCCAAACAGCATCGTCAAACTGAAATTTCAGATAAATTCTTTAAGTATGTTCAACTGGAAAAGTGTATTAGAAAAAGCATGCAATCTAGCATTGTTGTTATTACTTGTATAGCAACGAAGGCATGTGTGTGTCCTTACAATATAGATGATAGATTCCCTGCCCCAAAGACCTTGCAAGTTAAGTAGAGGAAAAAAACCCAGAGAAAGAATAATGTGCTTATGCACTTAAATATTCACTGGGCTTAGGAGCTCTACTAATAACGTATTGCATGATAGGGCCCTGTCATAAACAGATAGCTAAGGGTTAATGTTTCTTTCACCTGTAAAGGGTTAACAAAGGGAACCAAACACCTGACCAGAGGACCAATCAGGAAACCGGATTTTAAAACTAAGGAGGAATGTTTGGGGTGTTCCCCTTTGTCGCTCTCTCGTTCCCGCGTTTGTCTCTCAATATGAAGGATCTTTCTATTTTTCAAGCTTCTAATCTTCTTTTCCAGATTGTAAGTAACATAGGTAAGGACAATAGGCTTTATTGTTTTTTTGTATTTACATGTGTGTGTTTCTTGAATTGTTTTAAATTGGATATTCTTGTGAATAAGGCTGTGTTTCATTTTTGTTTAAGTAATTGACCCTGTATTGTAACCTATACAGAGAATATTTTATGTCTTTTTTTTCTTTCTTATAAAGCTTCTTTATTAAAACCTGTTTGATTTTTCTCTGGTTAAGCCTAGGAAGAAGGGAGGAATCTCTTGTTTAGCTTGACTAGGTATGATCGCATGCTCTGGGTGGAGGGGGAGACCATATTCTTGGTTTGTGTTTCAAGAATTGAAGCAGGAAAATGCTGGGGGAGTAAAGAGGGGGAAGGGAAGTGGGTTATTTCCTTGTTGTTAGACTCGGTCTGGTTTCGGGTTCCAGAGGTTTTGGGAGCAGACGTAGACAACAACACTGGAAAATTGCTGGGTGCAGCAATATCAGATCTAAGCTGGTAATTAAGCTTAGAGGGTTCATGCTAGCTTCTCAGGTTATGAACGCTAAGGTTCAAATCTGAGTAGGAAGCTACGACATCCCCTTTGGCCTCTTGCAAATCTTTAGGGGAATCAACAAAAAGTAGATAAAGGAGAAATGGTAGCTATAATTTAATTGATTTTTAAAGGCCTTTAATAAAGTCCCTTATAAGAAGCTGATATGGAAACTTAAGTAGTGATGTGGTGAGACGTAAAGTTCTGGCATGGAATAAAAACTGGAAAAGAGAAACAAAGAGTAGGAAAAAGCTGCCAGTTTTCAACATGCAAAGAGTTTAAAAGTGGGGTAGGGATCTGAATTAGCTGTTAATAAGCATCTGTCTTCAGTTCAAGAGGAAGTGGTGATGAGAAAGATGGCAAGATCTATGGATGACAAATGATTCAGGTTGGCCAGGTCTACAGAGCATTCTGAGGCACTTCAAAGGGGTCCAAGAAGGCTGACAGATTGGGCATCACAATGGCAGATGAAATTCAGTGGAAACAAGTGAAAAGTAATGCACCTCCGGCAGGAACAATTTGATTTCCTAATACACATTCATAGGTTCTAGTTTAACTGCAACCAGCCAGGAAAAAGATTCAGGCATCACTGCGGATAATTCAGGGGAAACATTGGGGGGGGGGGGATATAAAAAAACGGCAAAGAAAATAAACCAATAGTAATACTAGCACAGCATTGTGTAAATAAAAGGCCAGGTGAGCTAAAACTCTGAGAAAAGCTGGCCCTTATTTAGGGGTCTAAATGGAAGCTGAGCGTTTCTGAAAATCTGAAGCTGGATATAGATGCTGAACCAATCTGGTCCTGAGCTATTCTGAAACTTCGGTCTATAGTCTGTGAGATAAAAAATGTGAGACACTTGCTATCTAGTATCAGAGGGGAAGCCGTGTTTGTCTGGATCTGTAAAAAGCGACAGAATCTTGTGGCACCTTATAGACTAACAGATGCATGTGACGCATGCGTCTGACGAAGTGGGTATTGACTCACGAAAGCTTATGCTCCAATACGTCTGTTAGTCTATAACAGTGGTCTCCAACCTTTTCCAGGTGGCGGGCGCCAGACGATGAGCCACCGAGGACCATGGCCGACGGACAAGCATCTGCCGAAATGTGGCCGACAAGCGGCAACGTCAAGAGGCATTGCTGCCAAAATGCCGCCAAAGTAGCGTCATCAAGAGGCAGTGCCGCTAAAATGTCACCGAAAATCAGTGGTGGCAGCGCCTCTTAGTGACGCTGCTTTTCAGTGGCATTTCGGTGGCGACACTTCTTGATGCTGCTGCTTTTCAGTAGTGCTTGTCTGCTGGCCAGTACGTGGGCAATTGCGCCCGCAGGCACCACGTTGGGGACCCCTGGTCTATAAGGTGCCACAGGACTCTTTAAAAGCAGCAAAGAGTCCTGTGGCACCTTATAGATTAACAGACATATTGGAGCATGAGCTTTCGTGGGTGCATGCATCCGACGAAGTGGGTATTCACCCACGAAAGCTCATGCTCCAATACGTCTGTTAGTCTATAAGGTGCCACAGGACTCTTTGCTGCTTTTACAGATCCAGACTAACACGGCTACCCCTATGATACAGGACTCTGTCACTTGCTAGCTAGGTATTTTTGTGGGTTTGTTTTCGTGCGAGTTACACTAGACACACAACACTGCATCTGCAAGGTACATGGATGGGCGAGCTGTCCAAAGAATGGCAGCTGTCAAAGATATTAACCCACTAGTTAGGCAGGTATTAGTCAGTAGCAGGACTCAGGAAAAGCTCTCAAGAACTAAAATAAAAGGCATAGGGAGTATCCCTACTATTTAAAATAAGCATAACAAAACCAGATACTGATGGCCAAAATAAACAACAACAAAACAGACATAAATCTTCCATGGGAACAAGGGCACTGAGAAGGTTTTAGCACCTGGATAACTAACACACATTACCTATCCCATTGTAAAATCTTAGTGGAGAATAAGGCATTGTAGTTTTACTGAGAGAAACTAGGCAAGATCAGCCATGGGCAAGAGATATAATGTTGACATTCCTTAGCTACCTCACAGTAAAAACTACAGGGAGCTTCTCACTGTGGTGGGGCACACTTTTGACCAGGCATAATGTTGCCAGTATCTTTGGTCCCAGTTCTTCCTGCTTGCTCCTGACTCCAGGTCTTGTGTGGTTCAGCCCTTTGGCCAACTCACAAAGTCCTCCATGAACTTAGCTAATTCTTTTTTGAAACCAGTTACATTTTTGGCCTTCAAAATATCTTCCTACAACAATTTCCACAGGTTGACTGTGTGTTGCGTGAAGAAGTGCTTCCGTATGTTTGTTTTAAACCTGCTGCCTTCTAATTTCATAGAGTGACCCCTGGTTCTGGTGTTTTATGAAGTGGTAAATAACACTTCCTCATTTGCTATCTCCACACCATCCATGCTTTTATAGACCTCTATCATATTCCTTCTTAGTAGCTCTTTTCTAAAATGAACGGACTGGGACTGTCTCAGTCTTTCTAAACTCTCTTCATATGGAAGCTGTTCCATACCCCTAATCATTTTTGTTGCCCTTCTCTGTCGTTTTTCCAGTTCTAATCTATCTTTTTTGAGATGGAGTGACCAGAACTGCAGGCAGTATTCAAGGTGTGGGCAAACCATGGATTTATATATTGGTAATATGATATTTTCTGTTTATTATCTATCCTTTTCTTAATAGTTCCTAACATTTTGTTAGCTTTTTTGACTGCCACTGCACATGAAGCAGATGTTTTCAGAGAACTAACCACTCAAGAAAGAGATCTTAGAGTATCTGTGGTAATTTAGACCCCATCATTTTGTATGTATAGCTGGGATTATGTTTTCAACGTGCATTACTTTAACATTTATTAACACTGAATTTCACCTGCCATTTTGTTTCCAGTCACCTAGTTTTGTGAGAGGCCTTAGAACTTTTTTCAGTCTGCTTTGGACTTAACTATCTTGAGTAATTTTGAATAATCCGAAAACATACTTTACCACCTCACTGTTTACTCCCTTTTCCAGATCATTTATGAATATGTTGAACAGCACTGGTCCCAGTACAGACCTGTGGGGGAACCCCTGTATTTACCTTTTTCCATTCTGAAAACTGACCATTTATTCCTATAATTTGTTTCATGTCTTTTAACCAGTCACTGATGTGTGAGAGGACCTTCCCTCTTATCTCATGACTGCCTACTTTGCTTAAGAGCCTTTGGTGTGGAACCCAGTCTAAGGCTTTCTGAAAGTCCAAGTGCACTACATCAAATGGCTAACCCTTGTCCAGATGATTGTTGACACCCTCAAAAGAATTCTAGCGGATTGGTGAGACACGATTTCCCACTACAAAAGTCTTGTTAACTCTTACCCAACACATGTCTATCTGTGTGTCTGGTAATTCTGTTCTTTACTTGTAGTTTCAACCAATTTGCCTGGTACTGAAGTTAGGCTCATTGTAATTGCCAAGATCACCTCTGGAGCTTTTTAAAAAAATCAGCATTAACTTAGCTATCCTTCACTCATGTGGCACAGAGGCTGATTTAAGCAATAGGTTACCCACCGCAGTTACTTCTGCAATTTTGTATTTGAGTTCCTTCAGAACTCTTAGGTGAATACCAGCTGGTTCTGGTGATTTATTACTGTTTAATTTAGCTATTTGTTCCAAAACCTTCTCTATTAAACTCAATCTGCCACCGTTCATCAGATTTGTCACCTAAAGAGGAACAGCTCTGGTGTGGGAATCTCCCTCACGTCCTCTACAGTAAGGACTGATGCAAAGAACTCATTTAGATTCTTCACAATGGCCTTGTTTCCCTCAAGAGCTCTGTTAGCCCCTCGATTACCCCACTGACTGTTCGGCTGGCTTCTTGCTTCTGAGATACTAAAACAAATTTTTGCTGTTAGTCTTTGTGCCTTTTGCTAGTTGCTCTTCAAACTCTTTTGGCCTAACTAATTATACTTTTACACTTGACTTGCCAGAGTTTATGTTCCTTTCCATTTTCCTCAATAGGATTTGACTTCCAAATTTTTAAAGCATCTCTTTTTGCCTGTAACCGCATCTTTTACTCTACTGTTTAGCTATGGTGGAATTTTTTTTGGTCCTCTTATTGTTTTTTTTTTTTTCATTTTGGGTATACATTTAGTTTGAGCCTCTGTTACAGTGTTTTAAGATAGTTCCCATGCAGCTTGCAGGCATTTCAGTCTTGCGACTGTTCCTTTCAATTTCCATTTAAACTAGCTTCCTCATTTTTGTGCTGTTTCCCTTTTTGAAGTTAAATGCCTCTGTGGTGAGTTTCTTTGGTATTTCTCCCCCACAAGGATATTAAATTTAATTACACTAGAGTTGTTATTACCAAGCAGTTTAGCTTTGTTCCCCTCTTGGGCCAGATCCTGTGCTCCACTTAGGACTAAATCAAGAATTACCTCTCCCCTTGTGGGTTCCAGGACTAGCTGCTCCAGGAAAGAGTCATTAATGGTGTCTAGAAATTTTATCTCTGTATCCCAGCCTGAGAATAGACGTTTCCAGTGCATATGGGGATAGTTGAAATCCCCCGTTATTATTGAATTTTCTGATTTTGTAGCCTCTCTAATCTCCCTGACCTTTACAAAAATACCATCATCATCCAGGCCAGGTGGTCGGTAGCATATTCCTGCTGCTAGAGTCTTGTTCAAGCATGGAATTTTTTTCCACAGAGATTCTATGGTACAGTTTGATTCATTTAAGACTTTTAGTATATTTGACTCTATGGTTTCTTTCACATATAGAGCCACTCCATCATCAGCATGACCTACTCTGTCATTCCTATATATTTTGTATCCTGGTATTACCATGTCCCACTGATTCTCATCATTCCACAAAGTTTCTGAGATACCTATTATATCTATATCCTTGTTTAACACCAGGCACTCAAGTTCACCCATCTTAGTATTTAGACTTCTAGTATTTGTATACAAGAACTTATAAAATTTGTCAATATTTAATTGTCTGCCTTCATGTGATGTAACTGAATGGGACTATTTTTCATTTGACTGTTTCTCTTCAGTTCCTATGTGTGCTTTATCAACTTTTATCTTCTCCTCTTTACTGGGATATAGAGCAGGGGTTCTTAAACTGGGGGTCGTGACCCCTTAGGGGGTCACAAGGTTATTACTTGGGGGAGTCAAGAGCTGTCAGCCTCCACTCCAAACCACGCTTCTCTGGCAACATTTATAATAGCATTAAATATTTTTAAAAGTGTTTTTAATTTATAAGGGGGGTTGTACTCATAGGCTTGCTGTGTGAAAGGGGTCACCAATACAAAAGTTTGAGAACCACTGATATAGAGAATCCCTGTTTCATAGATCCTCCCCTAAGGGATGTCTCTGTCTGAACACTGTGCTCCTCCCCACCTTCCAGCTTTACCTAGACCTTAGTTTAAAAACTTCTCTACGACCATTTTAATCTTACATGCCAGAAATCTGGTTTCATTTTGTTTTAGGTGGAACCCATCCTTCCAGCATAGGCTCCTCCTTTCCCAAAAGGTTCCTTGGTTCCTAATAAACCCGAATCCCTCCTCTGAACACCATCATCTCATCCATGCACTGAGACCCAGCAGTTCTGCCCATCTAATTGGCCATGTGCATAGAACTGGAAGCACTTCAGAGAATGCTACCATGGAGGTCCTGGACTATAAACTCTTACCTAGCAGCCTAAATTTGGCCTGCAGGATCTCTAAAATTCCTACTGTTAAAAAATCCCTCAGATATAATATTGATGGGTATAGAATAAGGCATAGACTAGAACTGTTGTATGCACAGAACAAAGGAGGCGGGGGTGAGGAGAGCCTTGCGGAAGAGCTCAGGAACCGTCAAGCATCCATAATCAGAAAAAAGTGATCCCTTTTGCCTGCCAAGAATGTCTCTGGACAGATGCTGACATCTTCACTTGAGGTGGCTGGTGTAGTCTTATTGTTTCCATGGCTATTTGTCCAGAACTTTGAAGAATTAGCTACACATAATATGTGATATAAACATGATGATCTGTGCAGATTTTGCAATAGTAAATCTGAAGATGGCAACAACAAACAACAACAACAAAAGAATTAATGGTATAAATTTACCAGATGGTGAAATATAGTTTTTAGTTACTATGTTGCGTGGACCAGCTCAGTGTTGTTTTTTCTTGAGTTAATATCATAGGGCATCTGAGGTCTTTAAATTTCTGTCATCAGGCAGTGCAATTGAATGCTTTCTGCACTTTGTGACAGAGAATTTAATTGACACAGACCTCCTTCAGCTGGTCCAAAACTAAAACGGCCTTTTCTTGTTCCTTAGCTTGACATGTTGGCTGCGGAATATGCTTTAGAGTTATAAATCGACCTTTACATCACTAACTGAACAAATGAAAGTGCCTGCGTGTACAGTAGTTTCCAATGTTTTCCAGATATTGCCACATTAGTAGTCTACATTTAAAAAAAGTATAATATTAGTAACGACCGTAAAATGCATCATAAAATCCTGACAACAAAGCAGAAGGATACTATCCTCATTCAGTCTAACCAAACACACATACACATGCATACACTTGAGAACCTTATCTTTCATCACTGCACAGGGCAGTATGGGAGAGCAAGACTTGACAGAGTAGCCTCAGGTCTACAGCTGGGTGAAAAATTTCAGATTAAACTTTCTTTCCCCAAGAAATGCATTGTTGGGTTGACCAAAACATTTAGTGAATTCATGTTAAATTCACCAGACTGTTTTAGCTGAAGAAAAAATACCAAAAAAAAGCTAAAGCATTTTTCTCTGACATTTTCAAAATGAAAAAAGTTTCAATGCCTCAAATTTTACTTACATTTTATTTTAAAAAATGTAAAAAAATAAATAAATCTCAAAAACAAAACATTTTATTTTGAGTCAAAGTAAATGTTTCATAAAAATAAAAAAACCTTTTTTTAAATTTTTTGGTTCAGCCACCGAACAAAACAGTTTAATTATTTGCACAACTCTACTCAGGACCTCTGCTCTTAGCGTATTGCAAAATTCCTGTTCTTTCTCCAAGAGAACAAAACACTTCATCACTCTTACAGTGCTTCCCTCTGGTGGCCCATCAGTGGAACGGTATGGCTTGCCAGTGGCCTCAACAGAGGCCCTTTGAGCCTCCTGACTGGACGAGAAGATGCAATGGGGAAATGTACTACCTCAGAGAGAAGAGGAACTAAATGAAGATAACATCAGAGGACAAAATAAATATGTTTGCTTAGAGGCTCTAAATAAACACACGCACAATGATGTGCCAACACAATAAAAAAATGCATAAGACAAATTAAAAAACCCATCCAGGTTAAAAATGCTGCTTCTTGTATCAGTCTTTATCTTGTAGTAGAACAAAGCTACAAAACAAAAGCCTTCTTTTGTAAAACTAAAACCAGAGACATTTGGAATTTTGTGAGGGATCTGACAACATGTGTAATGGATGGGTTCAATGCTGAATTCATGCCAACAGCACAGATCACAAAAGCTTCATCTCTACTTTTTTCAAATAAACCTTGCCTAACATGGGCTGGTTCTCTTTATTTGACTGAATGTCAAAAATAAAACCTGAGCTAATATGATAGAAAGGTTTTGGAAACATTTCAACTTTTGGAGGCTAGTCAAAAGTTTGAAATTAAAAAAGCTAACACTTCAGAAAGCTGCATCACTGGGGCTGGAGATAATCATTCTTGGCTTTAATATGATGACTGAAAAAAAGCAGAAAGCTTCTCCAACTCACTGCATGATCTGGCTTCAGAATCCTAGTGCTTTCTAGAAGACACACACACACACTTAAATGCATAACTAACATCTGCAGTTCCAGCCACATGAGATTCCTTTTACTGTATATTGCTAAAAAATGGTAATATTTATCCCAACTATGAAAAAGGATGACTGTTGATTTAGCTTTCCTCGTTCACATAAGGAATGGAGTATGGTCTTCTGGCAATGCATCCTTTAAGGCAAATTCACAAACGTTAGTGGTGACTCATGCTCTACCGATCACAGTTGTTTGCATACCCAGTGCATGCAGCTCTCTTGTTTGTTCACAAATAAGCATTTGCACATGCAAAATAAATTGTTATATACAAATTTACTTCTATGAATACTCTATTTTTTAAAATTAAAATTTCCATCACCTGTTTCGAAGGCACAAATGTGTGGTTCTGTGTGAAGGGTGCCAGTGCAAATTCTGTGGGCACACCTTAGGTGCCAGTCGGAAAATTTGGTTGCCAATTTCAATGGTGATATTTTTTTGAGGGGGAGGGGGAGGAGGTGATGATATGGACGCTGTTCTTCAAGAATCTAGTGAGACCACAAATTATTTCACGGACAATAGCCCAATGAACAGCTAGAGAGAGAAGTGATTTTTCATCCACAACTGACCAGGGCTAGATTTGACCTAAAGTATCAAGATCCCATTTAAAAATCTTCTGAGATACCCAGTCCCCGCTTTGCTGCACATTAGCTTTATAGGGTTTATGGGAAGACCCAGGATTACGAGTATGTACTACTATTTAAGCAGGCTGAATTCAGCAAGTTTAATGAGGCTCAAGATCACAGCGGGATGGAGAGACTGTCAACCAGCACTTTGAACTTCCTCATGTGGGTTTAATTTTGGTCATTTATCTAAGGTCACAGAGGCCTGTTCACACCCCTAGCACGCATGCACAGAACCCAGGCAGCATCCTATCTTAATTGCTCAATAAGCGTGAGAGGCTAGTACAAGCAGAAGCCCTCCAGACACCAAAGCAGTGTGACCAAATGAGTCTGGAGTATGGGCAAGCCCTCAATGCTAATCTCAGGGCATCTGCTCGTTTCCAGCAACAGGCAATGGGGAAGCACATCAGCAGGTTATGATGCTGGACAACATCTCCCCACAGTGCTCCCAAAGACTTGCTGCCTGCCCCTTTTCTATACAATTCGCAGGATGTTTCCCCTGGGCCGCTATAGCTCTGCAGCTTCTCAGGAAAGGAGCGAACAGCAGGAGTTTGCCCTAACCAATTTAATGTTCACATCACCTCTGAGAGGCAGGCGTCCTCTCCATTTTAGAGATGGTAAAACTGAGGCAGAAAGGTTGCCAAGACCACCAAAGGTAGCCCATATATAAGCTGGAATGGGAATTGAGAAATCCCTCTGCCCTAACAAGCACACATCTGCCCACTGTTCACTGGGTCCTGAGGTAGGGTTACCAACTTTCTAATCTCACAAAAACAAACACCTCCACCCCACCCCGTACCCTGCCCCTTCTCATAGACTCATAGGTCAGAAGGGACCAATATGATCATCTAGTCTGACCTCCTGCACAAGGCAGGCCACAAAACCCTACCCATACACATATATAACAACCCCTAACCCATGACTGAGTTATTGAAATCCTCAAAATTGTGATTTGAAGAGGCCCTGCACCTGCTCTCTCCATTCCCCCTCCCTTTGTCGCTCACTCTCCCCCACCCTCACTCACTTTCACTGGGCTAAGGCAGGGAGTTAGGATGTGGGAGGGATGAGGGCTCCGGCTGGGGGGGTGGGCTCTGAGTGGGGCCAAAAATGACGGGTTCAGGGCGTAGGAGAGGGCTCTGGGCTGGGGCAGGGGGTGAAGGCTCCAGCTAGGGGTGTGGGCTCTGGGGTGAGACTGGGGATGAAGGGTATGGAGTGAAGGATGCAGCTGGGGCAGGGTGATGGGGGGGTGCAGGCTCCGGGAGGGAGTTTGGGTGTGGGAGGAGACTTTGGACTGGGGCAGAGGGTTGGGGTGCAGAAAGGGTTTGGGGTGCAGAGACACAGCAGCGCTTACCATGGCTTACCAGGTCCCTGCAGCCCCTAGATGCATGGGTGGCCAGGGACACTCCACGCACTTCCCTCGTGCCCACAGGCACCACCCCCACAGCTCCCATTGATCGCGGTTCCTAGCCAATGAGAACTGCGAAGCCAGCCCTCTGGGCAGGGGCAGCACGCAGAACCCTCCCTGGCCTCCCATGTGTCTAGGGGCTGCAGGGACCTGGCAGCTGCTTCAGGGAGCCACATGGAGCTAGGGCAGGCAAGGAGCCTGCTTTAGCCCTTGGCCTCCACTGCACTGTTGACCAGAACTGCCAGGGTTAGTTTTCGACCTGGCATTCTGGTCAAAAACCAGCTGCCTGTCAACCCTATCCTGAAGCAATGCATTTGAAGCCAATGGGAAGGCTCCCATTGACTTCAATGGGTGCTAGATTGGTCCTAAAGCACCTTATCCAACCACAAGAATTCAAAAATCATGAGTCAGGCCCAACAAGAATCATGAGGTTGCCTTAAAAATCATGAGGTTTTTAAATGAATAAATGTGTGGTTTTTATTTACCACCTGGTGTTTGAGCCTTTACGGTTCACATTTTCAACCCCCGCCTCTGCAACCATCAGGGCTAGAAACCCTCATTACAACATGACTCCAGGAGATGGGGCTTTAAGAAAAGCACCAGATACCATAAGATTTATGATAAAATTGTGAGGGCAACAACACTGTCATAGTCAAGGCAGGGACTTTCCTAATTGTTCTCAACAGCACAGGTTCCACATCCCATGCTAACCTCCTTGTGTTCAGCAATCTGCCAGCTGGTATCACAATCATTTATCAATGAAAAGCTTTCAACCATACACAGACAATTCCGACGTTGCTTTTAGCGCACACCTGACTCAAATCATTTTAAATCACCTCTCTGAATTATGCTACACTCTGGCCATTTAAATTGACTTAATTGTTCAGAGTAAAATAAACCATAACCCTAGAATAACATTAGAAGATTAGAAAAAATGAACATCAGAAGATGAGAAGATGTAGGTTGTTTTGTGTTAACTGTGTAATCCACTTCTAGTGTAATCCACTTCTAGTATGAATTTGTAAAAGACAAATCTGGATGAAGATCTTTTAAATAAGCCAAGAATAATAAAAGGGAGTAAAAGAATGACAGCCTGAGTTACTTAATCCAAGACTTTTCATCATATCTCAGAGTGTTCTCCCATTTTGAAGCATTGTGTTTCTTTCTTTGAAAACTTTTATGATTATTTTAAAAGTATTTCATTTTCAAGCAGCTGAAAATAACTAGGAAACTAAAACCGACTGTCAACTTATTAATTATGCATGTGCTTCAAAAGCCCATAAAGATCATACATTTAAAACCAGGACTATAGTGGTATTAGAAAAAAATCCGTACAGAAAGCGAATAGAACTAAGTAATCGAAGAACACAATTAATCTGAACAGTATCTGGAGAGTCAGGCTATCCAAGTGGACTCTTTGTCCTGATTAAAATCAATTTCCAGTTATCAGAAAATGCTGTTTTCAATATTAGTGCTGTCATCTAGGAATTTGCACAGCTGCGTTGAGCTCATTGTGCAGTTAGCAGACTTGAACTTACAAAGGGGCACACAATGTGCACTGGGTAGATTAATCATGCAACTTGCCCATGGATCATGGCAGAGGCACCTGTGAGATGTAGTGTCAGCATGAGACGTCCACACACACACACATTCATTTCATCCACCTGAAGATATTCCATTTAAGCAGGGATCATTTCACTGTATATCATTAGAATGAAGGCTCTCATCTACTGGAATGCTGGTCACTGTATAGGAACTAAACAGATGGACAAATTCCTTGGGAGATTAAAAGTGCTCCTTAATTAAGTATGACTCGATGATGAGACTTGTACCATACAACGTAAATAGCTAGCAATTCTTAAGAAACTCCACAGGTTTTTTTCAATCTTTGGCAAACAGTTTTAGATTCTGCCCATCCTCATCAAATTGACATTTAGGCCTAGGAATGTGCTTAAGCATGTGCTGAATTTTAAGCACGTGAGCATCCCAATGACGTGAAATGTATGCTTAAGTGCTCTGCTGAATTGGCACCACAACTTTTTTCCCCAGCAACAAATGCAGCATCGGCAATAGCAAAAAGTTTTACCAATATATGTTTGTTTTGCCAAATTGTGTTGGTTGGGGGGGGGGGGGGGAGAAGGGAACCTAAATTTTTTTTAAAAAAAATACATAAATAAAAAAAATCCAAGATGACCAAAATGTGTTGAAACAAAACTTTTCATTTCAAACTTTCCTTTAATTTTATTAAAAATCAAAACTACTTTAAAATGGTCAAAAATGAATCAAACATTTCAATTTTGTTTAAAAAAAAAAACAAAACACAGACACAGACACACACACACAGAAAAACTCTCCCAAACATTTCATTCAGTCCCAGATTTTTTATTTTTTTTTAACTTTTTTCGCTCAATTTTTTTTGAAAAAATGTTATTTCAACCCAAAACAATTATTTTCTGATTTTTTGGACAGCTTATTTGTACAGCGCAGAGGCGGCTCTTGGAATTTTGCCACCCCAACCACGGCAGGCAGGCCCCTGGTACAGCGCTATTCATCAGAAATGTTTGGGCATCTGGAGTAGGGCTGGCTTCCAATGTTTGAAAGCTAGGCTCTCAGTAGTAAAGCCTTTTGTGACAGAAAGTAGATATTTCTTTTTCTTTCTTTTTTTTTAAATTGAGACAGAATTTTTCCCATCCCTTTCTCACTCCAGCCCCAAATTGTCATGAATTTAAATCTCTGTTCTCCGTTGGACTATACTCTGATTAGAAGTAGATTCTGCCCTCTGATGTTCATTTTCCAATTAAGTTCAATGGATCCCAGAGCAGAATTTCACCTTTAGTTTACTTGGCCCTTCATGTAGACAATCTGACCTTTCATGGACAGAACACCGGCATTTGGTCCTTTATGTCTTTCAACCAAGATTCATGAATTTGGGTATCCAATTTGCTACACTTTGAAGTGGCCTGGATTTCAGTAAGGGCCCAGCACCCACCCTTTAAAAATCAGGCCCATTTCAATGACACAAAGTAGATGTTCAAAAATCAAGGCAGTCAAAATTACTAGTCACCTTTGAAAATCCTGGCCACACAAACGACCAAGACACCTTTTACAGAACACCTAATTTGAAATGCACTACAGCCTTCCCTGGGACACACTCAGTTTACTAAATCTTTTGAGCGGACACAACACCACCATGTGAAACATAATATTTATTTATGAGTTTTTCCTGATATGCCTGTACTATATTTCAGTTAGTAAGTCAACTCTGGTTTTAGATTTACAAAGATTATATTGCAGGATGATTTCTTCTCTCTCTCTTTTTTTCAAACACTTCTGGGGTTAAGTCAAAAGGTCTCAGCTGTGGTTCTTATGTCAGCTAGCTTCTGCTTAACCTTGGAAAGGTCCTGAGGTACTCAACTGCACAGTGCAAAATACGAGGCTAGATTGTTGTAAAGACACACACAGACTCAAGAAGTCCAGTGCCTCTGACAGTGATAGGAGGACTTTGGTCCACTCCCTCTTATGTTTTACACTCTCCTTTCCCCTTGCACCCTTCTCCTGGCTGGTGTGGACAGGAGAGGGAAATAGAGCTATACCCTTACCCCTCACCACCCACTTTTAGAGTCTAGTGTTTGACTTGAGCAGTTCTTGCATGTGATCATGACGAGCACCTAGGCACTTTGCTCAGCTACCTCTACATCATGTGTAGACTGCATTTATACAGCCTGATCTTACCCCCTTTCTGTAGTTTCAAATTCTGAGCAACAAAAATTACAGTATGATGATAAAGTTCAGCTCACACCTTCTCCTCAAGACTGGCTGTTCCTCCCTCAGACTACTCAGCCCACAGCCTAGACCCTCTCTCTAGAAAATCAGCAGAATCCCCTCATCCCTTTCTCAGCAGAATCAACACCCCCACAGGGTGAGATTTTTCAGGCAAACCCTGCCAGCCTGTTACGTGCCCCAACACAGGAACATACAGGGAGCTTTCCTTCCCCATCTTGTGCAGCCACAATCAGGCCTTCAGTGTTCTCCTAATTTTAATCCCAAAGATTTTTATAGATACCTTGGTGGGTTACTTTATCTTTAACAGGTAACAACTGCTGGGTATCATAATTTACACAGGGTTCAATCCTTACTCAATAGTAGTTTTGCCTGACTAAAGGCTGTGCAAGGACTTCAGGATGCACCCATACATTGCAAAACAGTCATGTGGTGATGAGAAATAAGCTATTAGGTACAAGAACTATCATTTAATAATAACAATGCGCTACTTTGTACTGTGCCTAGCACAGTGGGATCCTAGCATGACTCAGGTCTCTTGGAACACCTACAATATAAACATTTCATAATGCCAAATAACAGCAATGAGCCAGATTCCCCACAGCCCTACACCTCATACAGTCAATTACACCCGTGCAAGGTAAAGCACAACTAAATCAGCATGAACGTGATTTGCATTGATATAACTGACCACAAAGGTGCAGGACAGCAGAGAATCTGGTTCAAGAGTAACTCTGATGGAGGAAACAACATTAACATCCACTTAGCTGCAGCTGGGGGGCTGTTAATGCTGTGGAAAGAGATACCGAGAGTCAAATTCTGTTCTCCATTTCACTGGTGTAACCTGGAGTAACTTTAGTAAGGTCACTCTAGATTTACGCCAAAGAACTCTGGCATATGTTAAAAACACACTCTGCATATGAAGTACTTTTTTGTTAATGAAAGATATATCTGTGATGTTCTGTACCTCGTGGGAACACCCTACCCATGTTCATCCTTATAATATGATTATGTGCAAGTGCCTTCGGAAGGCTCATGATATACTGAGCATTGTTGTTATGGTAATGTTATAGTAATCGTTGTTATAGTAATGTTATAGGTTGTAATTTCATATATACAGTTATGAGGCTGGAAATGTGTCCTCATGGCTTAAAGCAAACCCAGGCAAAAACTCCCCAAGAGCAGAGGGGCAGTTCACACCTCATCAGGGCAGGTATAGGACAAACCCAGTCCAGCCTCACAGGAACAAAGGACACTGGCCCAGGCAATAAAAAAGGATCTGTTGGACTCCCGAGTGAGTCACCCCCATTCCTTTGGTCAGTTTGGGACTGGCATGGGGTAATGTTCACCTGACTCTAAGGGGGGGCAGCAAAGCCAAGAGGGAAGAAAGAACATGATAAAAAGGGAGAGACATTTGCCATATTCCTCCTCTCTCTTCCACCTCCAGCTACAGAAACCACACCAAGTGACTGAAGCGCTGATCAAGGGGGAGCCTGGCTGAAAGGCAACCAGCCAGCCTGTGGTGAGAAGCATCTAAGTTTGTAAGGGTATTGAAAGTGTTAAGATCAGCTTAGAATGTGTTTTGCTTTTATTTCATTTGACCAAATCTGACTTGTTATGCTTTGACTTATAATCACTTAAAATCTAGCTTTATGGTTAATAAATCTGTTTGTTTATTCGAGCTGAAGCAGTGTGTTTGGTTTGAAGCGTGTCAGAGACTCCAGGTGGGATAACAAGCCTGTTACATATCAATTTCTTCGTTAAATTGATGAACTCATATAAGCTTACAGCATTCAGTGGGCATAACCAGACACTGCAAGAAGGAAGTTCCTAGGGTTGTGTCTGGGACCGGAGATATTGGCTAGTGTTATTTGGTTGCACAATCCAAGCAGCTTACATGACAGAGGCTGTGCGTGAACAGCCCAGGAGTGCGGGTTCTCACAGTAGAGCAAGTTAAGGTTGGCTCCCAGAGTCAAGGATTGGAGTGACCTAGCAAATCACCAGTCCAAATAACACCAGGGGAATGTCACAATATCCTTGTGTGGTTTTTTCAACGTTTATACATCAAACTTTGTTTTAATTTACTGCATGCTTAAAGAGGCTGTTATGACATCCTATAACAAATTGTCTTCAAATAAAGTAGTAAACATTCTTTACTCCTAAACGATATATACCATATGTTGGCCTAACCATGCATTCCTTGTGGCCAGCTAAGTATTTATAAAAGTTATTCTCAATTTCATACAATAGGATAACAAACCAACCTTTGGTAGGAGTAATTTATAACAATGTGTCACTGGCTAGTTTAATTTCAAAACACTTGAACTTTTGTAATTTTAAATAGGGCCCAATTTTGTTGGACTTTTCCCTGCGTTTTTAATGATTTATTGCTGATACTATATCACAGCTGTACAAAGAAACATTTTGCATCCAAAAATAGTAGCAAAATAGCTAAGTTGTCATAGGAATTCTGGTTAAATTTAGATCTAGTTCATCCCTTCACTCTGGAGAATAGACAAGATGCCATTTGTTAAAATTGATAAACACTGATCATTGCTGTGACAATTTGGGAAATTTGGATATTTAAAAGTTAGGAATTCTGGTTGATTTTACAAAATTGCTCTTTTGTTGAATGCCTCAGTGTGTACTGACTAAGCCATTTGCTAGCAGGGTTTGTGTCATGTACCTCCCCAGCCTGGGCTAGGTAGGTGCTACAGGAACAATAAGAGTCATTAACCTGAATGATCTTTCATTCGGGTAGAACTACCTTACACCAATGGGATGGCTCCAAAGGTTGTCTGCAGGGGGTAGGATTGGAGCAATGGAAAACCTCCAGCAAAACAGACCCAGGGGGGAAGGGTGTTAAGAGCTTCTCTTTAAAAGGGCCAAGTTCACCTTTTGACTACCAGACCTGAATAAGCAAAGGGGAGCTGGAAGCATGAGTCACAAGATAGATTAGTCAGACTCATAACCAGGAAGAGAAAACTGAGCTGGAGGAGTGGGGTCCAGAAGGGGACCCAGGACCCCCGAAAGGCACTGACTAAAATCCAAAGAATGTTCCAACGTGGTAAGGACTTTAAGTGAGGGAACTGCGTACAAGTGTTTATTATTTTGCCTAGATTTGTGTATCTCATGTGATTTGTCTATAAGAAAAGTGTGATTGGTTTAGAAATTCCTCAGCAAAGTCTGTGCATTGCTTGCTTCATCTATCACATGTCCCTGAAAGGTTAAACCATAAACATAGTACTCACGGGGGTGAAGGTCTGGGGACTGAGTGCTTGAGGAGTCCATACTGGCCCTGTAGGCTGAGGGCAGTGTATTCCCTAGAAGTGGTACCAGAGACACAGTTCTGTGCCCAGGAATTGTGTCGCCAATACCTGTGACTGGACCCTGAAGCATTTAGAAGCACATGGCTCCAAACTGGTGCTAAGAGAATTTTTTCAGATAAATAGTTTATTCACCAAAAATGCAGTTTCCGTCATGTTGAATCTATTATTGAATTTGACCCAATTAGTTTTGCCAGTTTCAGAAAAGTAAAAAAAGAAAGAGTATGGACATGAGATAGGCAAGTGCCCTGGCCACAGGGCAAAAGGTTGATATGTAGAAGACACACATTTGAATTCCCACTCTGAAGCGGGGAGTTGAACTCAGGTCCCCTATCTGTTCAATGAGTGCCCTAACCATCAAGCTTTTGCTAATCTGCTCTCAGCTTCTCCTATTGAAACTGTTCAATTTTTATACATATTTAACTATTCACTGGGCCCCCAGCCTGCTGATGAAGGCACTCACTGAGGAGGTAGGAGATATGCAGTCAAATCCCACCTCTAAGTCAGTCAGAGAGAACATATGAATCCACAGTTCCTACTGACCAGGAAAGTCCCTTAATCACCAGACTAGAGAGTTATTCTCACTCCTTCTAGTTGGCCCAGTGCATATTTAGGTATTTATACAAAGGGGAGCTTCAGTGAGAGAGAATGAGAGCAGCCCACCCCAGAACAGCCTATAGCTTGGTGATTAGGCTGATCATGGGTGGGACAAGACCCTCCTCCAGAGTAGGGATTCAAACCTGGGTCTCCCACATCCCAAGCAAGTGCCCACTAGGCCAGATGGACACACACACAGAGTTTTCGGATGCTGACTACAACGAAATGGACTTTTCTGATCTGTCGACAAATTCTGAATGTTTTTAAAACTGATCCAAATATTTTTTTTTTTGATTTTTCAGTTTGTTCTCCACAGTAGCGTAGCTAGGAATGGAAATTTGGGTGCACTCCAACTTATGGTGGATGGGCAACGTCCAAAACCTGAGTACCCGCCTTCAGGATGCATGGCTTAATAAAATTAATAAATCAATAATAAGCCTGTTTGTTAATAAATATACTTAAACTTGGCATTCACACAGGCTCAGATTTGAGTGGGAGCAAAGGCCCATGCCGGCCCACCCATGGCTATGGCCCTGGCTGTCTGAACAAAAACAAACAAAAAAAAAAATCATTCACCCAGCTCTAGTCCAAACACCACCCCCTTTGGTGAGTGTCCAGCCCGGGGGCTGTACCAGGTCTGTGACACTCGCATAACACTTTTAATCAAACAAACCAAACCACCCTGTGGTTCAACTAATACATTAGAACAGTAGCTGGAGCAAAATTCATGCATATGCAGACAGACAGCTGTGCCAGTGCAGCACCATTGTGGCATAGGCTCTGGGTCGTGGAACACAGTGAGAGGATTTTAGCACATATACCCTCCGTGCTGGCTACTCCAAATCTCACACTGCTTATCCTTGTTCCTGGGAAGCTCTCCATGGGCCTCTACTCAAGTCAGAGTACTGGTCTGTATCAAAACTGATTTTGCAGTAGTAACAAATCCCAGGATGGGTCATCAGGAATGGGGACTCAACCTGGGACCTCTGGATCTTAAAGCATGAGCTGCTACTGCCTGACCCACTTCTGTTAGACAAGACTGAAGCAGGTTTATCAACCTCTATCTGCAGCTCAACCATCACTAGGAGGGGACGGAAGTCCAGATCCACAAAGGAACTTAGGCAAATAAAACTCAGATTTAGGTGCTTAAGTGCTAGTTTCTGGCAATCCACAAAACCCCTGCTCAGATGCCACCTTGACACCTAAATTTTCACTGTAGAATCTCCACTGGCACCCTAAGTTTCTGCCTCTCTGGGCCTGGATAATGCTGCCTAAAGCAGACATCCAGCTGCCTACCTCACACCTGAACTCCAGCGCAATCCTCAAACCAGCAAGAGGTAGGCAGGGCAAGGCCTATCTTGACTGTGGGGCCCAATCCAGTTGGCATGTCTGGGCACACCCAACTCCACACACAATGCTTAAGTCCTTTTGTGGATCCAGGTGAGAGTGCCACACTGTATGGATGTGAGTTTCACAAGATTGTGCAAACCCATTTTTATACACACAGCTTGGGGCTTTAGTCTGGCCTGTACAAAATAATCTTCTGACACAAGCCCACCAGTGATGCATATGTTGTGCCCTCTGTTCAGTACTGGTCTGTTGTGATCACTCCTTTTTTTTCCTCTTGCTCTTCTCTGAAATTTTCTCTTGGACTTGTGTATTTTTTTGGTTTTGTTGTTTACTGGTGACCACAACGAATAAATAAAATGTGCTCAAAGAGTAAAGTACTACTCAGTGTGAGTAAGTGTTGCAGAATAAGGCCTTATATTTGCAAACAGATTGTCCTGTGTACACCTCCCATTACCACTCATGCAGACCACCTTCCCATCCGCTTGCAATCAGTGGGGCAGCTACTGCAATTGATTACATGGAAAAATAGGATTGCGGATATGTGAATACATAATGGGATTTGACAGCTAGAAACAAGAAAAGTCAGATAATAATGTAACCAGGCAGATCTCCAGAGACCATATGTCAGAGAACCTCAACTTCTGGGGTTGCTCATTTAAGTTAAACAAGTGCATTATGCTGAGGGAATTTCATTTGCTTTGGCCATGGTATGTTAAAAATTTATGTTAAAATGTGCAAGAGATTTATTTTTTGTTGCCTGGAATACTCTTTGGGAATTCTGAAACTAAAAATTAATTGGAAAAAAATGGTATGATTGTAGCCAAATAAATTTGGGCATATCCATATACAGATTACATATCCATTTAGTCAAAAGTGCAGGATTCTTATTAGATTGCATGCATCCCAATTTAAAGATTATAATCTAAAATGTTTGGAAAGATTTGTGCAGTCTGGTTTAATCTGATCTGATAAAGTAAATGGCTGATCTTTTTCTTGAGTATCATCCTGTATAATATACCTACACATATACAGGAAATAAATGAATTGCATTCCTCTTAGGCGAATGCTCCTTATATCTCAAAACTTTGCTTGGGAACATGGAAAAAAATAGAAATATCAGAACGGTGACTTCATTTTGTACAGAGAAAACTATGAGTTGCCAGGAAGAGAAGAGCTCGTTTCTGTTTAGCTGGAGGTGGGTCATAGGGCAACAGGTGAAATGAAAAGCCTCAAGCAGAAAAACCTTTATGTCATGCTTCTTTCGAGTTTCTTCAGGCAGGTTTAAATCATGGACCGTGTCACACAGTGTTGGCCTTTGACTCACACTAACTTCTGTCCTGGGGCACTTTACCACACAGGTTTTTGAGATTTTAGGCCTATACAGCTCTACAATATGTGCTCAGTTGAAAGTATTACTACATAACAACTTCACTGCAGGACAGGGTTACAAAGGTTGAATCTAAATCCCGATTACCCAGAGTCTGAACACTTCACAAGCTTTCCCCAAATGAATCAAGATATACAATTTTACAGTGCGGCCTAGAGTAGGCTACATCAGAACAGTCTTATTACAAAAGATATTTAATTGAAATGTGACACTTGGACTAATTAGGCTTTTAATAGGCTAATTATGGATCATACGACTTACTGGGAAGCAAAATGTAGCTCGGATTTATTTAATCTTTTATGATTAAATCTCTTATATATTCTAAACTTTCGAATTAAGCCCTCGGCTCCAGAGCTCAAATTAAACCATTTAAGTGGAGTAGAGTTACACGTTGATGGGTCTCCTTACACTCCCTAACATCTGATAAAAAGCCCTTGGAGTAAACAGTGCCTCTAAATTACAAGCCAGGAACATGCCAAATTTGCACAAGGTGTTCTGCACAATAAACGCTGTCTTACTACTACTGTGATTACCTCTCTTTGCAGAGCTGTGAGATATTTTAGTGCATTAAATAGTTGATTATTTATAGCTCCGAAGCAAATTCTCACTTTTCAGATGGATTCAGATGCTTAACTTTCAAAAGGGGCAAATCTCTCACTTCTAGCCCCAGCCCTCTCCTTTTTTTTCCTTTCTTTCTCTTTTATTTCTTTTTTGTGCGCGTACGCTTTTGGTCGTTACTGCTTTCTCTCCTTGCAGGCATTAGCAGCAGGACAGTTAGCAGCCACTCTGTTCCCCTCCAGGGTGACCAGATGTCCCAGTTTTATAGGGACAGTCCCGATTTTGGGGTCTTTTTCTTATATAGGCTCCTATTACCCCCCACCTCTGTCCTGATTTTTCACACTTGCTGTCTGGTCACTCTAGTTCCCCTCCCATATACACAGTGTTGTGTGACATCCATCACTTCTAGGAAGTGCTACGAGGGTGATAGATAGTAATAGCAAAGACTGTTGCTGGGGAATAGTTCCCCTCTCAAAAAGGATACTAGGACATCAGATAAAATAAGTGTAACTTCATCCCAATTCAGTGTTACACTTCAACCTTAAATTCAGGGTATGGGGTGCAGAGTGGGGACATTACTTCCAACTACATGTGACACATTCCAGGAGAGGATTACAAAGCAGTATTATGATGCTACTGAGTAACCAGCAGAGCACTAAGGTGCTTTTTCATAGTCCCCATAAGTAAATGAGCTTAAAGCTGAGAAAATAACTGAGTTTTTGTTTCAGTGCACTGAAAAATCTGAACAAAATTCAATTTGTTTCAGCCTGAAACTGAATTTGTTTTTGGTTTTTCTCACCAAACGAAAAACTGAAAAAAAAAGTGTGTTCAGGTCAATTTGAATCGATATTTTCTAAATGAGCCATTCTGCATTTAAAAAAAGAAAAAAAGTTAAAGTACATACTTAGCCCTCATTGTTGAGCAGGAAAACGTGAAATGTCAGCCAAACGTACCCCAAAGACTGAAAAAACAAATGGCACATAAAAAGCACCCTCTTTTTTATTTTAAAATCTCATTATTTACTGCAGGCCCGACTCATGATTTTTGAGTGCTTGGGCCTACAGTACTGAACAGTGGTGGTGGATACTACACGTATCTAAGCATGGAGGACTTGCAACATTTTCTTCACTGCGTGAACATGAAGAACAAACTAATTAAAGAAACCATAAAGGTTCTTTGGGGTTACACCATGAACAACCAATAATTAAACACCCACCGTCTCCACTCCTATGTAACCTAAAGTCTCTAGAATAAGTCTGTGACTGCACTGACTTCCTTTACTACAAAGAGGTTTTCCCTTCCTGTAGTTCTGCACTAGCTGCACTATTTCCCATCTCTCTTTGACTCCTTTGCCCATTAGCTACTTTTGACTCTTAAAATCTCCCCCCAGTCCTAACCCGGGTTCCCTTCCCATACAAGATTTCCCTGAGTTTTTCAGAGAAAAGAACAAGGAATACCACAACTCCCATCTTATCTTCTGTTCTTCATCAACACTCCATCCCAATATAGAGTCCCCCTTTGTTACTGATGCATAGGTTCACCTATCTCTAACCCTGCAACCAGCCCCTTGGTTCATCTTTTCCAGCTACTAATTCCTCCACTCTCATCCTTCCTTCTCATTCTCTTCTGGCCAGTTCCCCACAAAGTACAAGCATTCTTATACCTCCCTCATCCTCAGAAACTCTACCCTAGATCCTACCTGACTTCCCGACCACCATGCCATCTCCATCTTCCTTTCACCTCAGAACACAAAGTCCCTATTTACAACCATTCCTGTTCTCCAACGCCACACTGGAGATCCTCCAGCCTGCCTTCCACCCTTTCACTCTGCCAAAAGTGGTCTCATCAAAGTCACAAATGACTTCTTCCTACCTAAATCTCAGGGTCTCTACTCCATCTTCCTCCATAGCTGCATCATTTGAGACTACATCACTGTCCTCAACCTAAAGGCCAAATTCTACTGTGAACTATGGGTTCTCACTCAATTGAGTGACATATAGCAAATGTTGGTGGCCTCAATCTTGTTCTTAATGGGGTCGATGATGTTCATGGCAGCTACAGAAGTACATCCACAGGACTTCAATTTTATTTATTTATTTGAGTTGTGGATGTTCTAAAAATATTAATATGCCTAAATATGATTTTTGCCAAATAACTTTAAGCACCAAATTTGAATACTTTGGCTCTAGTTCCTATTTATACAACAGCATTTCTCAATCATGTTCTTCCAAGATGCCTGTGAAAACACCTTTTTTCAAACTTCCTCCTTTAAGAAACAGGAGTGTTGGAGATTAAAAGGATGCAATTTCACCATAAGTGAAAATTAAATGTATGCAATTCCCACAGAGAAAAAAGTGTTTTGCTTTAATCATAAAGCTATTGAAAGATAGAATTATGCTACAGTTTTCACTTTTGGTTTATATGTGAATCTCTGGTAAATGGACAATCAAAACTAAATACTAGCTCAGTTTACTTGGGCACGGTAGTTGGAACTCAAGTATTAAATTAGTCACATGCTTAAGTATCTACCTGAATTGTAGTATCTACCCAGGGCCATTGCTACCATTTAGGCAGCCTAGGCAATTGCCTAGAGCTCCAGGATTATTCGGGGGGCAGCATTTTGCCGAGGGGCAGTAGGCGGCTCCGGTTGACCTGCCGCAGGCATGCCTGCGGTGGGTGCGCTGGTCCGCGACTCCGGTGGAGCTGCCGCAGTCATGCCTGCGGACGGTCGGCTGCTGGCGTGGCTCCGGTGGACCACCCGCAGGCATGCCTGCGGCAGCTCCACCGGAGCCACGGACCAACGGACCCTCCGCAGGAATGACTGCGGCAGCTCCACCGGAGCCGCGGGATCAGCGCGGGGGGGCAGCGAAATGGCCGTGCGCCTAAAGCGCGAGAAACCCTAGCACCGGTCCTGTATCTACCCTTTCAATATCATTTAACAGAGAACAACTGAATTCAAGACAGATGTGACTAAAGATAGAACAAAAAGCTATGACTCCTATAGCAATGTAGAGGTTTCATTTCTCATTGTACATGCCATTTTCCTCAGTATCAGTAACATTAAAGGGCAAGCATTTTTTTTAAAAAACAACCTGAATTTGCATTAGAATTACTGCCCAAGAGATCATTATAAACTTTCTATGATTTGCCTGCAGTAGGAGAATTAGTAGATTGTCTAATGGACATAATCTTATCCAAAAGAAATGGGCTAACCTATCACAAAAATAATCAAAATTAAAATAAATAGTACATTTGACAGGAGAATTAAGAATACACTTGTAGACTCAGCTAATTGCCTGGGATTACAATTTTGACCTTTAACCACATCTACTTGTTTCTTTAAATGTTTATTTTGAGTCACCAAGTGCTGAGACGGATCCTATTGTAAAAATACATGATTTAATATCAAATGTTTTCATGTTCTCCTATGTCAACAGTGCAGGTAAAGACCCAGAACTAGAAAGACCTATGTTGGGATGGGCAAAGACCAACCAACAGATTGCTGGAATATGGCCCATGGATGCCAGTATGAACTGGTGGTGTGGGCTTTGCTGGACTGGAGCTGCTGGACTTGGCGCCTGTTTTGACCACCACCAAGTGTAAATGGATTCAGGAGTGAGGCTGTAGGTAGATGGAGACTACTTGAAGAAGAGGAGTTCTGAACTCTACAAGCCAGACAATTAATAACTGGGACTATGGGGCTGGTCATAGTCTGAATACACACTGAGTTTTGCTAATTTTTCATCTCATCTAAGTATATGGCTATTATGTTTTTTTCCAGTGAAAAGGTATTTGTGGTTTCACATTCCTGAGGACTCTTGAGTGCCTGTGAGTGGAGAAGAACCACCTGTAAAGGTGCATGGGGGATTAAAATTTTAAGTTCCTAAAACCAGGGAGTGAATAAGGTTTGAGGTGGGGGCTCCAAAACAATAATTTTATTTATTTTTAAAAGGTATCCCTGGACAGCACTGAATGCAGCCTTTACTATGGCTAATGAGACATGGCACAAGGTTTACAATCACACCATAATGTTATGAAAACTATACTGTGATTGCTTGCATGGAAAAATAGCATTAAAATACATAATGTAGTTTTAGCTGTCTTTTAATGAAATGCAGCAGGTGGAAACAAGGAGAGAAGGCACCTGTGACCAGTCTGCTCTTTGCAGAACACCACTGAGATGTCATACCATCTCTAGTTTACTGTCCTAACTCATAGACTCATAGGTCAGAAGGGACCAATATGATCATCTAGTCTGACCTCCCGTACAAGGCAGGCCACAGAACCCTACCCATCCACTTTTATAACAACCCCTAACCCATGACTGAGTTATTGAAGTCCTCAAAATTGTGGTTTGAAGACCTCAAGCTGCAGAGAATCCACCAGCAAGTGACCCATGCCCCACGCTGCAGAGGAAGGCGAAAAAACTCATCAGGGCCTTGCTGCGCAATCGGCCGGAGGAAAATTTCCTTCGCAACCCCAAATTGGCGATCAGCTACACCCTTGAGGCATCTGTGGGCACAGATCACCAGCCAGCACACTCAGAAAAGAATTCTGCAGTAACTGCAGTTCGATCCGACCGCAACATCTCCAGAACGCTATTGAGCCGACTTATTTGCTGATAACGCAAGATGCAATGCCAAATTAAACTATTCGGCATCACTATCATCCCGCCATATACTTATACAACGCTTAGTCTTCACGCAGATAATCTTTTGCCCGATAAACAACTACTATCCTTGGAAGGCTGTTCAGAACTTCTCACCTCGATGGTTGGAAACCTTCGTCTTAATTTCAAGTCTAAACTTGCGCTAATATACCAGTTTGTACGCGCATTTGTCCTTTGTAGCTTAGTATGAAACTTAATAATTCCTCTCCTCCCTAAACGTAATCCCGCTGATAATATTATATACGAGGCAACGCATATCGGGCGGCAGCCTTTTTGGCGAGGTAAACAGCCAATTGCTCTTTGAGTCTCTTTCACATAAGGCAAGAGTTTTCGCCTTGCCTCGTGCATAACTAGTAGGGGCACGTCTCTGGGTATCTGTTCCAGTTTGAATACTCCCCCCCAAAAAAGCCCCCCCCCCCCGCCCCCAACGCCCCCCCCCCCAACCCCCGCAATCTTCTTAACATAGGACACCAGAATGGCAGCACAAATGATCTGGGGTCTCACCAGCGGCTTATAATTATAAGCAGGATAGCTTAACCTCGCTTCATCCTTGCTTGGAAAGTACTCGCCTGATGGGGAATCTAAGTCAGGATTTGCTTTTTTTTTAACGGCGCCATATCAGCTTGGGCGGGATCATCAGTCATCGCTTGGTTTATCAACCAATAGGCGGCAAGGTCGGTTTCCTCCTCTGTCGTTGCAACTGATGTGTTTTTTTATTTTCGTCGGCGCAAGTATATCTAAAATTCTTATTATTAATCCCTAAGTGCATGACTTACAGCTTTTACTATTATATTTGCATCTAATTACTATTACTGCCAGTTTAAAGGTGGTCGCAGGATTTCTGAATAGTATCCGGTCCTTGCTCCGTGTTAGGCAAAAAAAAAAAAAAAAAAAAAAAAAAACCAAAAAAAAAAACAAAAAAAAAAAAAAAAAAAAAAAATCAGGCCACAGGCTTTGTGTCATCGCAACTTTATTGGCACATTCCGAAGCTTTTGTGCAAGGTCAGTAGATAAAAAAGGTTATAGACGGTCCTCAAAACGCGATCCTTGAGGGACTCCAACTAGTACCTTTTCCGCGCTGAAGTTCACCTTCAAAAGTAGCGAGCCCGCTGGAGTCTCCCCTTTAACCAGTTCCTTATCCACCTTACAACTTTCATATTCATCCCCATCTTTTCCAATTTAGCTAACAGTTCCCCATGCGGAACCGTGTCAAACGCCTTACTGAAACTCAGACAGTAGCAAGTACCAGATGCTTCAGAGGAGGTCCAGAAACCCAGTAATGAACAACCTGGGAACAACTTGCCTATGGGTTAAGCTTCTTCCTACCCCCTCAGTTAGTGGGTGCCTATGACTTGAAACATCAGGGTTTGTACCCTAAAGTCATTGTGGATGCTCTCAGCATCCATCTAGAGGTCCAGCCTTTTTTCTGAATTCTACTAAGCTCTTTGCCTCGATGATACCTTGTAGCAACGAGTTCCATCATTGAATTATGCAATGTATAAAGCAGTATTGCCTTTGTATCCGATTTTAAATGGTTGCCTGCAGGTTCATTGAATGTCCCCATTTTTCTCATCAGTAAGTCCATAGTTGGGACAACCTCTTACCTTGGATTGTGCCCAGCTCCTGAAGTTCTCCTTCAGGAAGCTATTGGACTGACTTTTCGTCTCTTGGCTGATTGCAGGGAAAGGGATGTTAGAAGTTAGAGCTGCCTTAAAATGTAATTCTAAAATTCTCATATGTGGTGTATGACGCAAAAGGCATTCCAGGCATTGCTTGTCTGATTTTTACTTTTGAGGACAAGTTCAAAATAATGTACCTAAAGTTATGCTATTACAACAGAATTTACAATAAGGATTTGTAATGAAGTAGACTTAAAAAAATTAAAATTCCTATCTGCATTCTACAGAGTTTCCAACACTATGAATGCATAATATCATGTTTGTATAACTGTTTTATTTTTTACCCATTACACACAACTACTGTTCATCTTAACAGAAGTTCTCACCAATATGAAAATATGATGGAAATAGAAAAAATGGCTCTGTATCACTCTGTATACACATCTTGCTAATTTCCCAGAGGATGAGGAAATTTCATTGCGATACAGTTAAAAAAAGACAGCATACTAAGACATTTGGGTTTCTTAACAGGAGAAATGGCAAATGCACAGCTAGACTGTAGCTCTGGAAAATTATTTAACTCCATGAAACAGTGGGAAGCTATAATGCTGTAGAATACAGGTTGTTTAAAGATCATGGCACATCGTTAAATGTGAGCACTGCCATGAAACCTGTTTTCACTCTACATTCTCTCACTTTTACTTGTTTAGGAGACAATTCGATTTTTAAAAAGCCGCATCTGATTATACAAGTTCTTTTTGTGACAACACACGCCATTTACAGAAAAACTCCCTGTTTTACCATTGTAAAGTATAACACACAAACTAAACACAGCAAATGAGGGCCAGGAGCTTTAACAGGAAAATGGCTGGCCTTCTGCATCTGAGACTGGAGACCAAGGCTGTTAAAAGAGTGGGGTGGTTTTAACTCCATCCCTAGTGTGCAAGAGTCCACACCACCAAAGCATTAACAAATACAGTAATTTGACCCAAGCAGCAGGTCCGTACCTGAACAAGCACAAAGGCTGAATTTCACTTAGAGGGAGGGTGGTCCATCTAGGTCACAACTCAGGTCAGTGGATAGGCAATTTAAGGAGGTGTGCAGCTGCCTGCACATGATGCATGGCTGAAGCGTTTCAGACTCCCAGTTACTCCAGCTCTTTATAAAAAATCATTCAAAATGTAAGTGACACTAAAGGGCTGATCCAAAGCCCACTGAAGCGAATGGAAAATCTCCCACGAACTATGATGAGCTTTGGATCAGGCTCAAATACAATACCGGGGCTTGCCAAAACAGAACACTTATTTCTTAAAAATCTATAACACAGTATTCTTAAGTTAGATTGTAATAAGGAATCATTTCAAAGATATTTTGCATGATGCACTATTAAACTGCCACTTATAAATGGGCTAAAACTATTTTTAAAAAACTATAAAAAAAAAAATCGGTGCCCTTATTAAATAAAAAGTTTTACTAAAACTATGACCATTCACTAAGTGTCATGTTCTAACCACAGCACACTCCAGGGGCTGAGCAAACCAAACTGAGCGGAGTCAGCCAAAAGAATGTGTGTTCCCAACTCCTCAGTAACCTCTATCCGCACGCAAAAGGAAAGCTGAATCAATCAAATCAAAAAAGCTGCAAAGGGACAGATCAATAGTACCTTAAATTGCCACAACCTGGGCATAGGCTTGAGTCTAACCTGGCAGTCCTTGCATATGAAAAACTTCCACTGCAATCAATGAACATAACATAAGCACGGCCATACTGGGTCAGACCAAAGGTACATCTTGCCCAGTATCCTGTGTTCTGACAGTGGCCAAAGCCAGGTGCCCTCGAGGGATGAACAGAACAGGTAATCATCAAGTGATCCATTCTCTGCCACCCATTCCCAGCATCTGGCAAACAGAGGCTTGGGACACTATCCCTGCTCATGCTGGTTAATAGCCATTGATAGATCTATCTTCCATGAATTTATCTAGTTCTTTTTTGAACTCTGTTACAGACTGGCCTTCATAACATCCTCTGGCAAAGAGTTCTTTTGTGTGAAGAAATACTTCCTTTTGTTTTAAACCTGCTGCCTATTAATTTTAATTTGGTGACCCCCTAGTTCTTGTGTTATAAGGAGTATATAACACTTCCTTATTTACTTTCTCCACACCAGATTTTATAGACCTGAAACACATCCCCCCTTAGTCATCTATTTCCAACCTCAAAAGTCCCAGTCTTATTATTCTTTCCTCATATGGAAGCTGTTCCATACCTCTAATAATTTTTGTTGCCCTTTTCTGAACCTTTTCCAATTACAATATATCTTTTTTTGAGATGAGAGCAACTACATCTGCATGCAATAGTCAAGATGTGAGCGTACCACTGATTTATATAGAGGCAATATGATATTTTCTGTCTTATTATCTATCCCTTTCTTAACGATTCCCAACATTCTGTTTGCTTTGTTGACTGCCGCTGCACATTGAGTGGATGTTTTCAGAGAACTATCCACAATGACTCCAAGATCTATTTCTTGAGTGGGAACAGCTAATTTAGATCCCATCATTTTATATATATAGTAGGGATTATGTTTTTCAATGTGCATTACTTTGCATTTTGGAGGGAGAGGATTAAGGTTGGCGGACTGTGGTTGTAGTTAAGGCACTGCATTGAGAGTCAAGTGACTTCAGTTCAACTCCCAACTCTTTCACAAACTTCCTGTATGACCGGACAGACCACTAGCGGACTTTACACTGACTTCAGTAGTCTTTGGATTGGGTCCTTCATTTCTTTATGCCTTACTTTCTCACCTGTGAGACGGAGATGCTCCAGCCCAGGGATTGTGAGGAACTTTTAAAAAATCCAACAACAAATAACAAAAGCAATAATACCTCACACAATCCAAGGGCTGCAAAGTAAAGAGGTACAGTAGTTGCCAGGAAAATGGAATTGTGCCTTTATTGATGTCTCAGTCTCTCAATGAAGACTTTCCATTTCCTCTTTGTTTTCCCAAATACTGAACTTTCTTCAGAAAATGGACATGTTGAAATGGAGCAAGCTTAGAAAAAACAGCCCCATCTTTAATTTTAGCACAAAAATGCCAAGCCTCAAATAAATCTCTCTGCAAAAAAGCTCTAAAATCATTTTGTACTTTTGCTTGAGCCAACAATGAGTCAAAGTCACAGTCTGGACTGCAGAACTGATTGTGTTTCATCTACCACACGAAAGGTCTTCCAGAGTTGCACTAAATTTGTGGTCTGACATTCTAAAACGTGCCATTTTCAACTATATGCTGAAATCTGATAAGAATTACATTCAAGATGTTGCAAATTTCAGATTCTATTCTAATCTCACTTACGTAAAAAGTTCCGCTCTCTCACTCACATGCATGCAGTAAGTGCAGCATTTGGGCCCCAATTCAGGAGACTATATGTAACCCTCACACCTCCTGGGTGTGGTGTTCTGTCTCATCTAGCAGCATGGAGACCACTTAGATAGAGAGATAAAATGAGTCTGTTCTACAGCCTTAGCTAACAGCCAATTGGCTCTACTGCTCATGCGGTAGAGGTTCCTGCACTAAGCTCCGGAAGTCCCCAGTTTGATCCTGCCAGCCGATGACTGGGGTCTGTTGGTATTATATATGCACATGCTTAAACTACCTTGCTGAACCAATGCCACAGTGAGATAAACTTCAGTAGAGGCTCCATTATCTGAACACATAATTAAGCCCACTGAGTACAATTCAGTCACCAATATTCCTTTTGGTTTCCAAAGAAATATGTGGCACTTCTCCAAAATATTATTGGCATAAGCAAAACTTAATTTTTGTTAATCCCCATTAAAAATTCCTTTGATTTTTATTATATGGTCTGAAATCATATGCTTTTAAACCACATGTAAAGCATATGAAATGTTTTTAATTTTCACTCTTGATAAAGTGTGTGACTTTAAAACTTTTTCCATTTAAATCTGTTCAACTTGTTTACATTTCATAAGCGTTTTTTAAAAAGGGATTAACTTTAATCACTTGAATGCTAACTGCTATTGTGTGGGAGTTTTGTATTTTCAATTAAATGACTATCAATGACTTACAATTATAAACATCAGATCATAACCTCAAAGTCTGCTTTAAGGAGGCAATACATCTTCGAAAACATTTCCGTTGTGTGGTCTGAATGCTAAAACTTCACTGGCAAAATGTCAGTGAAAGCTCAAGTAATTTTAGCTCTTATCCCACAGTAAATATCACTCTTCAGCTTTACTCCTCAGAACAAATCAATAATAAGTTTTTGTCAGCACTTAAAAATTTGCATTGATAACAGCTCTGAATCGCCCAACCGTTTTCAACACCAATTGATGGGGTAGTGTTGATGGTAGCTAGTTGTTGGTGCCCACTGTCACAGACAGCCAATTTTTAAGTGATGACAAAATCTAATCAGGCCAGCTCAGTAATGAAAGTATAATGTTTTCACTGGCTCTAATACACAGTCAGAGAAATAAAATATTCAGCCTCAGTTGTCCTTTGCACAGTACTATCCTTTTACTTGGAGCGTCCTGCAAATCTTTGGGAACACCCTAAACACTTGCCTTGATGTTTACACCTGTCAAATGATGGTGGGCTGTTCTGATATCCCCACCTTAGGGCTTGCTCCTCACAGGATGAATGTTTCCTGTAGCAGCCTGTTACCACAACACTTCTGGAGCCAAAGCAAGCTATGCTAGAGTAGCAATGGCTACATACTGCACTGTGTTCACAGCCCCTGCCCAACTTCTGTGCAATGGGATATATCCCCTGCCTGCATAGCTGGAGAAGAGAAAGTGCAGGAGATGTGATGAAGGTCTTAAGGATAAAGAGCAGATGCTCCATATGCTGTACTTTTGTGCTAGCCGTTATGCAGCCATTTGGGAGCCTAGCAGTTACCTTTCCTCTTGGTCAAGAGTAACTGCTACACAATTACTTCTGATGGAGTCCATGTGCAGCAAATCCCTCAGACCAGGGAAATGCCCCACACAGAACTGGCACATCTACCTAATCCATCTTTTAACGGTATCCACTGTAACGCCATATCTGAGGCTAGATTTAAGCAACTTTTGTCCACTCCAGGTGCCTTATTCTGTCTTAATTAAAAAGAAGCCTATTAGTAGTTTTGTGCCTGGGAGTATTGTACTCAAATTATTCTTCCAACTCCATACAGAATTATCTTACACATATCTATTTGTTCTGAAAAAACCAGCGTCATTCCCAAAAGATAACCCAAATGCACCTTTCCACAACTGATTAACCCAGATAGTTTTCTTTTTTTACCTAACATGTCAGATACCAAAAATACAAGTCAACAGTGTGGAAAAGTTACCACTTGTAATGTAATAGAAAGTATTGCAAAGATGAAGTTCTAAATTGTGTATATCTGGTGCAATAGGACACTTGCATAGATTCTCATACAACCTTCATGCCCCTTCATTGTTTTCAACATTACATAAACATCTCTCCCTCTCTCTCTTTCTCTCACACACACACACCCCCCTACCTACCTGTTAGTGGCAATGCAGCATTTTGTGACATAGACCCTACAAATCAGTGGAGAGGGAAGTTGGACCTTTTAGATACAAATGTTGCTTTTTAAATTAAATATGTTAGTGTTTACATCTTAGTTGTCACATTACAGACAAGTGCACGTCACACCTCTCATGTCACACAGATCCAAACTAACACGGCTACCCCTCTGACATTTCACACCTCTGTTTTTCAGCTGCAGTAGATCACCTAGACTGCACCATGACTCATTTTTACCATGTCACAGTCCAGCTATCATACCACAGCAAGAAAGCCTGTATTTGCGACAAGTCTCTCGGTTCACTGACATAAATATACCACAGTTTTTTGCAAACTCAACTCACATTTTTAATTAATCTCCATTATGTTGTGTTACAGAAGTTTACACTGGTAGCTATACTGTCAGCTGGTGTAAGTTGACGAAGGTCCATTAATGGAGCTATGCCACTTTATGCCAGCTGGGAATCTGGATGCTATCCAACCAGACGAAAACTACATCCCACTTTGCTCATTCCACAGTTTTTTTAAAAGGTACTTTATTAATTTCTATATATAATGCTCAGCTTACTCATGCTGATTCTAATAATTTAGATCACAATAAAAGCAGAAATATTTTAAAATACATTACAGTGTTAGCCTATATTTCAGTTTCCCTTTAAATAACATGAACAATATCAGTGCAAGATTACATCTGTCACAGTTTAAAATACTATTTTATGTCTCACCATAATCCATGCATTAGTTATGGATATTGGGAATTGCCACAAATCTTTACACTGTTAAGCCCCAGAGATAGATTTTTGCATTTTGATCTCTGATTTAGTTGACAGATGTGTGAGATCAAATATATTCTGAGACCTACCCACACCTCTCAGGAGACTGAAGAACACAAATTATCTCAAAACTTTTCCCTCCAAATTTGCCTGTTTCAGATGGTTCCAAGCAACTAAATGTTTCTTAAGGTCTTCCCCTGTTTTTGCTCAAGTTGTACCCCTTAGGAGATGTTTGCGAAAGACAAGAGCACAAGACATGGTCATACTATTGAGACCTGAATTAAATACAGATACTGTTACTAACCCATAAGTAGTAAATAGACAAACTTAGGCATCCAGACAGATGTACGTGCCCTCTCCCCTTTGTAAGATGCCACAAAGAATATGTATTTTTGTTTTTCCTTAAATTAGAGATCATAATTCAATAAATACAAAACTGATTTGAACCAAAATGCCTTAAGCAGCAGCACCACCAGATGAGTTAAAAAAAAATCAGGCCAATTTTTTCAAATTGCTGTTGCATCCAGATAAACTGCCTGCTTTTCATTTTTGTGAGCATGCACAGCTGCTGTTGAAGTCAATCAGAACAGCAGGTACTCAGCACCCCTGAAGATCAGGCCATGTATTAAGCAGATTAAATATGAATTTGGTTTAGTTTAGGAACCCAAAGTTTTGAAACACTGGCCCCCAGTATGCATTCTTCAGAAGCATCTAACTGTCTGTGAAAATACTCCAAAACATGTGACACACAACTATTCTGTGCTTACTTTTCTATTTGATAAATAGAAGGAACCACTATGATCATTTAGTCTAACCTTCTGCATAGCACAGGCTGAAGAACATCGCTGAGTAAACTCCATCAGTGGTTGGAAATACTCTTCAGTCAAATTTACTCGATGCTTGGTCTTCCATATTGCTCTACATGATGAACTATTTAAGTTACTAAATCATCACTATGTGCACATTCTAGACTGAGTAACCATATGATTACATTGCTGTAAACTCAGTCGTTCTTTGCCCTATCCCGTCATCACAGTTAGTCATCACCCCTCCGATTGTGTTACGTCTCAAATTTCGCTTGGAATTGCGTCCTCTGAAGTAACTAGAATGCCTGTGGGCATTGTCAAGGACCACAGTCTGCTAACTTTACTGAGTAATCTTACTCTGTGACAAGTCTCATTAAAATCAACAGAAGGGGGGCAGAAACAGGCCCACAATTATATTTTTACTCCAGTATTTGTACCTGAAGCCTTGACTTCTAACATACCATTCAAAAATGATTTTCTACTCCTCCTGTATTTCTACTCCTCCTGCTTCCGACTACATTTTCCCAGGACTTTTTTTTTACTTTATTCTATAGGCCAAAGTCTTCATTAAATAGTAAGACACTCTGCTCATCAGAAAATCTTCCATAATAATGCAATTTCTGTGCCGGATAGGAACCACAGGTCCAGCCTCCGCATCTGGCCACTGATTCAGCTCAAAATTATCTGTCTTTGCAGAACTATATTTTTTTAAAGTTAACTTTCCATCATTGCGACCCAGGAACACAGACCCGTGGAGAGGTTCCAAGAAGAGGCAAGCTCCTTCGAATGAATTAGCAATCCTAATTAGGATTCTTGGTGTCCTGTAGGATAGGCAGGATGTATTTTCCTTCTTTGTGCCCTTAAGCAAACTAAGGATATGACCCATCAGCTCTCGGGAGGCACCATTTCTGTGTGAGGGATAATCCTCCTGTCCCCAGAGTATCAGATCACCACCGGTATCAGTCAAACTCTTCAGACCACTAGCAAGCTCTCCAGTCTCAACCATCACTTCATTTTCAGCCTTTATTGACATAACCGCTGCTCCCTCTGTTACTCCAATTTTAAGGGTCACTGGAGAGTTAGACTCCAGGTCATTCCATTGCCCCACGAAAGGTCCATGTTACTATTCAATGGACAAGAATCTGTGACCCTCCCCGAAGCACTGCAAAAACAGGGAACAGAATAACTAGCCTCTCATTCTTCTAAGGGGGGAAAAACCCCAAACCTAATACCAACAGGCTTTGCACACAATTTGAATGGGCAACATACAGGTTAAACGCTCTCTATTGTTTTGCCTGGATCTGAGCCATTCAGCCCCCAAATTGCTACATTTGGTGACTCAAATAAAAAGGCGAAGTTCTGCTCTTGTACCCACATCAATAGAAACAGTCTCTCATGTTAGAATTAACATTTGTTCTGTGCAGCATAGGTACAGATTATTGTAAAGATATCCCCAGAGCACAATGAGAAGAATATAGCCCAAATACCATATTCGTCCTTCCAACCCAAACCACTAGCATAAAATAAAACCATTGAGTAATTTTCAGAATGGACATTGTCAAGTAACATTGTTTCCCAAGAATTAATGCATGTGAATGACATTAAGGCTCTAACTCCTTTTAGCTTTTAATCATTCCACACACAAAATTTAACATGATTTAGGAACGCAACAAGACATCTGACATTTTAGAAAGGCTCATCATCGTTTAGTATAAAGAATAATCATTTCAGAGGAAAATTTAACATGTGGGCTAAGGCCATGTCTACATTACAAACTTCGGTTGATGCAAGTTTCATCAGCATAAAGCTGCTGCTGCAGGTACAGTGCTTGTGCAGGTCCATACTTTACTCCTTGCATCGGCGCTGCACAGACTCACCAGAAGTGCTCATGTCAATGCATAGTGTGATGCACCACGGGTAAGTATCCCAGTGTGCAATCCACTACCATCCAGTGTACCCTCTTTTGAGAGTTTTAGCAAAGCATGGTGAGGCACAAATGAGTCCTGCGGGATGCCTGGGAGCAAGGGGACAACTTCCCAGCGTGCATCTGTCTCCATTCTGTAATGTCATCTATAGCCCATAATTTTTGCATCTTTTTTAAAAAATCCCACGAACTCATGTGGCATTCCTTACTGTCCACCAAGTCTGGCAGGAGCATGGAGCTGCCACCCCTCTGTACTATTATCATAAGCACAGAATACACAATCCACTGATACTTGCAGAACCAAATCAGCAAGGAACATGACAATTTCCTAGAGGACAGATTGCTGTTGGACATAGTGGGAACCAATTCAAGGTTGTTGGTGGTATTCAAACAACCACAGATGGTGGAAAACCATTTCTGGGCCTGAGAAAACAAGCACTGACTGGTAGGACCGCATCGTAATGCAGGCTTAGGATAACGAGCAGTCTCCCTCTCCTGCTGGGACTCCTGAGTCTTTCTCCTGGCTGCAGCGTTTTCCCTCCGGGACCTTTGTTCATTGTCTGGCTGGCAGGATATCATTGAACATGTCATCCTGAGTCCCCTCCTTTCTCCTCCTTATTTGGCTCAGATGTTCTGTGGGTAGGAGAAGGAGCCCCTCAAGGCCACAATGGTAGCAGCTGCAGATAAAACAGGCAGACGTACCATGGCCCGTATAGTCACAACGGGAAGTGAATGTTAATATTTAGTACTCCTTTCCCTCACTCCCATATAGCTTTAAACAAGACAGGCTAATTGACACTTCTGCTTCGGAGTGGTTGGGCACAGTGCCATTCAGAGGGAAAATAGGAAGGAATTGCTCGTTTGCATGAAACAATGAGTATAGGACAATGACACTGAATACTGGTGCCATTTTCCACAGGTGGTGGTGATTTTAGCTGATATCTCATTCCTGAGGGTAACAAAGGCAGGGAGAGCACAGCTGCTGCTGGTGTCTCGAAGCCACCTGGTCTGTATGCTGCTAGCCTGTGTACTGCAGTGGTGTCTTCTCGAAGTTATCTGGCATGGGAAAGTGTCCTGCCATGGAGGAAGAACTAAGGCTGCCATCCCTAGAACTCTTCAGGAAAGGATTGCACAGTGCCTCCAAGAAAGATTCACCAAGATATCTCAGGAGGATTCAAGGGGGGACAAAAACTGCTTCACATGGCCCCACCTTGCCTAACTCAACAGGGGAATGAAAAGCAGATAACAACGTTACCTCTCTTTGTTGTACTGCTACCTCTTTCAATAGGAGTAATTTAATGAAAAACTTACAGCCGTGTCCTGTTAAATTGGGGGCACCATCAGTACCTCACTGTAATGGGAAATACAATTATATCCTTACTCAAGGTAACCTTCCCTGCATCAGGCTCACCTGCGCTCGACAGCCAGGACTGACTGGACTGTGGTGGAGTCTCAGATAGGTCCTGGCTTGTGGTGTAGCTGGATCCCATTGGTCGCATGTCCCCCGTCCTTCTCTTCTTCCTTCTCCACCTCCTCCTCCACCTCACTGTTCATGACAAGGGGCTGCGGCTCAGGTTTCTCGGAGGTATCCATTGGGGCATGCGGTGATGGGGGGAGCTCCACCAAGTCTGGCATTCAGCTCTCTGTAAAAGCAGCAGTCAGCCTCTGTGGCCTCTGATATGTCTGCCTCAGTTTCTTTGCTTTCACATGGCACTATTGCTGGTCCCTGTCCGTGCATTCCCCAGGCAGTCTGCTCATAGATGTCCACGTTTCTACAGCTGGTCTGTAGCTGTGCCTGCATAGTCACTTCTTCCCATAAGCCCAGGAGAGCCAATATCTCTAGTCTACTCCAAGCTGGATGGCATCTGGAGCATGTAGCCAGTATGGTCAGCAATGCAGAGCGCTAGGTGTGCTCACCAAGATGGGCAATCAGGAAAAGGCATTTCAAGAATTCACAGGGCTTTGAAGTGGAGGGGGGCCTTCTGGTTTCTATGTCCCCTGGGCAGTGGAGTTCACAAGTGTGACTGGAGTGATCAGTGTTTGGCATTCTGGGACAGTCACTGGAGGACTGTTAGGGTTGATGTAAGTAGTGCAGTGTCTACACTCACACTGCGTTGAACTCAATACATCAGCTGTGGCTCACCTGTAACTGGGCGTTTCCATGGGTCGGTGACAAATTCAAGTGTCAACACATCCACATCTAAATTGACACAAGGCAGCTTACCTTGACCTAATTTTATAGTGTAGACCAGGCCACAGATGCTATGAAGTGTATATTAACAAGCTGAACACGTATAACAGAATCATGGAAAAATTCTATTTTAAAGACATGTCTGCTTCATAGCAAATATTTTCTGTTTCTCCTTTCCTTTGCTTCTCTTTGCTAGAAACATTTATTGCATAGCAACAATGACACTACCAGCATTGCAGGTTCATGAGAAGACAACTGTCATAGGAGGTGGAATGCAACCTGGAACTCACTTCCACAAGAGATAAGGGTGCTCATGCTCGCTACTTCCAAGAACAAAACTCAAGGCCTGACCAAACTCCCAAAGAAAATGGATGGTCCCCTGGTTAGGGCCCCTGCCTTGGACGTGTGATACCTAGCTTCAATTCCCTTAGGGTTGACAAGCTCTCCAGGACTGACCTGGAGTCTCCAGGAATTAAAGATTAATCTTTAATTAAAGATTATATATGTGATTAAATCTTCAAGAATACAACCAAATGTGGCAACCCTAATAATTTCCTGTGCCACAGACTTCCTGTGTGACACTGGACATATCATAAGGGGCCTGTTTTCCCTGCAGAGTTAGCTCAAGGTGCAATCTGAGTATTGTCCCTAACCTGACTCCTGTCCACACCCAAACATTTTCTATGTTGAGTAAATGCAAGATAGCTAGCCTGTAAAGGGGTGTGGGTTGAAGCTCTAGTGCGGCTAATGTTGCGGGGTTGCAGCTGCTTCAGTCAGCACAATTCATCAGTTGCTAATCCAGTCGCCCAGTGCTCTAATGAGATCACTCTGGAGAGTCATTTTGCAGCGTAGCCTCTTGAAGGCCATATTCACACTACAAAGTTTGGCTGATATAAGTTATGCACATATATTTTACATGAGCCTGCACACTTTGGGGCTTGCATCAGCACTGCATATACTCACCAGGAGTGGTTCATGGATGGAAAACACAATGCAGCAAGGGTAGGAGTTGCATGGATGGAAAACACAATGCACCAAGGATAGGTATCCCAGAGTGCCTTGCGTTTAGGGTGACCAGGTATTCCAGTTTTCAACTGGAACACCTGGCTGAAAAGGGACCTTGGCGGCTCTGGTCAGCACCTCCAGACAGACCCTGCACCCCAACCACCTGCCCCAGCCTGGAGCCCCTTCCCACACCCTGAACCCCAAATTTCTGGCCCCACCCCAGAGCCTGCACCCCCTGCCCCAGCCCAGTGAAAGTGAGTGAGGGTGAGGGAGAGCGAGCCACTGAGGGAGGGAGAATGTAGTGAGCGGGGGGCAGGGCCTTGTGGGAAGGGGCGGGGCTAGGATGTTTGGTTTTGTGCAATCAGAACATTGGCAACCCTACCTGTGTTGCTGTCCTGCACAATGTCTTATGGGACATATCTGCAGTGCTTTGTAGAATACTAACAATTCATCCATGAATTTCCCAGGACCCAGGGGTCAAGTTCCCATAATGCCACTTTTTCCATCCCATAATTTCTGCAGTTTTTTTAAACCTCCTATGGTCACACGTGCCACTTTTCAGTCTCCACCATCTCTCTGGCAGAAGCAGAGATCCTGCAGAGCTCAGCACAATTCTAACGACCATTGTTAATACAGGATGCACAATTCTCTTGTATTTGCAGAACTTCAACTAAGGGGGGGGAGGGATAGCTCAGCAGTTTGAGCATTGGCCTGCTAAACCCAGGGTTGTGAGTTCAATCCTTGAGGGGGCCATTTAGGGATCTGAGACAAAAATCTGTCTGGGGATTGGTCTTGCTTTGAGCAGGGGGTTGGACTAGATGACCTCCTGAGGTCCCTTCCAACCCTGATATTCTATGATAGTGCTCTATAACCAGGTGTGCGAAGCAGGAGAAGTTTTAATGCCAGGTTGCTGCTGGCTTTCATGGAACAGCTCCATATGGTGGAGTGGAGCTTTCGGGTCCGAGGAACAAGCACGGATTGGTGGGCTCATATTATAATGCAAGTCAGAGATGACGAGCAGTAGCTGCAGAACTTTCAGTTGTCGAAAGCCACGTTCTTGGATTGGTGTGATAAGCTTGTCCCAGCCCTCCAGAGCAGGGACACCAGAATGAAAGCTGCACTGACAGTGGAGAAGCAAGTGGCAATCACATTCTGAAAGCTTGCAACTCTCGACTGCTATCAGTCAGCAGGCAATCAGTTTGAAGTTAGAAAATCCACTCTGGAGGCCATTGTCATCCAAATGTACAAGGCCCATAAGCGTATCCTGGTGCACAGGACTGTGACTGTCAGCAATATGCAGGACATAGTGGATGAATTTGAAGTAGTGCGGTTCCCAAACTGGGGCAATAGATGGCAAACATATCCCTATTCTGGCACCATCCCAGCTTGCCAGTGGGTACAGAAATAAGTACTCAAAGGAGGCAATCAACAGGGAAACTGTGTTAGAAAAGCACAAGCATCTCCATGATTATAAATATGCCTACAGCAAATACTGGCATACTTTGTCTAAAGTGATGGTTGTAAAGAATACATAAAACAAACATTACTCTCTGGATATATACACACCAGTTTTTCAAACACACAAACCGAGTTGGCAAGCTCCCTACTGTGACTATAAGCCAGACATATAATTAAATTTGTTTACATCAAGCCCGTGTTAACCATGCATATACTTATAATTATTAACTAGCTGTGTTTCCACCTTGATTAGAGGTGAGCTAGCCCACAAAAAGTGTGTTCATTCCTTTTTTGTTCCTTTATTATGCAATGCTTGTTTATTTGTTGTTTGTTGTGAGTACACATTAGAAACATCAGATCTTGACTTTCCATGAATTGCTGAGGCTTTGGCAAGCCACACTATGGACACCCAGAGAAAAAGTCTTTTTCGTTGTAATCAATATTTGTTCTGTGAAATGGAAGACTGAAGAACTAGTGAGATTATGACATCACAAGAGGAAAGACAGGAAGCTGAGCAACTGGGATGGGAAGCAAAATTTAGCTAGGCTTTTTAAAACACTATGGTTTTGTTTTGGTTAACACAATTTCAACTCATAAGTTTGCCAAACACTTAGGAGAAAAGCTGTCTTTGTGAAAAATTCAACATCCATCCTTTTCAGCTGAGTGCTAGGAAAGCTCATATTCCACTTTTCAGGTCTTCTATATAATCCTCAGGACAAAAACAAGATGATGTATTATTCCTAATATTTCTTAATTTAAATACATTTAAAAATAAATGTACATATTTACACATCATAAAGGAACCAGCAAACAAAAATTCCTTTTAAAGGGGAACTGCACAATAACAATGTTATAATTTTAAAAGTTAGTTGCTTTTTCTTCCATGTTAAACAGTAATATTAATATACCTATATTTAAACTATGCAATTTTGTTGAGAGAATTAAAATATGTAGTTGAATATATCTTTTGCAGGAAGGATTATTTTCTGGGAGACAAGGATTTGGATTTTTCAAATTCAGGATGCATCCCACATGATCTTTTTATAAATGGGTTTGGAAGAATTGAAACTGAAAGTTATATAAAGCCTATTGAAGAGACACATTCATTAAAAATAGCTTTTTAGGAAAGTAACAATAGTTGTAGAATCTTGCAGTATCCCTGTTCGTATGAGATCAGAGCTGAATTGGACAAAATGGATTATAACTGTGCCACAGTATACATCTCTAAAACCGTATCACGTGAGGATAACAAACTCTTCCCTACCACACAGGAGTGTTATGAGGACAAATACATTAAAGACTGTGATAAGCTTTGAGAGCTATGGATGAAAAGTACTATATAAGAGCTAGGGGTTAATATAAACTGGTGCACTGCCCACCAGTGCTAATCCTTCTGAGGCCCAACATATTGCAGCATAAAAGCAGCTTATTTCGGTTTAAACTGAGAACTGTTCCCAACTGACACACCAAAGTGAAGAAAAAAACACCCTGAGACCGAGAGGAGAGCACTGAGGGTTTGCACCAGTGGAACTATAAAGATTTATCATCACACTGTAAATTATACCCGTGCACTTTTCCAAGTAGACAAGGCCTCAGCTGTACCCTCTTTACTCACACAGATCAAGGTGGCAAGGCTGCTTCTTCACATTCACTTTCTGAAAAAGTTCAGTAGCTCTCTCATTAAGAGTATGAGAATGATTTAATTTAAAAGGAAAGTCAAACCCTAAACAGCCCTGTTCATTTTCCCACATGTGAAAGAAATCAGGAAAGTCTGCAACTGGCAAGAGCGATTGATATATGGTATGGGAACATCCGATTTGGTTCAGACACATCTCTTTTTATTAAGTGGAACAGGGGTCATTCTCTGAGCAGATGTTGTGAATCTTGCTCTACACTCAGGTCCATTTCTACAATTTTCTACCTGATTCACCTCATCAGTTCATGTCAGCCAGGGTAACACCGTGGTATTTTAAAAGCTACAGATGAGATTATGTAACTTGGCCAAGGTCTGCTGCCGGTGGCTCTCTCTCTCCTTCTGGAGACATCCAATTCCTCCTCTAGCAGACTTAACCGGTCCCTCTGGACTGCTGTTTTTTTCCCACTCAATCTCATTTTGAATACAATTAAAGTATTCTGAAGCAACTAAAAGACAATATTCATTTCAATACAAACAAATGTAAAGTCAGACATTTAAGAATTGCTGACTACACTGCTTTGTGCACAAAGACATTATGCAAAGGCAAACAAGTTTTTTAAAATCCCGCTCTGGCCACAACCAAAAGTCACTCACAAATCTTTCGTGAGGAAAGAAATCCCCAGCTGAAATTACAATAATTGCTGGGTTAGACAATTCATTTTTTAATGAATGCTGATTACCCTATCTTGAAAGACCTGTACCTCAATGTACTGTTGACCAAGAGTTTTAGGAACCTTTTCACAAATTCTGAATTCCAGAGGCCAAATCCTGCCCCAGTTTACACCGTCCACTCATTTAGGCCAATATAAATCTAGGGAAATTCAACTGAAGCCAGTGGAACTACTCCAGATTTACACTGGTGCAACAGAGCAGAATTTGACCGTGGATCATTATTTCTTGGTTTAAGTGTTGAAAAACAATATTCAGGTCTAATTATCAGCCAGCTGTTTTAGAATAGGTATTATATGGAGAACAAGCTCCCGTGACAGTGACTTTTGCATTGCAGAAGGCAGCAATGACTCTGTAGCAAAGGTTGCAGCAGAGTTTCCGTTTAAAGACAATTTTTCGAAGGGCTTGTTTAGACAAAATCTTAGTCTACAGCAAGCTGGGGTGTAAATCTATCCCACTCTAGGTACACGCATGAAGCATGCACGTGGACCCTGCTGCCACACACTAGAAGTTCTCTAGTGCACTTTGATCTACCCTGCTTTGAAATGGGAGCAGATCAAAGTACACTAGGAACGTTTAGTGGATGGCAGCAGGGTTCACCCTCACACTTAGTGCGTGGTAGATTTACACACCTGTTTGCCATGAACTTAGGGCTGATCTGTACAGAAAAGTTACACCAGCATAGCTATGTCTCCCAGGGCCGGGAAAAATCCATACCCTTGAAAGATGTAGTTAAACTGACCTAATTCCCAAGGTAGATGGCAGTAGATCGACAGAAGAATTCTTCTGTTGACCTAACTACTGCCTCTCCGGCAGGTGGATTAACTACTCTGACAGGAGATCTCGCTGTCACTGCAGTGAGTGTGACAGGTTTCCCTCCTGGGGTGCCACCTGTAACTGGGGTACTGCTGAGCCCCCCCTGACCCACCATCCTGAGCCCCCTCTCACACTGTGCTGCTGTGACAAGTTGCAAAGCTTTACAATCTTGCTCTTTCATCAACATACATACAAGTAGGGACACACTCAGCTGCAGAATTTACAGGCTGCTGTGATCAGCTCTGCATAGGAAGGCTACAGCTAAGGAATTGCCCATTTGCTTAAGAATACACCCCACTCTAGAGCATAAACCCAAAATTATACCATCTTGCGCCGCACAGAGATCTGTACAGCATAAGTGCTTGAAACTTGCCTCCTCCCTCAATGTGGAGAGGAAATATACAACAGCTTTTTGCCCCAAGTTATAACTCCCACACACTGGTTTGTGATAAAGCAAAAACAAATTGATTAACTACAAATGATAGATTTTAAGTGATTATAAGGGATAAGAAACAGATCAAAACAGGGTAGCTAACAAATAAACAAAACTCAAACTAAGCTTAATATACTAAAGAGATTGTATGTAAATGGCAAATTCTCATCCTAAATTATGATTTAAACCAGCTGCAGGATCTCAAGGAGCATGCTGCACTTGTTTGCAGCTTAAAATGCCAGTATTCCTTTCACAGGCTAGATATTCCTTTAGACTGGGTCTAGCACTTTCCCCCAGATCAGTTCTTGTTCCTCAGGTGTTTCCAAGAGTCTCTTTTGGGCAGGGAGTTAGTGAAGAACCCAGATGATGTCAGTTCCCTGCCCAAAATAGCTTTTGTATATGTTGGGAACCCTTTCTTTCCAAGCTTGGTTCCCACGCCTTTCAGTGGAAACACACTGGCATTCAAAGATGGAGTCCAGTACCAGGCAATCTGGTCAAATGCCCCTGTAATGTCATAGCAGCCATGACTCAGAGGCTGTTTGTAGCATCCTCAGGAAGGCTCCCCGGTGGCAGATAAACTTCTTTTAAGGCCTATTGTTTTTTCCAATGGCCCTTCCCAGCCAGCTGTCTAGATTGACTACATTCTGCTTAGTTTGAGCGTTCCCCAGGGGTAAACATATCTGTAATACAGATATATAGTCAATATTCCTAACTTCAGATACAAAAACGATACATGCATAAAAATAGGCTAATCATATTCAGTAAATTATAACCCTTCCAATGATATCTCACATGATCTATCTTGTATAAACTACAACATAGTTATGCCATAGTTATATCATAATAATACCTCTTTGAAGAATATGGGATGCAATATTCCAGTGAGTGTCTACACTGAAGCACAGCAGCTGTGATGCTGAAGCGTTTCTAGCAAAGACATAGCCTATATGTCATAAAGACAAGTCCTAAGGGCAGAAAAATACATGATCTGGTATAAGCTATAAAACTGAAAGTCGTTAGCTTTGAAAGAACAGTGTTAGCCCTCACCCTACTACACACTTTGCTAAAACCACCTTGCGACATCTTAGTATGTGACACCCAATTAGGCACTCTTATCATTAATAAAGTGGTTATATATTAGTCTGAGTGCGTGTCCATATGGAGACCTAGTGACTGGCAAGCTACGGTGTGAAGGTACAGCACACTACAGCCACAGACTAAATCAACATGTAGACCTTGGGGCCATGCACTAAAAGTTCCGTGGTGCACTTTGACCTACTATTGTTTTGAAATTCTTCCATCGACCTCACACTATCTACACTGGAGGATATGTCAGCTTAACTATGCCATTCAGGACTTTTTCACCCGGTCTCAGTCTCTTGACTAAGATCTGCCTACCTAGGCATTCATAAGGCATTCTTCATTATACTGTCTAGGTTCAAAATGTCATAGTAAACAATTCTCTACCACAAGACTACACTCCCTTCCAGAGGGATGAACCCAATAATTGAATAGATCTTTTCCAACTCTAACAATTATGATCCTAATTTGCCAGTAGAAATTCTCTTTTACGAGATACCTATTGATTTTGATACAGTGCTATATGGAAGGAAAATTAAGGACAGATACCTTCAGAAACAACAGTTAACGTACATTACATTGTTAAAACAAATGGCTTTACAAGAAGGCTTACTATGGACCATCTAATTATATTCCATTAATTGTCTAGGAGCATTTAATAGAATGGAAGGCCTGGCCTGCACTTATAAGCTGGTCGACATAGCTAGATCGGTCAGAGGTGTGCAAAAAACCATACCTGTGACCAGAATAGCTCTGCCAATCTAACCGTCAGTGTAGACACAGCTATGTTGATGAAAGAATATTTCCATCGATTTAAATACCATTGTTCGAGGAGGTGATGTTGCTATGCTTAGGGTATGTCTTCACTACGGAAGCTATGCCTGCATAACTCCATAGTGTAGACAGAAGGTTTTTTTCTGTGTGTACGGACAGCGCCTCCTCAAACAATGGTAGCTACATCAACAGACGCATTGACATAGCTGCATCTACACGGGGGCTAGGTTGGCACAGCTACATCGGTCAGGAGCATGGCTTGTTCCACACCATTTACCAATGGAGCTATATTGATCTAACTTTTAAATGTAGACCAGGCCTGGAAGTAAAAACCGCTTCAGTCAGTGCAGGCTGTGTCTACGCTATGGAGTTACGCCAGCATCATCATCGTTAGTATGCCAGCATAGTCTGCTTAGTGTAGACATACCCTAAGGAAGTTTTACTTTCCTAAAGTGAAGTTCAGAAGAGGCTGTGTGAGCAAAAGTAACATGAGACAGAGGGATAAATAACTGCTGTTGATAGGCAATAATGCCTGCGGTCTGAACCTCATGAGCATCTATCTCACAGAGTCTTCTGAAGACAATCCATTTAGTAGAGTAAAGCAGGAAAATAAGCCACCATGTTTCAGTCTGCAAGGAGGTGTGGGGTTTTTTGGCTCCTACCAATAATAAAAGAATTTTGTTGTGATCACTTGCAAGTCACTAACTTCAATAATTTTGGATGCCAACTGAGATATGCATACATAAAATAGACGATTTTGTGTAAAAGGCTAATTGTAAAACTTTGTACAATGACACAATAAAGAAAGCTTATAGCAGGGGTCGGCAACCTATGGGACGCGTGCCAAACATGGCACGCAAGCCGATTTTGAGTAGTACGCTGCCGCAGTCCCAGCCTCCAGCCCCAGTCAGCACCTCCCCCCCACCCTTCTCCCCTGCAGTGGCAGGAACCAGAAGCTTGGTCCTGCGGCAGCCAAACTTTGTCTGCCCCCGCTTCTTACCCCGCGTGGTGCTTTCCTGTACCTCCCCCTCCTTCCCTGCGTCAGTCAAATCCCTGCGTCAATCCCTGATGGCCCTAGCGAGGGGGAGGGGGAAGAGCAGCAGTGTGCATGCAGCTCGTAGAGGCAGAGAGAGGTAGGGAGGCAGCCTTGGGGAAGGGAGTGGAACAGGGCATATCCCTTCCAGCCCCATCATGTGCCACTTAGGGCAGGGGGCTGGGAACAGCCCTACAAGTCGAACACCCCAGACCTCTGGCCTGACCCCCCCTACACACACAGCCTTCTGCACTGCACCCCGCACCCCCCCAGCCCTCTGCCCTGACCCTTGAACCCCGTCACACTTCGATCCACACCAGCCTTTCTTCCCTGACCCCCCCGGCCCACTGCCTTGACCCTGACCCCTGGAACCCCTCCACACTCCTTCAAGCTTCTCTTGCAACCCCCACACCCCATCGCCTCTGCCTGATCCTAAACCCCACGCCCCAGGCTCTGGGTCCAAGTCGGCAGGCCCCGCTCAGCTGCGCTGCCGGCCTAGGCAAACAGAACGCAGGCTGGCGCAGAGCTGAGCAGGTAGTGGCAATAGATTCAGCAAATTTTAATTTTCATTTAAGATGAAGCTTCTTAAACATTTTGAAACCTTGTTACTTACATACAAATAGTTAGTTTATTATATGACTATATTGAAAGGAACTCTAATTAAAATGTATTACTGGCACGCCAAACCTTAAATTAGAGTGAATAAATGAAGACTTGGCACACCACTTCTGAAAGGTTGCCGACCCCTAGCTTATAGTATGAAAGAAATGGAGGGAAATATTACAAATAGAAAAGTGCACAAAGAAGCATTAATTTTTATTTTGTCTTCAAGAAGAGGAAAAAAACTGATATCTATTAAAATCCCTATCGCTGAAGGATTTTTCTGCAAAACATGTTTATTTCTAACAACATTTAACTTATATCTAGGTTTATTAATCACTAACCCACCTTTCCTTGTGTGAGCAGATCTTATTCATTCAAAAGTACGGATAGCATCAGTAAAGCTCAATGTAAATATGAATATGTTGAGGAACCAGGATTACTCTGGGAAAAGAGATTAGATTGGCAACAAGAAACTTTTTGCATTCAGTTATTGAAGTCTGGCTGCAGAAAGGTCACTTGCCATTTGTCCAGCCCTCTCAGACACACATTTTGGGGTATTTTGGCTTCATTTGACCTTAACTTACTTCCCCAACAGTCATATACAACAACTGCAGCAAACAAGCTGTAAGAAAAGACCTAGAATGATAAACTCCAGTTCCTTTACTCTTGTTAATTAGCACAGAGCCTCATTAAATTAGTGAGGCTACTTCTGGAGTAAGGTGCCTGATGACCGTGATTAAAATTCATGTACTTGGGCATTTTCCTCAAATACTCATCACGCCTCTCAAGAAAGCAACAAACTGTATTTCTGAGAATTCTCATCTCTGTCATCTGTGACTTTTTCTAGGTTAACCAGGATACACAGGCCCATGTACCACACTAAGGGTACATTCAGACTACCCGCCAGATCGGCGGGTAGCGATCGATTTATCGGGGATCTATATATCCCATCTCATCTAGACATGATCTACCAATCCCCGAACACGCTCCTGTCGACTCCGGAACTCTACCAGAGCGAGCAGCAGTAGCGGAGTCGATGGGGAACCGCGGCCATCGATCCCACGCCGTGAGGACGGGAGGTAAGTTGAAAAAAGATACATCGACTTCAGGTATGGTATTGCCATAGCTGAAGTTGCGTATCGACACCCCCCGCTCCCCCCAGTGTAGACCAGGAGTCAAATATGAGGTTATTGTGATAAAGTTCCTCCTCTATGTAGGTGGGTCCTGCACTTATTGACGGATTTGCTTGCCTCACTGATTCACCCTGCGGGTCAGGAAACAGTCCAGAGACCTTCCCCTCTGGTAGAAGTCACAGTCCAGGTCAATTCCTCCTGTGTTTGATCAGGTGTTAGGAGGTTTGGGGGAAATCTGGGCCTGCCCTTTACTCTGGGTTCCAGCCCAGGGCCCTGTGGACTGCAGCTGTCTAGAGAGCCTCCTGGTACAGTTGCACAACAGCTACAACTCCCTGGGCTACTTCCCCATGGCCTCCTCCCAACACCTTTTTTATTCTCACCATCGGACCTTCCTCCTGATGACACTTGTATTTCTCAGTCCTCCAGCACTATGCCTACTCACTCTCAGCTTCTTGCATGCCTCTTGCTCCCAGTTCCTCACACGCATACACTTCCTCTACTCTGGCTCCCTCTGGCCTGACTGGAGTAAGACCTTTTATAGCATCAGAGGGGCCTTAATTAGAGTCAGGTGCTTAACTGCCTCATCTGACTCTTAGCAAGTTAATTGGAGTCAGTGTTCTCTTTAGCCTGGAGCAGCCCCTGCTGTGGTCACTCAGGGAACAGAAAACTGCTTATCCAGTGACCAGTATATCTCCCTTCAACTACTCTGCTGTTCACAACTGGCCTGGGTCTATCACATTATTTAAAGTTGCTTTTCTCATACTTAATCATTTCATAACTGATACTGAATTTCAGTAAAATGACCTAATGCAACATGTTCACCTAATAAACCAGTAAAGTTTTATTTCCAAGAGCTGAAGATTAAGACACTATTTAAAATCATGTTTTCTGCATTTGCCTTAATCCTTCCTTCCAAAGAAAAGCACTACAGAACAATGCCACACCTTCTGCTGTACAGAAGAGCTCCATAATCTTGAATATAATTCCATCATCTACAATCAACGGGAACTGATCACTAAAAAGTGCCATCTCCATGCTTATTCCCATAGATATATTTTGTTATCCAAAAATCACTTGTAAAAACCTTAAAGAAAATTAGAACAATTATCTTTCTATGGAAGAGCTTTTAACTTTAATGGTGAGAAGGGCATCTGTAATTCTAGAAGCATCTTTTATTCTTGATACTTTTCAAATACCCAGCAAACTATATTCAAAGGAAGATGTGTAAATAAGGCCACGTCTAGACTACGCGCCGTATCGGCGCGTTAAAATCGATTGCTCAGGGATCGATATATCGCGTCTGATCTAGACGGGATATATCGATCCCTGAGCGTGCTTATATCGATTCCGGAACTCCACCAAACCCAACGGAGTTCCGGAATCGATATGGCAAGCCACGGACATCGATCCCGCACGGTGAAGACGGGTGAGTAAATCAATTTTAGATATTCGACTTCAGCTACGCTATTCTCGTAGCTGAAATTGTGTATCTAAAATCGATTTTACCGCGTAGTGTAGACCTGGCCTAAGTGTGTTTGTCTGTATGAGAGAGAGAAAGCAATTCTTTCCCTTTGACTACTTGTTTTCTGCTTCTTTTTTCAGTCAACACAGCTATTTTTACTGGATATATTCCAGTGAGGTCTTGTTAGCTTATTCCCACTGTGGAAATTGTCTGGATAGTTTTGTAACATAAGAAAACATCACAGAAATCAAATGTGTCTCTTTGTGGATATGAAAACTGTACTCCAAAAAAAATGCAACATTTTTTTCCCCATCTCACACAGAAGTAGTTCAGTGATCTTGTATGACTGTAAATCATTATAAGCAGATAAGTCTAACAATCATTCGAGGGGTTAATTAACAAGGACCCTTTTGTTATAATAACAACATAACATCTTAGCATCTACATGGAATTTTACACTTTCAAAGCACTTCCTAAATTTACCTGTGTATTAGTTTAATCTTTACCTTCTCTATAAAGTAAGGATAAATCTCCATCCCTCTATTTTACTGAGGGGGATATAATCAGAACCAAATTCTGAAGTAGTAGACCCCAACAGGGGTGACTGAGGGCAGAATATGGCTCAGAAATGTTAAATGACTTGCCCAAGGGCACACAGCAAGTCAGCACAAGAGCTAGTAGTAAAACTCAATTTCTGGCAGGTAGACCTATGCTTCAACAATACTGTGTCCCAGGATCCCACTGCCTCCCTGTGATACAAGTCTGGAAGGACAGTGTAATGCACCTCTTTTAAACAAATTTAATAAAATTGGTACCCAAACTCTCTTCCCAGTACAGGGGTAGGGTTGGGAAAAGAAACAGCACACTTACATAGATGATTCAGATACACAAACACAAATCATGGGACATTCTGAAACATCAGCGATGAGACGTATTTAATTTGTTGCAACAACTTTATACGTATTTATTTTTCTTAGAATGTTATAAAGAATAAAGGGCTAAATCATTAACTGGCACAAACAGGCACAGTTCCAATGAAGTAGGTGGATGCCAGTTTACACCTACTGAAAATCTGGCCTTCTAGCATTTTAAGTGATCAACCAGGGACCAACATAACAAGGACCATACTGGGTCAGACCAATGGTCCATTTAGCCCGGTATCCTGTCTCCCGACAGTGACCGATGCCAGATGCTTCAGGGAATGAACAGAACGGGGCAATTATAAGGTGATCCATCCCCTGTCATCCAGCATCTGGCAGTTAGAGGCTAATAGCCATTGATGGGCCTATCCACCATGAACTTATCTAACTCTTCCTTGAATCCAGTTACGCTTTTGGCCTTCACAACATCCCCAGCAATGAATTCCACAGGTTGACTGCATTGGGTGAAGAGGTACCTCCTTTTTGTTTGTTTAAACCTGACTGCCTATTAATTTCATCTGGTGACCCTTGCTTCTTGTGTTATGTGAAGGAGTAAATAACACTTCCTTATTTACTTTCTCCAATACCATTCATGATTTTACAGACCTCTATCATATCCCCTTTAGTCATTTTTTCCAAGATGAACAGTCCCAGTCTTTTTAATCTCTCCTCATATGGAAGCTGTTCTATACCTTTAATCATTTTTGTGCCCTTCTCTGCTCCTTTTCAATTCTAATATATCTTTTTTGAGATGGGGCAACCAGAACTGTATTCCAGGTGTGGAGGCACCATGGATTTATAGTGTCATTATATTTACTGGGTTATTACCTATCCCTTTCCCAACAGTTCGTAGCATTCCATTCACACTGAGCAGATTGTGACAGATTTCCCCCGGGATGCCACCTGGCACTGAGGTACCACTGAGCCCCTCTGGCCCACCAGCCTGTGATCCCTTTACACCGTACTGCTGTGACCAGCCTGCCAACCCCTCTCCCAGGATCCACCCTGCACTTTAACCAGCACACATACAGGTAGGGACACACCCAGCTGCAGAACTTACAGGCTGCTGTGATCAGCTCTGCATAGGGAGGTTACAGCTAAGGAAGTGCCCAGCTGCTCAAGAGCACATCCACTCTGAAGTGTAAACCCCAAATTACACCGTTTTGCACTGCACAGAGATCTGTACAGCATAAGCTCTTGAAATTCGCCCCCTCCCTCAATGTGGAGAGGAAATATAACTCCCACACTATGGTTTGTGAGAAAGCAAAAACTACAAATAATAGATTTTAAGTGATTATAAGGGATAACAGATCAAAACAGGGTAGCTAACAAATAAACCAAAACACAATCTAAGCTTAATATACTAAAAAGATGGGCTATAAGTAGCAAATTCTCACCCTAAATGATGATGGAAGCTGGCTGCAGATTCTTAAGGGGCAAGCTTTGCTGGCTCACAGCTTAGGAACCCCAGGTGTTCCATTCACAGGCTAAAAATCCCTTCAGCCTGGGTTCAGCACTTCCCCACACTTAAGTCTTTGTTCCTCAGGTATTTTCAGAAGTCTCCTTGGGCAGGTCAGTGAAGAACCACAATTATATCACTCCTCTGCCTTATGTAGCTTTTTTATATGGCAGGAACCATTTGTTTCAAAACCTGGTTCCCACACCAGTCAGTGGGAAAATACTGGTATCCCAAGATGGAGTCCAGCACCAGGTGACCTGGTCACATGTCCCTGTAGTGTTACAGGAGCCATGAGTCGGAGGCTGTTTGTTGCATCCTCAGGAAGGCCCCCAGGTGGGAAATACATTTCTTCTAAGGTCTATTGTTCTTCCTAACGGTTCATTAACTTGAATGGGGCCTTCTCAGCCAGCCATCTAGACCAAGTCTTTTGTCCAGGGGCATTACCCATGTGTAAACACATCTGTAACACAGTTACATAGTCACAATATTCCTAACTTTAAATACAAAAATGATACATGCATACAAATAGGATAATCATATTCAGTAAATCATAATATTTTAAATGATATTTCATGACATATCTTGCATAAAATACATCAGAATTATGCCACAATCATATCATCATCATATTTCTATGAAGAATATGGGGTGCAGTGTATCATAGATGTTTTCAGAGAACAATCCACAATGGCTCCAAGATCTCTTTCTTGAGTGGTAACAACTAATTTATACCCACTCATTTTGTATGTATTGTTGGGATTATGTTTTCCAATGTGTACTACTTTGCATTTATCAACACTGAATTTCATCTGCCGTTTTGTTGCCCAGTCACCCAGTTTTGTGAGATCCCTTTATAACTCTTTCACAGTCAGCTTTGGACTCAATATCTTAAGTAATTTTGTATCGTCTGCAAATTTTGCCACCTCACTGTTTACCCCTTTTTCTAGATCATTTATGAATATATTGAACAGCACTGGTCCCAGTACAGTTCCTTGTTGGACCCTGCTACTTACCTCTCTCCATTCTGAGAACTGATCATTTACTCCTACCCTTTATTTCCTGTCTTTTAATCAATTACTGATGCATGACAGGACCTTCCCTCTTATCCAACAACTGCCTACTTTGCTTAAGAGACCTGGATGAGGGACTTTGCCAAAGACTTTCTGAAAGTCCAAGTACACTATTTCCACTAAGGCTCTCTTGTCCACGTGTTTGTTGACCTCCTCAAAGAATTCTAGTAGGTTGGTGAGTCATGATTTCCCTTTACAAAAGCCATGTTGACTCTTTCCCAACATATTGTGTTAATCTATGTGTCTGTTAATTCTGTTCTTCACTATAATTTCAGCCAAACTGCCTGGTACTGAAATTAGGCTTACTGGCCTGCCAGGATCGTCTTTGGAGTCCTTTTAAAAAATCAGTGGTACATTAGCTATCCTCAAGTCATCTCGTACAGATGCTGATTTAAGGAATAGGTTACATAAGACAGTCAGTAGTTCTGCAAATTCATATCTGAGTTCCTTCAAAACGCTTGAGTGAATTCCATCTGGTCCCGACAACTTACTACTGTGTAATTTATCACTTTGTTTCAAAACCTACTCTATCAACACCTCAGTCTGGGATAGGTCCTCAGATATGTCGCCTAAAAAGAATAGCTCAGATGTGGGAATTTCTCTCATGTCCTCTGCAGTGAAGATTGATGCAAAGAATTCATTTAGCTTCTCCGCAATGGCCTTGTCCTCCTTGAGTTCTCCTTTAGCATCTTGACCATCCTGTGGCCTCAGTGATTGTTTGGCAGGCTTCCTGCTTCTGATGTACTTAAAAAAAAATTGCTGTTAGTTTTTGTGTCTTTTGCTATTTGCTCTTCAAATTCTTTTTTGGCCTGCCTATATTATATTTTTACATTTGAGCTGCCAAAGTTTGTGCTCCATTCTATTTTCCTCAGTAAAAAATAACAAAACAAAAAAGAGATTGGACTTCTAATAAAAACAAAGTAGAATTATACTCACTGAGAACCCAATCCTGCAAAGACTTACACACTCAGTTAATATATGCATGAGAGTAATGTCATGAGATACTAACATACAGAAGTGTCTGCAGCAATGGGGCTTAATTTAAGACCAGATGCAACAAATAAGTTTAACAAAATTTCAGAAGAGCTGATCAGAAAACCAGGATTTTCCCAGTGAAATTTTTTTGGGAGGGTTAGGGGGAAATCCCCTAATGAAATTTCCCCAACAGAAAATTGAGGTTTCCTCCCTGGCATGGGTGGCCTGGCCTAAGGATTAGCATTAGGAGCTGGCCAAGGGTCCAGGGACCAGAGGAAGGGCAGCATGGCCTGGGAGTTAGTTTCTGGCACAGACCAAAGATCCAGAAGACAGAAGCCAATCACCAGGAATCAGGCCAGGCTGGAATGCCAGATCAGAATCAAGAGACAGACTGGAGGCCAGGGATCAAGAATCATTTATCACGAATCAGGCCAAGTTAGGGTATCTGGAAGTCAGGTTCGAGTGACAGAACCGGAGGACAAGAACCAGTTACCAAGAGTCAGGCCTAGTCAGGATACCAGAAGTCAGGATCAGAAGGAAGGAAGAGGTAAACACCAACCAAGCAGGACAGAGCCCAGTTGTATGGACAACTTCCTGTTTCCCCCTCTGGCCTAAATAGAGCCTTCAGCCCAATCAGGAGCCTCAGATCTCTTCCAGTCAAAGGATAGGAGTGAGGCTTGTGTCCCAGATGGGCTTCACAGATCCCAGTCCCAGCTGCTCTCAAGTTGCCAGATGGAGGATTGAAGTGTTATGACTCTCAGGACCCCCATGAACCTAGGTTCAAGACTCACAGGGTCTAGCATCCCATTGTCCCCAGTGGGCACCCTCTGGTTACTGTGGGTCTGGGCTTCTCAAGGTGGTTCTCATGGAAGGCTTGTATTAGAGCAGGAGCATGAACATTTTCTGCTGACTCTCTTATACGCTTCTGAGGATCATAAGCCTTCCCAGACAACCAGGTACAGAAGTTTACTCCACCACTGTTTAGAATCCAAGATCTAATGGACGACATATTTCTTACGGCATTGTATGCACGCTGGTGGGAGAGCTGGCTAGGTCCTATGTGGAAACAAATTTTCATTATGTGGTTTCAGGAGGGATATGTGAAATACTGGGTGGATCTTGAGAGATCAGGATAGGTGTGGTTCATTGGTGACCAGGTTCAATAAAGGCCAAGGAACTGGAAGACTAACTTATGTGAGGGCCTCTTCATGTGGATGTGCTCGGTTAACGGCTGTACTATTTGTCTCACTGAAAGGTGGGGCCTCGTTGACAGCGTTGGTCTACATGTCACTTGTAGTCAATTTTCACTTTTTCCAGGTGGCCGATGAATCCTCTGCACCAACCCTGAGATGATTGGGCTAGGTTAGGAGAGCTCATAGGAAGCTGCGGGTGGAATCAGAGGTTGCAAAGTAGGAGCTTTTCCTTGTGGAAGAGTGATCTGTGTTACTATACGCAAACATTGCATAGGGTAACAGTGAGGACCAATCATCCTTGCGGTGATTAATATAATATCAGAGATATTTCTCTAAAACCCAATTGACCCTTTTCATGTGGCTGTTGGAATAGGGGTGGATGCAGAGGAGAGATGCAGCAGGACTCCCAGAAGACATAGAGCCTTCTGCCAGAATTGGAGGTGATGCAATCCAGTGAGCCATGGAAACGGATCCCATCTCTTCAGCAGAGAGCATACCGGTGCAGGGCACAAAGCGGGACATTTTGGTGAAGTGGTCTACCAATGTCAAGACTGTCATAAATCCACTGGACTGTGCGAGATCCACAATCAAATCCAATGCAATAGCAGCCCAGGGTCCGGACTGGGTACCTAGAGGTTGAAGTAGACCAAACAGTGTGTGGAATGGCATCTTAGCTCGACCACGCACTTAGCAAGTTACTGCGAAGGCCTGTATGATGGGGCACATTCAGGGTCACCAGAAAAGATGGGATGTCAGCTGCTGAGTCTTAAAATGACCCAGGTGTCCTACCAGGGGGAGCTGTGTCACACCTATAAGGCTGCCACTCTTGCCTGACCTAAGGGAAGATAAATGAGGTTCTTCACAAACGTGACCTCTTCTGGAGGTCATGCAGTTCGCTATCGATGGCAGCTAATTTATCAGGTGGAATTTCTGAGGCAGAGGCATAACAGATCGCATGAGTAGGTTCTGGTGAAGAGCAGCATTCAGGAAGTCACAGGGCTTAAAGATGTAGGCCGGTTCCTGGCTAGGTTCACAGAGTTCAGTATCAAAGCTTTGGGACAAGGCATCAGCCTTACCATTTCTAGTCACAGGACAATATGTGATGGTGAAGTTAAACTGTGAAAAGAACAGAGCCCATTGAAACTGCTGTTGGTTTAGTGCAATGGTTCTCAAACTTTTGTACTGGTGACTCCTTTCACACAGCAAGCCTAAGAGTGTGCATCCCCCCCCCCCCCGCTCCCAAAATAGTGCACAGTGCAGAATGGACTAAGATTAAAATAACTGTAGGCAANCCGCTTATAAAGTAAAAACACATTTTTTATATTTAACACTATTATAAATACTGGAGGAGAAGCAGGATTTGGGGTGGAGGCTGACAACTCACAACCCCTTAAGTAATAAATTTGTGACCCCCTGAGGGGTCACGACCTCCAGTTTAAGAACCCCTGGTTTAGTGCCTTTGCCCTGCACATGTTTTGTGGTTAGGGTGTACTTCAATTGGATGGTGAGCAGCTTCCAAATAATGTTTCCCCTCCTCAAAGACCACCTTAATGGCTAGGAGTGCCTTATCCCGGATCTCATAGCTCTGTCTGGCAGAGAGAAGTTTTTGTGAATAATAGGCCAATGGGTGCAGTATTTGTTGGTTCCGTGTGGCTGGGAAAATATGATCCCCATTGCCATACTAGATGTATCTGCTTCTGTAAGAAAGGCTTGCATGGCATCTGGGTGGGCCAGTATTGTCACAGTGGTAAAGGTGAGTTTCAGCTGATTGAATACGCTCTGGGTTCAGGGACCACTGGAACTGGGTATTCTTCTGGAGCAGAGTGCTGAGAGGCCCAACTCAAGAATTGTGGGATAAACAGCCAATAAAAATTGGTGAACCCTAAGAAGCGTTGCAAATCAAGCATTGTCAGGGTTGGGCGCGGGGGTGTCCAGTCACAGATAGCCTGGACCTTGCATGGGTCCATCTCGATCCTTTAGGGATCAGGATAAAGACTAGAAATTCTGTGGAAATCTGGACAAACATGCACTTCTTAAGCTTATCATAGAGTCTGCAGCCATAAAGGCTTCAGGGCCACTCAAATGTGACCAGTGTGCTTTCGGGGTTGTCTAGGAAGACCAGGTAAACCACTACATACTGGTCCAGTATGTCCCATAACATGTCGTTCGTGAAGTGTCGGAAGGTTGATCAGTCCAAACAGCATCATGAGGTATTCAAAATGACCACAATGCATTCAGAAGGCAGTTTTCCATTCATCACTTTCTCTAATTCCCACTGGGTCCAACGTAGCCAATATTCGGGCAATCCCCAACCCTCCGGACCCCGCACCCCAGGATCCAGTAGCTGAGGAATCGGGGCAGCAGTTGCCAGTTTCTTACTGGTATTTGATTCAGGGCATGGTAATTGACACAAAATTGTCAGAAAGTGTCAGAAAGTTTTGTTTTATTAATTTTCTCACAAGAGAACCATTATTTTCCAATAGGAAAATTTCAGATTTCAACAGGAAAAAAAAAACATTTTCTGATAAAATATGAAAATTGACAAGAGTGGAGCTAACGTGTGGTTTTATATACTTTTCTCAAGTTTATATTCTACAAAATCAATAGGGTACAAGCTGTGCTGCTGTAGGAATGTGTGTGCCTTCTTCTGAAAGAAGTTAGCTATTTAGGTCACAACACATTATACACCAAAACAACGTTTATACATTTAACTAAATTTATACACAGTTTTCCGGTTGACCGAAATGTTGCTTACTGTGTATGTATACAGGGAGAGAGCTATCACATGCAGTAAACATCTGTCTGCACCATGCTATTTATAGTCAGAGACTGTAGACTCTGCAGTGTGGAGCCAGTGTGCGGACAAAAGGTCTCATCACGTTCCCGTTCCCAGTAGGAATGGACTTCAGTGGAGAAGGTTCCAACTAACAGAGGACTCAGCCCTGTGTGGTGCTGATTGCCTTCTACTCCCACTGAAGGCAACAGGAGTTGACAGCACTCAACCGTTTACAGGATCAGACCCTTACAATTTTCAAAGATACTCCAAGTAATTTATAAACTTTGGGTCCTTCCCTGAAACTCTTACTAATGCAATTGACTCTAGCAATCCTTTGTCATTGAGCTCTTCCTTGATATCTGCCTTCTCTTGGCTTATGCACCTCTGTTCTCACCTCTCCACTTGCTCTTTCCCCTCTCAATGCTCCTTTTCTGTGGGAGTTTCCCAGGGCTCTATTTTCACTCCTTTCCTCTTCTCTCTTTATACTTTATCCTTGGGTCACCTCATCCACTCGTGTGATTAATTGCCTCCTCTGTGCTAACAAGTCTTGTATATATTTCTCCACTCTAGAGCTACCTCCTGTACTTGTATCTCATTCTCTCTGACATCACATTTTGGATTGTTCACAGCCATCACAAGCAAAACATGGCCCAAGATTATCTTACCATTGCCTCTGTCCTCTATTTTTATGAGTAAGGGTTACTTAAATAGTACAGTGATGGATGCAGTTCTCCAGCTGATAGAGAGATAGAAGGCCTTTCTTACATCAGTATGACATTTATTTATTTATTTATTTATTAAGAAATTATAGAGATAAAGTAATTTCCTCTTCTGCTATTTTCTGTTTATAGCATAAGTCATTTTAACTTATTCTCTCTCAAGGGCAATGATCCCTCAAATAAATGTCTTATCAACGTTTCAGAAAGCAACTTTCCGAAAACAACACTGCTTTCTTTTCTGCAGCTATGCAAATAAACTTTACAATGCAAGTTGGGTAATTAATGATTAAATCATTTTGCTGACCAGCCGAGACATCTTATTTACAAGATATCTAATGTGACCATAAAGATGTTAACATTCAGTTGAGATGGTAAGGTTCCATGCTACACCTTTGAAAATTATTTAAAATGTATCTGTTAAGGTCCTGTGCTTCTTTTTTAATAAAACAATTGTGAAACAAAGATACTGAACAGATACAACAACTTGTAGTTTACCGAGTATTCTGAAATGTCGGCGTTCATCAAAAATTCTTCGTTAAAGGAGTAGACCTAAATATATTCTAGCATCAACTGTGCAAGCTGAGTTATTGGCTACTACCTAGAAGAATTAGATCTTCAACCTTCACCTTCAGCGAGAGGTTAATGAGACTGCAGAACCAATGTGGACACTGCTGTTTTACACTGGAGGCTACACACCACTAATTTCCCTATAGAAAAGACTTTTGTCCTTTATACACTTGCAATCTCAAGATGAATATTCTCCTCCACACATTTAAGCTTCCCCTTTGGTGTCACTCGTATTTAACTTATAATAAGCCTATTCATTCTCCAACAACGATCCTTTTAAAAAAAATCAAATTATTCCTTTGGACTTTGCCTTTCTTGCCTATTTAAAATATTGCATATGACAGTGTTCCCAGCCTACTTGAAAGGAAAAGGAAAAGTCTTTTTGATGTGGATTTACTATTGAATTGCTGCTAATACTGATACAATGAGCGTGGTCTTTATCTGTGCCACCTAATTTAAATACCAGTACAAACTTACTAATGGAAATGTATGTATTTAGCTTTCATATGTAACAGAAAATATGTTGCCTGATTGTAACTAAACTCTTTACTGTATAATGTTTCAGTTGCTTATATGCTCAGCAATGAAATTTACTGGATAAGATGGATAAGCCTGTATTAGTGAGAAGGATTCCTAACGCAGAACTAAGATCTGAGACTACTGTCTGCAACTAAAATTGTTTCTTCTTGGCATAAAAAAATCCCACTCTTCTCAACAACTCTCCTGAATTAGCATCGTGCAGGTCCTGTTCTCTATCTAGTTTGATTATAATTGGACTAACTTAGAAGAAAAAGCAAAGAACAGTAATGGAAACACGTTTGCAACTATTGTGTTTATAACAGACACCAATAAAAAGTTTGAAAACTAATCAGTGAAAACTCAAGTAAAGAAAATGGGCAGAAGAGGAAGAAAAATGATAACCAGAAATTTGAAAACAGGTGGGCTAACAACCATCACTGTAAATATCCATTCATTTGAGCTGTGGGCCCAATCCTGCACTCCTTAGTGGGAATAAGTTTTATAGACATTAATAGTTCAATTGACTGCACTGGAATAATTCATGTAAATAAGTAGAAGTAGTAATGTAAGTAAAGGTTCAAGAATCAGACCCTTTGCTTGTATCTTGTTATGTATATTAATATCAAATGAGCGCAGCGCAATCACTGTGATTATAACAAACTCCAAGTGAAATTATACTAATATTGAAGTGTTATCAGTGAAACACAGACAGGGAGAAAATCTAGGAGAACTCTGGGGAAGAGGTAGAGGAGACAAAAATAAAGGATTAAACTGACAGCGCTACAAATTTACCCATGTGGGGCTTTAGCCTATGTTCCTATTCACTTTAACAATGCAGGATCAGGGCCATGTGAACCATGCAGATGAGTACGTGTTTGCAAGATCAGAATACATGGGGCAGATCCTCAGCTGGCGTAAATTGTCCCAACTCCATTGACTTCTTTATACATCTATTGACTGTCTCTCCTCCACTCCCACCTGTAGTCCTGATACGATTTTAATGGAGCCAAGATTATTCACACCAGCTGAGATTCTACCCCACAGTTTGTGGGGAAGCATTACAAAAAATTAAATGGAAAACAAAACAAAAAAAAATAGGAGACATGTTGTTATAAGAAAATTGCACTTTTTAGTTCAGTTTAAATATTTCTTTTTAAATTAGCTCTCCCTGATTTCGTGGAATCAGAATGAGGACAAACATATTTTCCTTCAAAGCTCGCTAGTGGGTGGTCATCAAAGGATTGCAGAGCCAGTTTGCCTAGGGAAGGCAAGTGACACTTAATCTTTTGTTCTCTAACATCATGGACCAGCAAATACAGAAGAGCAAAGTAAGCCAGCCTGAGCAAAGGGTGAGTGGGCCAACGTACGCCCCCGTCTGTGATACACTCTCACTACTCCCAGGTACCTAGAATACACAGTAGGGGAGAGACATTTTTCAAACTGGTAAAGGAGAGAGAGAAAGGAAGAAAGAAATGTCAAGAGAAGATGCAGCATTTACTAGATTTTTTTATTCCAAAGTATAGTTGGGAGTACAAGGTTCTTTCTTAGAAAATATAATTGTTGTATAAAACAGAGGCAATCTGGAAATATTTTAATTGGAGCTAGTTAGGGAATGATTCCCCCCCACACACACACACACACAAATTAGACGAAAACAAGGACAAGATGAAATTTCTTTTTCCCATTTCCTGTCTCCGCTCATCCCCTTTTCTGCCTGTTTTAGTTCGTCTTCTGTTTCTCCTCCCGGTTGTTCCTTTTCTTTGCCCTTTCCTACTTCCTTTATCTGTCTTGTGTATTTAGATGATAAGATCTTGGGGGCAGGGATTGTCTATGCAGCACAATGGGCCCCTGATCTCAGTTACACCCCCTCTGTGCTATAGGAATGCAAAGAATAATTAACAACTAGCTTACACTGCCTCCCTATTTTATTTAAAACAGGGGATGTGGGGAGATTTTTTTTAAGGACAAAATAGTCTGACTCTCGGGAGCATATATGATACCCAGTATGATCTTAAAAGTCACTTTCTCTCTGGTGGCCTAGATTTACTACAGATTTTGAATCAATCACAGTGGGCCCTTAGGCTACTATTTTGTTGGTCTGGAATCTTTGCGCTAGACGACATGCCCTGAAAGTCAGTTCATATTTAACCCTATAGTCTGTAGATCAAAACCATGATGCAGTGCACCTGGGTTTCATTACTGATCAAACCACCAAGGACGGCACTAAGCAGATAGTTCGTGGCTTGCCCAATTTTAAAATTCTGAGAACTTCTCTGATGTGACCATCCAGAACCTCCCATCTACACGAACAGCTATTTGCCAGACCTCATCCTTTGTAGTAACTCCTGCCTCAAAACATTATTGACAATAATTACACCAGCTCACAGGAAGATCATAATTATATTGGTCCATTTCACAGTGAACTGACTATATTGAGGGAGAAGTATAAATAGGAGCTTTTGTTACAAGTAAACCCAAATAGGCATTGATTTTTGCTGTTACTCTAGAGCAGGGGTCAGCAATCTTTCAGAAGCAGTGTGCGAAGTCTTCATTCATTCACTCTAACGTAAGGTTTCACGTGCCAGTAAACCTTTTTAGAAGGTCTCTTTCTGTAAGTCTATAATATATAACTAAACCATTGTTGCATGTAAAATAAATAAGGATTCAAAATGTTTAAGAAGCTTCATTTAAAATTAATTAAAATGCAGAGCTCCCCGGACCGGTGGCCAGGACCCGGGCAGTGTGAGTGCTACTGAAAATCAGCTCATGTGCCACTTTCGGCACCCGTGCCATAGGTTGCCTACTCCTGCTCTAGAGCTATTAAAAACATGTATTTATGGGACTTTGAGGCTTCTCTCTTCAGTTATCTTAACAAAACATCATTGCTAAGGGTAATAATGGTTTCGGGTTGGGAATTTGAATGGGAATTAAGCACCACATTTCCAGGTGCTCTTTTGAAAAACCCGCCCTTAGCCTCCATACTGCAAAACATTATGATGTATTCACATTTGGAGTAGATGGGAGGTTAATAAAGGATAAAGAAACATTAGCAAGTGAAAGGTTGGCAGCAGGGGGCTGCATTCAGAAAGCTTGTGGAGTACCTGGTGCTGAGCTGGGAGGTGATTTGTAGAGCTGCACAGAACTGGTTACACTCTTGTTCCTAAGAGGAGTGCTAATTTTCCTCCAGCAATAGCTGCTAAGCATGTTACTTGCACACTGTGGAGCAGCAGATACATCCATTGCTCCAAAAGAAAAAAGCCCTTTGCGAGGCTCCTCTTGTCACACTCCCTTAGGAAAATAAGAGAACTTGCATTTTGTACTGCGTGATTTAGACGTCTGTGTAAGATTCCGACTGAACTTAGCCCAGAGGGCTGACATCCAACATGGACTAGACTTCACAGAGAGTGTATTAATCCTTTGCTCTTCTGCAGCAGAGTACACATTTTGACACCATTTGTGGTCTTGCTGGGTTTGCCAGGCAGGCAACCTCAGATCCATAAGATGATCTTTTATCAAGAGTTCCTGAAGAAACTCACCCCCTTTTCTGTGCAACAAATTTGGAAAATATGTATAACTGTTACCACGTGTGAAAGTGCTTTTCTCTAGGTCTTAAGTTTTTGTATATTGCCAACAACAATAGCTAAGTGCTTCAGAGAAAAATTTGAGGTGATTCTGGTTTTTGTGCAGAAAATAACTTTTGGAGTATTATCCAAACTATCATCTGCATCCATCTTTGACTACCTTTGAGAGGAAGGATCGTCCAGTATTCAGTGCACTAGCCTAGGACTCAGAAGACCAAGGTCCAAGTCCCTGCTCAATCATAGATGTCCTATGTGACCTTGGGCAAGTCACTTAGCCTCTCTATGCCTCAGTCTCCCATCTATAAAAGATATGGATAACAGTACTTCCTAGCCTCTCAGGAGTGTTGTGAGGATATGTACATAAAAGACTGTGTTTCTCAGATGCTACGGTAAAGGGTTAGGGGGATATATTAGCGAAGGTACACAGATATATCCTAACCCTCGGTATTGCATCTCGTAAGCAGCAAGTATATGATCCAAAACTATATAAACCTCAGTGAAGACTTACAAGAGATCATATATAAATGTTAAATGTGTTTAGTACACATACTATAGTATTCTGAGACTGCAAACACTGATTTTCATAAACATTCCCAGTTAAACTACGTGGTGACAGCACACCGATTGTACTGTGCCTTATAAAAATGAGGCTGTAACCTTGGTATGGGACACATTTTTAATTAAAAGAAAGACATAAAATACTGGAAGACTGTATTGCTCATTGTCAATGGTAATTTTAGGCCTGGTCTACACACAGTTTTTGTACGAGCATATGTTGGGTAGGGGTGTGATTCTTTTACTGACACGTTTATACCAGTACAACCACTAATGTGGGCACAGGTATGCCCCTGAAAAGGTGTCTTATTTTATCATAGCTCATTCTCTTTCCTGAACAAGTAGAAGCACCTTTATACTGGTATAACTGCATCCACAGTAAGGGAGGGTTGTACCACTTTAACTATACCAGTCCAGTTCAAGCAGTACAACTTAAGTGTTTAAACGAGGCCTCTGTCACTAGCACAAATGTGTCTCCAATCAGTAATGGTGGAAAGTCACCATGACCAACTACCAGCAATTCAGGTACCTACATAAGATGTGTGCATGGTGTTGATTTTGTTCCTATTGACAGAGGTCCACATCATAATTCACCACAACAGTTGACACCAATCAGTTCCCTTGGTAGTCTCAGCAAAGATGTCAAGCCAAGGACTGAATGGGCACAAAACCTTTGTTACTGGGGTGCTACTTCAAAGTAGTAGTGAGGATAAATGAGTAGGTGGCATGGGGAAGTTTATTCCACTGCCCTGGTTTATCTGGTTTGGGAAAAAATAACATGCTACATTTTCCTACAAACTATCCATATTCACAAGCACTAAGTTTGAGTAAGAACAATTAAAAAGCAAAGATAGAAGAAGGAGATGTAGCTATTAGAAGCACTTCTGCATTCAGCATGACCACGATTACACTTACTAGTGCTTGAGAAAGCGCATTGTGCTACTGATTTTAATCCGAATTACTAAAAGTCAGATGCTGAAAATAGCAAGTCTATGGGCCAAATCCTAAAAGATGCTGAGCATCCAAGTCTCCCATCCAAATCAGTGGGACTCAGCACCTCTCAGGATATGGTTCTATGTTTTTGTTATGGTGCCTAGAGGCCTAAGATTTGAGATAGATAGATAGATAGTTGATAGATAGATAGATGACTGACAGACAGACAGACAGACAGATTTTATGCATGACAGATGCATTGACATATCTAGTTCTGAAATTCCCATTTTGAAAATGATGACTAAATAATATTCATCATTCATTTGTAGTCACACTCACAATGTGCTAGGCACAGAGGTACCAGCACTGTCCCAAAGAGCTAGCAGCCCATTGCACTTTAAAGTATGTGAAATAAAATCTACTAGTTTATGGAAGCAAACAATCTTGGCAAAAGCATTGTTACAGATGTTGTAGCTGTTTACTTTTCTAAAAACAAAAAAAAAAACAAAAAAAAAACCACACCACAAGTAAAATATAACCAAGAACATCTCATCCTCGTGAATTCTCAGCAAACTTCCAGCATGCAGTACATTATCCTCCAAGATAACTGGGGCTTATGCATTCTTTTGCCCTAACTGTATAAATGTCATTTACAATTTAATATTGCAACGAGAATCAGGGTTAAGTTGATTCCGCTGGAAGTGATGACGGCAGAGTTTTGGATTAGAAAGGCAATGGAAATGCTGTCTGGAAAGCAAAAAAGAGTCTTGAGATAAAATATCACCTTTGCTTTCTCTGGCTGAAAACTTCAAAAAAATCTATGTAGTCAAATTAACCGGGAAGCAATGCAACATGCTCTTCAGGGACTCTGGGAACTAAGAACTGAACACGGTCTCAGGGGGCATATCAGTAAAGTACTGCCCTTTGTGGAGCAGTTCAGTTCTAACTTACTTGCAATAACTTTTATCTTTTAAGAATGTGTAAAATGATACAGTCTATAAAAACTGGACTCTGCCAGCACCAACACCATTCAATAGAATAAAAAGATGACTTTTTTTTAGAATGTGATCTTCAGTCAGCATCACAATTAGCTAGCTTATAGGCATACATTATTTCTCCCTTATGTTTGAATTATCTTTTTGTTATAAAGATTAGGGTATCCTTTTCATGGCCGAATTTTACACCTGCAATACTATACTGACTACAGATATTTTTAGCTGCCAGACAATTATGAGATAAGAAAACGGACAATATTCCAGAGTTGTACAATCATTATATCCTTTTTCAAAAGCCTGCATGGATTTATTCTAGGGAAATACTGGCTAATCTGATGGATATTGTTAGTACTTAAGAGCCTGATAACTTTCAGAATCATCACTCTCTTCATATATATTACCCATATTTTGAACAAGACTATAATTATTATTTAGCACCTACTTTTAGTCCAGTATCATGCTTCACTCAGTTGTACCACCAACCTCTCAGGAGACAATTTATCCTTGATAATGATTAGAACATCTGGAGCACTTTCCTCCCAAGGACTGCAAAGCATTTTACAAACTTTAATCAGTTAGGCCTCATCATTACACCCCATGAGGCAGGTACATTGGGGACTGGTCCTGCTTTGAGCAGCGGGTTGGACTAGATGACTTCCTGAGGTCCCTTCCAACTTTGATATTCTATGATTCTATACATTGTGCACATTTTATAGATGGGTAAACCAGGACTAACAGTAGTTTCAGGCATGATTCTGGTCCCATCTGAGTCAATGGCAAACTTCTCATTGACTGCAAGATGTGGAGGACTGGTCAAATAGAGAGAATCCAGGAATTCAAACTGCCCGTCTTTATTCCAACCAGTAGATAGATGTACTCTCTCTATTGCATGGGTGCATGTGCACCAATATCAGCACACATTAGTAAGGAAGAACACAGCATGTTCTAACATGGATGCTTTGTAAATTCAGTCATGCAAGTTTAGTGAGCAGTTTGAGCTAAAATTTGCTGTAGCGATATAAAAGGCCCAGTCCTCTGAGCTACCTAATATCCTCCTCTCCCATTAAAGTACAGAAACTGGAGGGCACTCAGCACCCTTTAGCAGATGCTCAAGCACACAGGGTTGGACCCGAAATAAGTATCTACTGCATCTGGTGGTTTCCATGAATTTGAGACACAAACATTCTCTCATTTTCCCATCTGTTACTAAAGTGTATTTTGCGCTGGACTGTTCTTTTATTCCTATAGTTTAAATTACTATATAACTGTAATATTTAGTCAACTTTTTTTTTTATTAGTAAATATCTCTACTAAACCTCTAGATTGGTGTTTCTCAAACGGGGGTCCACGAGGGTACTCCGGGGGTGCGCGGGTCCCGCTGATCAACTCTTCCCCTTCCTTCTCAGTGCCTCCTGCACGCTGGGGAACACCAGTTCAGCGGTGAGCAGGAGGCACTGAGAGGGAGGAGGAGGAGCAGGGATGGAGCACACTCGGGGGAGGGGGTGGAAAGAGGTAGGGAAGAGGCGGGACGAGGTGCAGTGGGGGCAAGAAGAGATGGGGAGAGGCTGGGGTCTTGGGGGAAGGGATGGAGGTGGGACAGGACCTGAGGCTGAGCAGGTCTATGAGGGTCTATGAAAATCTTAAATCAAAATGAGGGTCCTCAGGTTGATAAAGTTTGAGAATCACTGCTCTAGATTATCATTCTGGAACGTATCTATTATAAACCAATCTCCATTATATCATAGACATTTATTATATATGATATTTAAATTCTCTCACTTGAAAATACTACGCAGGACTTACTTGATTGTGAGGTTAGGTTTTGTTTGCTTTCAAAAAGGAGGACAACTCCAACAAGTATTTATACGTTTCCTAAATTGCCTTCGGATGTTCTCTGGTATGACAGTGGCATTACATTAAATTACAGGCTAAGCCTCCTTAATTTGGAAATAATTATATTTACAGACCTATAATCCTAACCACTGCCACATTCTCATGGGAACAGAGCTATTCTGTTTATGATGAAGTGGGTGCAGGGTGTCCCATTTAACATTGTTTCTTAGAGGAACATACAGTTGGTCACCACAGGTCAGAGTGACAAACTCCATTCAATCATCTACCAGATTGCTACTGAGCATGAGAATAATATAGGACACCACTGTATGACATGAAAATGAGCAAAGCAAACTATCCACAAAAATACCTATAAGTGGTGAAAGAAGTGTACTGGGTAGTCAGGTCTACTGCTAGGGCTAAACCAAGATGTACAAAATGAATGACTTATCAAATACAAGCTAAGTAACACGTACGCTGGAGAAGTGAAGGAACTTTGCTAATAACGTTCTAATTTGGCATACCAATAAAACTATTAGGGACTGTTTAAAGGGGTTAAGCAGATTAAATATGCTATCTGCAAGTATCTGAGAGGGTGGAAACATTATAATAATTAAGGGCTCTGTCTTATAGAATCATAGAATGTTAGAGTTGGAAGGGACCTCAGGAGGTCATCTAGTTGAACCCTCTGCTCAAAGCAGGACCAATTCCCAGACAGATTTTTGCCCCAGATCCCTAGATGGCCCCCTCAAGGATTGAACTCACAACCTTGGGTTTGACAGGCCAATCCCTCCCCCCACCCCCAAAAAAAATTTTTTTGTAGGTATACCAATCTCTTAGAACTGGAAGGGACCTTGAAAGGTCATTGAGTCCAGCCCCCTGCCTTCACTAGCAGGACCAAGTACTGATTTTTGTCCTAGATTCCCTAAGTGGCCCCCTCAAGGATTGAGCTCACAACTCTGGGTTTAGCAGGCCAATGCTCAAACCACTGAACTGTCCCCCACCTTCCCTTCCTTGTGCTGCTCAGGTTCTAATTGATTTCAGGTGGAGCTCTGGGGGCCTAAGAAATGCAAGATCAAGCCCTGTATCATATTATATGCTCAACAACGACCAGAATTTATTGTCTATGGATACGAAAGTTTATTATTGGTACATGCTACTTTATTTATTGTTAAAAAAAGATAAAAGTAAGGCTTAAAAATACTGGCCATGCTGAAGCACCAACTGCTATTCAAATCTGTTCCTCTGTTCCCTTATGGAAATAAATAAAAGCAGCATCTAAAAATAAATACAAACCAAGCTAAGCCAAAGGGCCAAACTCTACACATACTAGAAGAAAAAAAAATACATCCAGTCATGTACAAGGTCACTATGATCACAAGTGAATAATATCAAAACATTCCCTTTGGCTTGGCCCTGCTTTTGGCTCATCTTTAGTCATAAGCTCATAATTAAGCCACGCCCTACCTCAAGCCTCCATTGGCTTGCTCAGTTTTAGTAGGTGTATTCTGCCAGTGCACTACAAAAGAAACACATTAGCATTAACTGGAGAATATTTGTGTGTTTTAAATTCTTCTGGGAGTAGCCTCGCAGATTGGCTGGTTGCATAAGCTACTACCATAGTGATGCCTCTTGCTTCTCCATCTCAGGACAGAGTTCAAAGCCTGCAGCACATTGGTACCACTTGCTATTGCTGATCAGTGGTAAAGTCTGATAGGGATGACAGCCTCCTGTGCAAGGTAGGATGAGTGAGGTGATGCAACACAGGACAGATGTTCTCTAAATGAAAAAGCAGAGCCCAGAAATGGGGAAGTTAACCCGCTATTCAGACTTATTCTCATTGCCTAGGGCCAAATGCTATAGCAGAATGGGGGTAAATGGGAGACCTCAGAGAGGTTGCGATGAGGGGCTCTTCCTCCCAGGAGCGGCTCCAGGACCCAGCACTCCAAGCGCGTGCTTGGGGCGGCAAGCCGCGGGGGGCGCTCTGCCGGCGCTGCGAGGGCGGCAGGCAGGTTGCCTTTGGCAGCTTGCCTGCGGAGGGTTCGCTGGTCCCGCGGCTTCAGTAGACGTCCCGCAGGCTTGCCACCAAAGCCGCGGGGGCGGAGGGCCGCCAAAGCCGCGGGGGGACCAATGGACCCTCTCCAGGCAAGCCGCCGAAGGCAGCCTGCCTGCCCATGCTTGGTGCAGCAAAATGCCTAGAGCCGACCCTGCTTCCTCCCCTCACAATCCTGAAGGTTGGCAAGAGATGACTGTATACCACTTCCACTGTTACAGTGTTGCAAATTCTAACAATATTAAGTAATTTACTTAGAGCCTCAGCTCCTGGAGACAAGTGATTACATGGGAATTACAGCATTAATTTAAAAAAATAAAATAAAAGGATATCCTAGCTAGAGTTTTTTCCATCCTGTGAAAAACACTGAAAGTTTGAAAAACAAAATTCTTCCCACATCAGGATAAAATGTCCACATTTCAAATGTCTCCACAATATAAATTTCTGAAAATAAATTCATTTTGTTTTGATAAATTAAAAATGTTTCATTTCAATTTCAATCCTTTCTATTTTTTAATTTAATATCACATAAATTTCAAAACAAAAAAAAAATCAAAACTTTTCATTCCAAAAATGTCAGACAAGACATTTTTAAATGGATTTTTTCAATTTTGTTCCTAAACAAAATGTTGTCAAAATATGTGCAATGTTATGAAAAAATCAATTTTTTCAAAATGGCATTTCCTTACAGAAAAGAGTGAAAACACTCACATAGCGCACAAAAGTTTGAAAACATGACCCAAACGAGCCCTAAAGACTCAGAAACCGGAAGGCAAGCAAAAAGAACCCAAAAGTTACTTTTTTAAAAAAATCTGCTATTTTAAAGCCAATCTCATTACCTTTTCAGCTTGATTCACTGTGATTTTTTAAACCTTGGGGTACACAATACTGTTACTACAGACATGGACTGTGATGCCGCTTATATCCAGGAAAAGTCTTGCCCCACTGCACACAGAGCAGAACAACATTGTTATTGCTGCATTTGGGACCCCTCGAGTGTGGGAGAATTTTTCAAATTGGAGGATTCCTAGACAAATTGGAGGATTGGGCCAAAAGAATCTGACAAGGTTCAACCAGGACAAGTGCAGAGTCCTCCACTTACGATGGAAGAATTCATTCACTGCTACAGGCTGGGGACCGAATGGCTAAGCGGCAGTTCTGCAGAAAAGGACCTGGGGATTTGGCGACGTGACCTTCAGGCTGATAGCAAAAAAATGGGCTATACCTGGAACCAGCTAGAGTGAATGGCCCAGGATAGAGGACTCTGGAGATCTGTGGTTGGCGGCCCATACCCCGATTGGGGTGACGGGCGTGAGTGAGTGAGTGAGAGAGAGTGATTATAGTGGACAAGAAGCTGGATATGAGTCAACAGTGTGCCCTTGTAGCCAAGAAGGCTAACAGTGTGCCCTTGTAGCCAAGAAGGCTAACAGCGTATTTGGCTGCATTAGTAGGAGCATTACCAGCAGATCAAGGAAAGTGATTATTCACCTCTATTCAGCATTGGTGAGGTCACATCTGCAGTACTGCTTCCAGTTTTGGGACCCCCACTACAGAAAGGATGGGGACAAATTGGAGACAGTCCAGCAGAGGGCAACAAAAATGATTAGGGGACTGGGGCACATGACTTATGAGGAGAGGCTGAGGGAACTGGGCTTATTTAGTCTGCAGAAGAAGAGTGAGGGGTATGGTAGCAGCCTTCCACTACCTGAAGGGGAGTTCCAAAGAGGATATGGAGCTTGGCTGTTCTCAGTGGTGGCAGATGACAGAACAAGGAGCAATGGTCTCAACTTGCAGCAGGGGAGGTCTACGTAGGATATTAGGAAAAATTATTTCACTAGGAGGGTGGTGAAGCACTGGAATGGGTTACCTAGGGAGGTGGTGGACTCTCCATCCTTAGAGGTTTTTAAGACCTGGCTTGACAAAGCCCAGCTGGGATGATTTAGTTGGGACTGATCTTGCTTTGACCTCCTCAGGTCTCTTCCAACCCTAATCTTCTATGATTCTACCTTCAGGGAGGACAAACACACCTCAGTACACGGACCTCACACTGCTCATTCTGCACCTTCAGTCTTCAAACTCTCCACAGTCAAAGGTCGCTCTCTCAATAAGGCTGTCTCATTGATCTGAAAACTCTGCCTCTGAAACACTGACACTTTAAACCCATTCAGCAGCCTTCCTTTTCTCCACTGCTTATTACCATCTCTCTGTAAAATGTTGTGGTACCGTGTGTTAAGGAATTGTATGCAATAATGGGCTCTGTTGTACCTTTAAAAGACTAAGCCATGGGGATGCGGGGAAGGAAGACAGAAGATTCAGCAGTCGGTTGGGGCAGGGACCAGTGAAGAAAAAAGGACTTAGTCATGGCACCATCCAACCCTTTCCAGTGTGTGTGATGATATACTAACGCTTTCTGGGGACAGCAGTGACTGGACCGTGACTTCCCTTTGGCTGGTCATCTACATTGGTATATTTTGTAATCCCAGATGTAGTTATGGGTTCATAGATTCATCGATTCCAAGGCCAGAAGGGATAATTGTGTCATCTAGTCTGACCTTCTACATAACACAGGCCGGAGAACTTCCCCAAAATAATTCCTAGAGCAGATCTTTTAGAAAAACATCCAATCTTGATTTAAAAATGGTCAGTGATGGAGAATCCACCACACCCCCAATGGTTAATTACTTTCACTATATTTCCAGTCTGCATTTGTTTAGCTTCAACTTTCAGCCACTGGATCACGTTAAACCTCTCTCTGCTAAATCGAAGAGCCCATTATTAAATATTTGTTCCCTGTGTAGATATTTATCAACTATAATCAAGTCATCCCTTAATCTTCTGTGTATTAAGCTAAACAGATTGAGGTCTTTGAGTTTGTCATTATAAGGCACGTTTTCTTATCCTGTAGTCATTCTCCTTGCTCTTCTCTGAACCCTCTCCAAATAAACATCTTTCTTGAATTGTGAGCACCAGAACTGGGCACAGTAATCTAGCAGTGGTCACATCAGTATCAAATAGAGACATAAAATAACCTCTTTGCTCCTATTCAAGATCCCTTTGTTTATGCATCCCAGAATCTACAGGCTTTTCTAGCCACAGATTCACACAGGGAACTTATGATAAGTTGATTATCCATTACAACCCCCAAATCTTTTTAGTCACTGCTTCCCATCATAGAATCCCCCATCCTATAAATATGGCCTACATTCTTTGTTCCTAGATTACACATTTACATTTATCCATATTCAAACACACATTGTTTGCTTGCCACAGGCACCAACTTTCCAAAGTGCTGGGGGGGGGGGGGGGCCACCATCCCTGGCTCTGTCCTAAGCCCTGCCCCAATTCCACTCCTTCCCCAATTCCCTACCCAGTTCTGCCCCCTTCCCATAGCACGCTGTGTCCTCGCTCCTCCCTCCTCCCGCCCAGAGCCTCCTGCGTGCCATGAAACAGCTGCTTGCGGCAGGCAAGAGGCACTGATCTGTGGGGCCCGCCGACAGGCGAGAGGCACTGGGTGGGGATGAGTTGATAAGGGGATAGCACCCACCATTTTTTCCCCGTGGGTGCTCCAGCTCCAGACCACCCACAGAGTCGGCGCCTATGTTGCTTGCTCCCCGTTTACCTATTAATCCAAATCTCTCTCAATCAGTAGTCTATCTTCTTCATTATTTACCACTCCCCCCATTTTTGTGTCATCTGCAAACTTTCAGTGATGGTTTTGTGTTTTCTTCCAGGTCACTAATAAAAATGTTAAACGGCGTAAGGCCAAAACTGTTCCCTGAGGGATCCCACTGGAAACACATCCACTAGTGACAATTCCCCATTTACAGCTAGAATGGAGGCAGAACCTATGTGCATTGCAAAGCTACATTTTCAAACCACCTGTATGTATACTAAATAAAAGGCATTGTGAAAAGAAAAACAATCTGTCAGCAAAAGAGGTTTTTAAAAACATCTCTTTGTCTTCTATCATTTATGGATTTCTTTAATGCCTTTCACTAGCACCAAAGTGCTTTCACCGTATCGCATGCTCCCTCTATGTAATAGCAGATCACTTAGCGCACACACACACCAATGTAGCCTCTGGAAGTGGCTGTGTAGAGGGAAGTGCCTCTCATAGGCTAAACACTTTGTCTGAGAGAGACTAGATTACTCAGAGGACATTGGTAATTAGATATTCGTTTGCTTGCTGTTTATGTCTTTGTCAAAGGCTCTGGATACATTTACAGAATTCTAGTTTTGACAATTTCTTGCAGACAACTGGATATAAAAAGGACATGCCTCAAATTTACAAACATATAATAAAAAGTGGAAACTCAGAGACAGTATCTCTGATCAATAACTACAGGAAGGCCATCCTTAAAGACAAAACATCCTTCCCATCAACTTATCTCAGGCAAAGGTCTAAGTAAATAGATGGATTTATGAACCATACCCCAAAGGTTAAACTCTTTCAGATCAACAGGGAAAGTGAGTTCCACAGTCCAAGACCACCCCATTGAGAACATCTGGCCAGCACGCCCCAAACATTCAAATCTAGGGGCTGCTAGCTAGGGCACGTTGGCTAATTTTAAATGCAGCCCTAGTTAGTGCATGGCAAGAGGAAGTGTCAGTTATGCAAATCATGCAGGGTTTCATACACCAATATCATTCCCTTGAACTGCACCCCCATGGAACGTGAAACCATTCACTTCTAAGACATATGCTATAGCCTGGCACAGATGAAACCCAGCAATGATTGAAAGCCATAATTACATGATGGTGTTTTCAGTGGGTTCATAATAGACACGTATCTATCTAAAAAAAAAATGTTTTTCACTATTGGTCCCTTTGTTGGTAGTCACAGCAGAGAGGTCAACTATGAAATAGGTCCAGGATTGAATTATCCCCCCAGGTAGGCTGTTCATCCGAGGTTAAGATTAAGACAAATGCTACCAGAGTGATGTGGTTGGAAGCCTATACTGCTACTTCCCAAGCTGCACCTTTCTGTGGCTGGAGAGCTGCTATAATTTAGAAAATGTTCCTAGTACACCGGGGTTACCTGCTACAGTACCTAATTCAATGTCACCAGAGCAAGTGCTGAATACGCTGCATCCCATTCACTCCACAGAGTGACTTCCCTGAGTCTAAGCACTAAGCAGACACAGCTGCTGAAAGACTTTGCAAGGGAACACGATAGAGCCAATCAAACGTTAAACATTTCTTTCTGGCTGACTTCAGATACAACTTTTGTAAACAACATGCAACCGTTAAACCAGCTATTCATCTTCTCGATAGGACTGTCATGAATGTTTACATGTGTAGTACTATCAGCGCCCCATAGCCTACAAACTCCAAATACACACTCTAACACACACACACACAAAATACACACTCGCACTGTCACCACACACTCGCTGATCACAACAGTCAGACAAGTGCCATAACACCGCATCCATCATAACACACACGAAGAGACTGTCAAGCATTCTCATAGGATTGAGCCAGGTCTGGGAACTTCACTACACAATATCTGGTGACACACCAGCAACTGTGGCCACTCTGCCTGGCACAACAGTCCTCAGGAGGCTGTGTGTGTTTGATGACGACACTCACTACCACAATACAACAATCACACAAGTGCCATAATACACCAATCACAGCACACAAAGACAAGCACACACTATCACAACACAGTAACCACACAACACAACACACAAGTGTCACACACACAAAAAGATGGTCATACATTCTCATACCAACAAGCACACACCAGCTATCACAACACAATGCACTTCCCCACAAACACAGGCAGTGGCAGTCTCATTCTGGTAACAAGTACACACACACTCATAACACAGTGACCATACCACACAAGACACTGGTGGGCTGGCACACACTCAGGAGGTGGCAGTCCCACATGCTGGTACCACACACACACACAGAGGCAGCAGTACTGGTAACACACACAAGGAGGCGGCAGTCCCACCTGCTAGTAATACACACACATACTGTGCTGGTAACAGCACACAGAGGAGAAGGAGGTAGCAGCTCTGGTAACACATACACAGGCACAGAAGGGGGCAGTTCTGTGACTGACACACACACGCACAGAAGGGGGCAATCCCGGTAACAGGCACACACACACAAACACAGGCGGCAGTCCCACGTGGTGGTAACACACACACACACACACACACACACACAGAGGCAGTCCCGGTAACACACACACACACACACACACAGGCGGCAGTCCCACGTGCTGGTAACACACACACACGCACAAAAGGGGGCAGTCCCGGTAACACACACACACAGAGGGGCAGTCCCGGTAACACACACAAACACAGGCGGCAGTCCCACGTGCTGGTAACACACACACACGCACAGAAGGGGGCAATCCCGGTAAAACACACACACACACACACACACAGGCGGCAGTCCCACGTGCTAGTAACACACACACACACAGAAGGGAGCAGTCCCGGTAACACACACACGCACAGAAGGGGGCAGTCCCGGTAACACACACATGCCGGCCCCGGCCCCGCCTCGCTCACCTGAAGCAGGTGGCCAGCTCGCCGCTGGGTTTCAGGCACGGGTACCGGCTGGTGGCGATCTTGTTCTCGGAACAAACCTCCCTGCGGGAGAAGCCGGAGAGAAGAGGTGGCTTTAGCCAGAGCCCGAGGGGGGCCGGGCGGGGGCTGCCAGGTGCGGCGCGGGCTGGAGCGGGGGACCCACCTGTCGCGCTCCTCGGGCTCCTCCCGGTAGGTCCAGGTGTGCCCCAGAGCCAGGAGCAGGAGCAGGGCAGCCAGGCTCCGGGGCAGCAGCCGCCGCCGCCCAGCCCCTCCCGGGCCGCCCTGCAGCACCATCGGGCGGGCTCTGCTTCCGCGGCTCCTTCGGCCTCCTAGGAGAGCAGCGCCGCAGCCCCTGCCTGCCCCGCCTGCGAGGAGGCGAGCGGCCCCCTGCGGCGGCACAGCAGCCGCCAGATGTGAGCGCGGGGGCGGCCTAGAGAGGGGCGGCCGCTGCAGCCAGATGATCTACAGGGGGCAGGCAGCGGTACCCGGGGGCGGCAGGGTCCTAGCCAGAGGCACGGGGACAGAGGTAGCCAGATGTTGCAGCGGGAGCAGGCAGGGGCAGCTAGGGGACGAGGCAAAGGCTGACGGTATCTAGATGTTGCGCAGGGGTCAGGCAAGGTAGCTAGGAGGGCTCGGGAACCAGGCAGACGCTGCAGTAGCCAGATGTTGCGGAGGGAGCAGGCAGGGGAAGCTAGGAGGGCTCGGGAACCAGGCAGACGCTGGGGTAGACAGATGTTGTGGAGGGGGTAGGCAGGGGTAGCTAGGGAACCAGGCAGACACTGGGGTAACCAGATGTTGGGGGGGGGGCAGGCAGAGGTAGCTAGGGAACCAGGCAGACGCTGGGGTGGTCAGATGTTGCACGAGAGGGGTGGGCAGGCAGGGGCTTCAGCAAGAGGTGGGACTGGACGCGGGAGAGAAGTTCCCTGGAGCCCGTGTCTCTGTCCGCAGGCAAGTGCGGAGGCAAGCCGCGCTGTAGCCGAGTGGCTGTCGGGGAGGGGGGGGTGTATTTATGGGGTGGAGGGGGTCAGTTTCCTAGCGTAGGAATCTCCCCGTCTGCCGTTCTTACGCTCCTGTGTTACGCGCGGGGAAATCGCCCTTGCCGTTGTCCGTTTTTACTGACTCGCGATCCGGACTTAGCCCTGGTCTCTTATCTGCCCCGCGATCCTATAGCCGAAGGGAAAGAACGAAACACGTGGGGAAGGGGGAGGGCGGGGGCGAGAGAGGTCAGAGAAACCCAACGACTCGGACAGGAAAACCCAACAATCTAAAGCCGCCCGAGGCGGTAGGAACGATGAGAGGCGGAGTGTCGGCACATGACTGCCTTCCAGATCCAGCCTTATCTTACTTGTCTCTCTCACAAGGACAACGTAGCCACAGGATCTCCGCCTCAAGTGTTGTTTACCTTTGTGCACAGTTACGCCTTCCACACCATTCACACAGGGGAGATCAACTGATAAAATAATGCATCAGCTGGGACCCTCGCCCCATATCATCCTGTTTTTATAGTTAAAAACCCTTGGGAGCAAATACCGTAGAGGAACAAACCCCCCAAATGAACCTACCTTTGTAAACTGGGAGGAGAGCTGAGAAACATTAAATCACTAAATGGGCTTTGATAGTAGGGGTCCTGTCTACAACAGTGAAAAGCTTTTGGACAAAATTTAGTGCTTACAGCTACAGTCCTTTCACCTGTAGTGCTGGAAACAATTTACAGAAGTAGCGTTATAAGCCCAGTTTACTGCTGGAGAAACTGAGGAACAGAGTTTAAAGACCAGAGTATGATGCCTTTACTCCCACCACTAACGCTGCTGATCTCACTGCGATGAATAAGGCCATACTGTGAATAAATTGTCCAATACCACAAAGGCAAACTGGAACACTTAATTTTAAGGGCTTTCAGAAGTTTCCCCTGAACTACCAACCAGACTCTGCATTGGTGTAATAACCTCAGGAGTAAATAGTTTTGTTCTATTACTTACTGCTTTTCTGTTTTGGGGATATTTGATGGTCCCATCTCACAATTATAATAACCTGCTTCTGTATCTCACTGAAGCATATGTGGTCCTTACTGGGAGTTTTAAGTGTTTCTTCCATTCTTGTTATTTATATACAAAATAAGGAGCAGGCAGAGACAGAGCCCAGTCCTACTGCACTGAAGTCAGTGACTATTAGGGGTGTTCCTGGCAGGGGTAAGCCCTAAACTTCTCATTCAGCCTCACTTAAATTCTGAGATAACAGGGAACAAAAGATAGGAACCTGATGTTTGGCTCTCGGGGATTTGTAAGCACCTGTCTCTGTATCATGTTCCTTCCTCTTCCCAAGTTGGATAGTATCCAATAACAGAGTTTGAAAGGAAGAGAAGCTTGCACTGCTACAACCCATACTCTGCCTATGTGTTGAGTAACAAAAGAACTAATTTTCTAGTGATGCTAATCCAGCATTTTTCCACAAGAAACAAAATTCTCCTCCCTAAATTTTGATTATTTTTTTTTAATTTAAAGCAATGGACACAAATGGGAGGACTTTGCCACATCTCCTCTACTCATAACACCACACTTCAGATAAGTTCCAAATTTCACATCTTGGGAACATCTCTGATTTTATTTTTTTCTATAAAGCTAGGCTAAGTGAGATGTATAGATTTTTGTAAGTCATTACTGTAACTTTCGGAATATGTAGGCACTGTAATTCAGTACCTGTGCTATGGTGGGTGTTTTATGTTTATCACCCATTTCTGTAAGAAAAGTTTGTCCTAGCAATTGTTTATTTTTAGTAAAAACTAGCAACAAAGGCTGTTTATTTTTAGTAAAAACTAGCAACAAAGGCTGTTCTGGCAAAGGCTTACACTTGCTTCCATTTGACATGTGAGTAGTCCCACTGACTTTAAGGAAACTACATACATATGAAACTAAGCACGTATATTACATCTTTGCAAGATTAGGGCCTAAAAACGACAAGATTTTAGTTATCGCCATGATATACAAAACTAAACAAGTTTAAGTAAGTTTAAATAATATCCATACACAGGCCTTTTTGTTTTTCCAATTAGTAATTTTATTACCAGCTAACACACAAAAGATGTTGTTTGATCTCTTTGCTGTGTCTCATTTTTAAATGGACGTGCAGCCAAGCCCATTAGGAGCACAAGGGTTTCATTTTTAAAAAAGTGTTGAAGTGTGCCATTGGTTAAGAAAACACTGAAGTGCTCTGATTGCCCCAGGCAGGAATAATCTAGAGGTTGTTTGTTTTTTTAATTCAATAAATAGACAAAGTGCTTTTTGGTGTGAGGGATGCTTGTCCTTGCATCAAGGCAAACTTTGTTTTGTTTTGACTTGCACAACTCAAGTATGTATAAAGTTGATAAAGCTGCATATGAAATTTTGGAGCAGTCTCAAAAGGAGATGAGGAATTCAGCATAAATCATGGTGCATATTAACAATTTTCTTTAATGTTTTGCATTCCTGCATAAACAACATCTTGTTGCCCTATGTGTTTTTACAAATAACATTGATTAAATAATATACAAATTCAAGTTTTTTCTTGGATTTCACAAGTAGTTTGAGTATTTCATAAACAGCACATTAATAAAGAATCTTCCGTATGCCCACATCTGGAGCAGAAGGGCACAACTGTCTAGAACATTGCACCGCAGCGGGGTGCAGTGAAGTGTGCAAAGACACCATGGCAAGCCCTGACTCATCCGAAATACATCTCTGAAGAGATCACAAGGCCTTGAGTTAATATACTATTATGCTGGCACCTAAAAGCTTCAGTAAGAGCTCCATTGCGCTAGGTACTGCCCCTAAAAATTTGAAATAATAAAAGGTGATTATGATCTATAAAGATGACTTTAAAGTATTCCTTCCTCTGCACAAAAAGGATGCCTTCCGCCCCCACACATACCTTAGAAATTGCAAAACTTCCAGCCAGACTTCTAGCAAGTCTGGTCTTCCTTGGTTTTGCTAGGAGTCTTGCTGGAAGTTTCAGAGATGTGCATTTTCTTGGCTCTTTATTGAAAAAGAGTGAGTGCACTGATATTTAACAGAGACATCTTGTCAAATGTCTCCCATGTGTGTGAATTAAAAAGATGTTAAATAAAGAACAAAATTTTAAACAGTCTAAATAAAAAACACCACCACTCTCATCTGCATTTCATTTGCGCCATGTATCTTTGTGGTCATAATCCTCTGTAATCCAGTTATCATTAAATCCTTCTAGTGAAATCAGGGCAGAACAGACCTGATGTTTAAACAACCAGGAAAAAGTTTTTTGTAGACATTTCTGAGGTCTTCCTTCTATATTAAAGAATCCATTAGAGGTGCACAAGCCATTTTTTCCCTTTTGCGTATTACTTTTCTTATAAGAAAGGCCTCTAAACTTCATGGTGTTGAACTAACCTATCTCAGAAGATAAAGGCATAAACTGAACTTGTTCAGATTTGAACATGTGGTTCCAAGGAGTATTCCAAGGCCTGAAGTTTATACATCCAAGTTATCCCTCTGTTGGGTAACTTAGGAATGACCATGCTATTTCAGACTAATAGCTCATCTAGTACAGCAGCCCATCTCTGAGAGCAGCCAGGACCAGATGCTAGAGAAGAAGGTGCAAGAAATCCTTCTTCTCTAGTGCATAATTATGCAATAACAACTAGTCTACAGAGTAGGGGCAAGCAGTTCTTCCTAATCAGTTAGTGGCTGACAGACAGGGGAGTAATAAGCAGAGGACTAGTGGAATAAGGAAGAGAAAGGCAGAGCAAAGAAGACTGGAGAAGAAGAAGAACTGGCAGGGTTGATGACATGGGATTAAAAAAAAGGAGAATGGTTGGGAGGATAAGCAGAAGAGCAGCAAAAGGAAGGATAGAGAGATGAAAAACAGAAGGGAGGAGTTGGGGCGGGAGAGAGAGAAGCAATGTGGAAAATAGGAGAAGAGAAACTGAGGAAAGAAAAGAAAAGCAGTGAGTGAGACTGACATGGGTGGCCACATTCAGCCCTGGTGGAAGCAGATGTGAATTTGTTGCATTCAGAGAGAGCAGGAAAAGGAAGTGAGGAACAATTGGGAGGGGATGACAGAGCAGAAGTGAGGTGGGGAAAGCAGCTAAAAAGTTAGTAGTTTTAAGAGAGTGATATAGGGGGTGGTGGTAAGGGATCAGAGCTACAAAAAGGGAACAGAAAGCAGAGAGGGGAGTACTTCTGGCAGGGAATAGTAATTACCCAACCCATCTATTTACTTCATCTTTCTCAAACATCGAGACAAACAGCTCTTTGGGGAAAGAACTTTTTCTTTTACTTTAACTTGTACAATGGGATGCAATCCCTGACTAGGGGGCCTCTAGCTGCTGTTGTACAAATTGATATTTAATAAAAACAAGTAGGCAGAGAAGCAGAGTGGGGAAAGCGCCCTTGTCGTTATCATTACACCTCTCCCCCGATATAACGCAACGCGATATAACACGAATTCAAATATAATGCGGTGAAGCAGTGCTCCAGAGGGGCGGGGCTGCGCCCTTCAGTGGATCAAAGCAAGTTCAATATAACAGGGTAAATTTTTTGGCTCCCGAGGACAGCGTTATATCGGGGTAGAGGTGTATTATGAAGCTTAATCCAACTAGGGGACAAGGAACATTAAACTTTTATCAGACAGACATTTTCATTAGAAATCCTTTAATACGGATTGAAGGTATAGTCGATTAGATTTGTGTAGCTTTAGCCCATCTGATGGGGAGGTAACTTTGGAAAAAGATACATCTACACAATGGACAACATCATGCTTTGCCTCTAAAGTCCGTCACAGCTACTGAAAGGAAATAAACAAGACTGCTTTCTCCCTTTCACAAATACTTACAGAGCTCATCTTAGATTACTAACAAAAACAAATGGCTTTTGAAAATGTCCACTAAAACAATAGCACTGCTGACCAAGCAGAAAATAAGTAAACAGTAGCTCTAATCCACCCAAAACATACACAACGACATATATGGCATATGAGAGAACACTAAACAGAACTGATATTTTCTCTCGTTAGTTTTGGGTTTCATTTTGTTATAAGAGATTAGAGCTGAAGAATGTGAAATCTTTCACAGTATACTGGCTATCAGTCATCAGTGGCCTTTGAGGTGTGCATGTGCTTCTTGTCAGTCCTGGCCTCTTTGACAAGCCTTTGGTCATCATTCTAAATTTAGAAACAGTAAAACAAAACAGTCCCCTTTGATTTAATCCTTGCAATTATTAGAATAAGGTCTCTGTGAAGAGCTGTGAAGTTTTCAAACCATTCCATCCAGTTGTATCATTGCTAGAGTAACCATCACTTGGGCATGTAGTTTTATATCCAAAAGAATATGCAACCCTGGAGATTCTTGCTCACGTGCATGGGACAAAAATGACTGATACATTTTTAATCAGGAGGGAGTTTTTCTGCCACTCATATACTGGCATGGATCTCAGGAGCCTTACTCTGCATGGTTCCATGAATATAGCATAAAACTTGGAATCTAGAAGAGTGCTTACTGAATAGTCAGCATCAAACCAGGAATTTGGCAGCTTGGCCTTTTTTTGGTTTGCAAATAATTCACAAACCAATTTTGATTTCTGTGCATGGACTCAGCGTTCACAGAGCAATACAGATTAAACGTCATTAATCAATGTGTTTGAAAACTGCAAGAAAGATGTACTTGTGACTAAGGCACAAGAGGCCTGGATTCAGTTCCCCATTCTGACCTTGGGCAACTCACTTAATCTCTGTAACATCTGTACCTTTTGTCCACCTTGTCTATTTAAAACTATCCTTTCCAGGGCCAGAGCTATTTCTATTTGCATCGCATAATAGAGCCCTACTCTCAGTTGTGGCCCCTAGGTGCTTATGGTAATACTATTAACAGTCCCTTCAATTATTTGTTATTTGCAGTGTGTGATCCTGTGGTGTATTTTCTGCTCCTTGGTTGGACGACAACCCTTGTAACAGGAGAGCAACACATCGATTAAGGGGAATGGATACGAATGTGTTATGTCAGTTGTAAATAAGGCTCATGCATAGTTTATTCTACTGAATAATTTCTGAGCTAGAAATAGCAATGGCAAGTTAAATGGACTATTGGAAATATGGAAAAAATCTTAAAGATAATTGATATGAGAATTAGGCTCAAATGTTCACTCAGTACAAGACAGGCACTTGAACACTGAAGCATACAACATCTGTGTCCACTTTTCAAAAGTTTGGCTTGAATGGTTTCATGAATCACCTATCTTCTGTGCACACTATATCAGTGTCTGCTAACCCTCAGTATCACTCTACTTTGTAGGTTTCCCTTCAATCGCATTTTAACTATAAAAACATGCTATCCACTTGTTTTTACATTACATGGATGGGAGGTAAATATATAACCCAATCCAAGTTTTTATTGTGAACACTCTAAAGGACGGCACACCTCAAGACAGACCCATAGAGTTAGTTATTCATGACTGCAGTGGTGTCTGTTGGGAGGCTAAATATATTTCCAATATATGCATCCATAAAGAATGCTTTTGATAAAAACCTGCCATCCCAGGCAAAATATTTGACACATAGCAATTGATTTTCATTTGTGCATCTCCCGGCACATCACAGTCATTAGGCTTAAAAATTTTCAGAAGTGACTAATGATTCTGGGCCCCCAATTTGAGATACCTTAAAAGGGCCTGGTTTTCAGAGGGTAGGTCTTCAGAAAATCTGGGCCCCTTGAAGGTGTCAAGTTACACACCTAGAAATTAGGCACCCAGGACCTAAATACTTTTAAAAATCTGGCCCTTAGTTACTTTGGAAAATGTAGGCCTAATAAATGAACAAGATCCTGAAGCTCAGCGGGGGTTGAGGACCCTCAGCAGCTCACAGGTATTTCAGTGTTGGAATGTAAGATGACGACATGGTCATGTTCAATGTACAAATTTTAATTTCTTACTTGTCCCTGTTTTACCAGGAAAAAAGGAGATTAACACACTATTGTGCTGATTTCACTATGTTCTTCCAGAGTTGCATAGTCAAAAACTTGCACCACTAGGGTTGCCAGGCATCCAGTTTTTGACTGGAACACCTGGTTGAAAAGGAACCCTAGTGGCTCTGAGTGGCACTGCTGACCAGGCCATTAAAAGTCCAATCAGCAGCGTAGCAGGGGCCCAGGGCTAAGGCAAGCTCCCTGCCTGCCCTAGCTCTGCACAGCTCCCAGAAGCAGCCACCAGGTCCCTGCAGCCCCTAGACACATGGGCAGCCAACGAGGCTCTGCGCACTGTCCCCACCCCCAGGGCCGGCTCTGCAGCTCCCATTGGTCAGGAACTGCCACCAGTGGGAACTGCGGAGGCTGTGCCTACAGGTGCAAGGGCAGTGTATAGAGTCTCCCTGGCTGCCCACATGTCTAGGGGCTGCAGGGACCTGATGGCTGCTTCCTTGGAGCCACAGTGAGAACCACCAGGTCCCCACACCCCAAATCCCTGCCCCAGCCCAGAGTCCCCTCCTGCACCCAAATTCTCTCCCAGGGCCCACACCCCACCCCACCCAAACACCCTGCCCCAGTCCCCTCCTGCAACTTAAACTCCTCCCGGAGCCTTCACCCCTCACCCCCCACACACACACCCCAACCCCCTGCCCCAGCCCAGTGAAAGTAGGTGAGGGTGGGGGAGAGCACGCAACAGAGGGTAGGGGGAATGGGGTGAGTGGGGGCAGAGCCTTGGGGAAGGGCTGTTCGGTTTTGTGCAATTAGAAAGTTGGTAACATAACTCCACTGTGAAAGGCAGCACTAAGCCACACCTAGGTAACCAGCAGCATTATGGCCAGATTGTCGCTTCGAACCACTATCTGTTTTGGTGGGGGATGCTGAGAAGGGTTGAGAGCCCAAGGAGGAATTCTAGCTGTGCACTGCAGTTTGGGAGGACCACACTCTATACTGCATGTGAATAGAGAAAGGCCTAGATCCATAGAGGGACTTGCGCGTTACAACACTGAGCATCACAATGCCTAACTTCTAGGCACGTAGAAAATCACTGGAACAATGGGATCCACGAACCTGGCGTCAGACACCTACACTACCTGTATAATGCATAGGGAGAGACAGGTGCCTAAAAATGGGATTGACACAAGAGCCAGCATGCTAGGCAGGGTTTGGAATTTAGGTGCCTAATTCTCTGTGGAGCTGGGCCAGAGTCATCCCAATCATCAGAACTGGCTGCACCTGCCTTCTTTGGCAAGACAGGCGCCACAAGAAGTCGCTATATCTATTGACAGAAAGTTATTTTCCGTCTGCACATAAAAATGGACAAAGATTTAACTCAAATGTAACAAGACTAACCCTGGAGACTGAAAACAAACAGGGCATTTAAACTGAAAATTAGATTTGTTCAAAAAGTTCTAAACATCTAAAAACACGAGGTTATAGAGGCTATCTGACCTAAATCCTAAATATGCAATATATTCACTAGCAAGGGAATAATAGTAAATGTTTATCCCTCTTCATCTCCAAACGGTTTAATTACTCCAGACTGCATGCTGCCTTTCCAGCTCAATACATAAACTATCCCCCCCCCCCCCCTTTGTAGTCTGAATGAGACAGCTGTTCCTGGAGTTTATCCATTCTGATCTTCAGTGAAACACCTCTGACTCGTCAGAGAGATGGGCCAAATTCTCCCCAATGACTCTAATTTAATGGAATATGGTACCATGACAACAGCAGACTATGGCCCTAACTCCACAACATATGACAGCTCAATTATTCCTTATTTATTTACCCTTCACTCTTTGCAAAAACACCCCCAACATTCAATCAAATGTCAAAGAAAGGGGTCAGAAGGCAAATGACAAACTACCTCATTTAAACAGTCCCTTCCCATTAAAGCCAGGCTGTTTTTGTCAAAAGATAAAAGGCTGTTTTTCCTGTAAGGAGTGACCACTGCAAAAAAAAAAAAAAAATCAGTTACAAATCATCTGAAAATTAGTTACTATCAAGTTATGATCATGTTCATTTTGGAAAGCTGAATCTTCTGTCACACTGTAAATTCAGTAGCAAAAGTTTGTGTACTTACACACAAGTTATTTACTGTAGCCAATGATCTCTACTTTAGGAGGAACATTGTTTTCTTTCTAGCCAGAATTCCCTGAAATGCAGAACTGAGGTTCATAAAACTTAAAACAGTGGTTTTGGGGATTTGGAGAAATGGAAAACTGGTAAGAGATTTAAAAAAAAAAAAAAAAAAAAAGAGGGGAAGGGGGGGCGAGGGTTAACCTGGAAAATGTTGATCTGAAACAAACAATGGCACATAAGACAACTTCAAAGTTTGAGAATAGGCAGGAAGCCAACAGTGCACATTGGGAAAAGATTTGTGTCATATCAATATGTGAAGAACGAAACATTTGAAAATTTATCAAAGTACAAGTTAAGATAAATACAAAAGAAATCTTACCTTTGAGAAGGACTTTTCCCCTCATAGATGTCAATTTCCATCTGCCCTGAGTTCATGATAAAGTGTGCCATAATCCCCAGTTTGTGATATCCCTGTCTGTCCCTGTGGCCGCACAATCAGCCAGTCTTACTGTAAGAGATTATAGGTGCTGTGTGTGAATAAAGCAAAGATGGGTTTTTTTGTTTTTTTTTTAAGATTTACTTATTTGCATGAAGATTAGTCACACACTATGCATATTGAAGCTGGGCTTGATTCCCATCACCTCCAACCCTTCCTAAAATAGTCACCTTTGAGTGTACTGTCTTTGTACGTACTAGTCTGATGTTAGCTTTTAGCAGCTGCCCCACAGGTGCCATATACGTCCTATCAATAATCAGCTAAAGGATTTCTCCTTGAGTTCAAGTGGTTGAGAGCTGTGGATCTGGAACTGAAGGACTGTGTTTCTGTTCCTCATTCCCACTATGTGTGCAATTCATGCTATAATTGCTCCTCTTGCCAGCTGAAGTGATTTGTTCAAGAATGGCACCTGAGCTCCTGTGACTTTCATAGGTTTGGGACAAACTTTTGTAGGTCAGAAGGGACCATTAGATTATCTAATCTGACCTCTTTTTTGTCCATTGGGGGTTAATGTAACATACCGCCTCCATTGGAGAGTATGGGATGTTACCCTCTAGCATCGAGCTCACAAAGAGGGTAATAAAGGGACCAATCACTATCATCCCTTAGAGTGCTGGCTCTGTGATAGAATTTATATGCATACTTGGGTCTTACATGATGCAGCAGAAGGGTTTCGTTACAAAGCTTACACACTATTATGCCAGGCTAAGCCTTGGTGCTTATCTGCCAAGGAATGAGGCTACAGCAGTACCAAGCATCCCCCACCGCCCCTTTGCTGGGCAAGGGGAACAAAAAAAGGGGCATCAGTCAACTGGTCTTGTCAGGGTGGCCAGGGCCAGCTGCTGACTGAACACCTTCTCTCAGTGGCTCTTCTGTGGAGATTCAATGGGAATTAAAGCCCTGCCATGCTCAGAAATTCAAACAAACAGTCTCGCCAGCTAGCCTGACTTGGGCCATTTCACGCCACCTGCAGAGATGTAATTTAAAGCTCCTCGTAGCCTATGTCAGCGTTACTGATTCTGGCCTACCATGCATAACAATGGGCAACACTGAGATCCCACCCAGTTACAGACCCTGTGACTCTTCCCTGCCTGCCCATGTTTCCTCAGGCATTTCAGATGGGGCTAGTTGCAGGTAGAGAGAAAAAAAAACATGGTTTGTGTGGGGTGGCGGGGGAGGGGAATTCCTTGCTGATTGGAATTGGATGGTAGCACCTGGCAGTGTATGAGTACTGTAACCATTGTTATTTTAATTGGTATGAATTTGAAGTTATTGTGATAGTGCTCTGAGGCCTGGTTAAAGCTTATTGATTTCTCAAAGCTAGCCACCTCTACAAATAACGATCTGTTTATGGACAACACAGCAGCAGAAATAAAGCGATCCTCTCCCGTCGAGAACTGAGTCCAATTCTCTACTACCCCTTACCTCCAACCCTCGCTTACACCACAGCAGGCAAGCACAAGGCCATGTCTACACTAACAAGCTCACAGCGGCGGCTCAGTTGGACTGATGCAGCTGTGCCGCTGTAAGATAGCTCATGTAGCTGCTCTCTGCGGATGGGAGAGAGCCTCCCATTGACATAATAAAACCACCTCAATGAGCGGCAATAGCTGTCAGTGGGAGAATCTCTCCTGCTGACATAGAGCTCTGCACACTATTCCGTATGCTGGCAAAATGTCACTCAGGGATGTGTTTTTTTCCCCCCCACACCTCCGAGTGACAGAAGCGCTACTGTACAAATAGTACCACTCCTGTGATTTAGTAGCATTTTACAGCTACTTTGCACTAGTCAAATGCCAGCCTGAGATGCAGGGCAATGGAGAATCAAGCCCAATGTTGCAGGAAGGAGGGTTCCCAAAATTTAACAGCCTGTGAACCCTTTTCACTAAGATGTCAAGTCTCACAAACCCCCTCCTAAAAATGAATATTTTTAGAGATTTTCTCCTTTATCTGAGTATAAATTATATAAGCAATGATGTTGGAAATATAAAATTTGTTTTTATAACAGGCTTATTACACACTTATCTATCATTACAGTATTTTTATTACATTAGGAAAACAGCAACACTCTTCCAAGATCTCACTTTCGTAGCTTGTATCACTTTGAATAAGCCTCTTATAAGGCAAGGCTCCTATGTTTCATTAAGGAGCATCAGATGTGAAAAGCATGAAGATATTTAAGAGGCCAACTCAAAGAATTCCTCCTATACAAGCATTCAGGTCTTGAGCAGTCCAGGCAAACAACATGTTACAACACAGCTTAAACTTGTTCTTCATAATAGTTTTAAAAACAATACTAGCTGCCTATTTAATTTAAAAAACAGCAAAAAAATATCCACCTCTTTCCATTTCTTATAAGGAGTCTTGAAGTTTAAAATCTCCTCAGTGTGATAGATATGCTTGCTTTGATCTGTTTACTCTTGGAAGTTCAGGGGCTCCAGGCTGCTGGCCCCATGCTGCCTGGGGTCCCTAGGGATAGCTGTGTCCACCATTAGGGTTTCCCCCCCAGAACCCCCTGTATCATTTCACAAACCCCAGTTTTGGGAACCACTGGTCTAGAACTAGGCCACTAGCCTGGGATTTGAGAAATCTAGATTCAATGTCCTGCTCCTTCACAAACTGTGGGTCACTGGCAAGTCACTTCATCTCTGTGCCACAATCCCCCAATTATAGAGTGGGAATAATAGCACTTCCCTACATACATAGATATATTAAAGACTTTAAGGTGGTCAGCTACAATGGTAACAGGGACTATAGCAGCAACCCACTCTGGCTTCAGGCTAGCCACTGCCTCATTTTTCCCTTCAATTCCAGGGCCAATCACCTGCCCACATTTTCCCCTTCTTTCCCAGGAAGAGCTGACTGCCACATCCTGAGTCTTTCAGGCCCTTGTTCCAGGGCACCATTTTAGTAACTGAAACAGACACAACACTTACAATCAGTACAGGCTGCCAGAGACCTTTCACCCTTTTCTCCTCCGCTAGGCTAGTCACAGAGACCAACCTCCATACCACAACCCCTTTCAGTTAGGGCTTTTCAGCGACTGATAGAGAACACTTGTGTCTCCTCCAGTTCTCAGATGGGTCTGATACATTGAAAAGGGCAAGTTGGCCTGACTGCCTGAGGCTCCCTAGTCCTTAAAGGGGCAGGCCCCAGCCTGCTACAGGAGCCATAACTATCTTAGATAGATCGAAAGCAACAAACATTTCAACCTGCTATTTAAAGGTCTTTTATTCATTACCTCTGTTAGAGTCCTAAAAGAACCACCAAAATGGAGGCACAGAATTTAAACTAAATGGCCCTGCACGTTACCTGTCCCTTGCAGCCAGCAAACACTACGTGTCTGATCTTTCATCTTTTCCAAGGCTGAGATTTAAGAAAGAAAGGTGAAAAATATAGACAAAAACCAGAAACCCAAATCTACTTTTTCCTCCCAGATGGGTGGGAATGATTTAAATGTCAAGAAGAGAGGATTTTTTTCCCCATGACCCACTGTATAAACAAACCCCACAAAAGTTCAGTCAGCATTTCCCTTTGTAAAACTACCTACATATAATAAAGGAGTGAGCACTGGAACAATCATGACTGCAACTCATTTTTACTGAGCAACGGAAGGAACTCGAATAAAGCTAGCCGTGCATGACTTGGCACTTAATTAAAGTTGGCCTAAACTGCCTCTGCTTACTCACCCGCCTTTCAGGCAATGCTTCCAAAATGTTTCTCTGGAATATGTTTCTTCTGTCTGCAGGAGCTATTTATAATCTACAACACTTATTTTTGGATTACACTCATTTAACTGGCTCCTTGCCACTAGAGAAAAGGGGTTTAAATGAATTCCAAAAACATGTATGAAGTATTGCACTTGGGCTGAAGCACTTCCAAATACAGTGGCCTGGCCATGTGCACAGAATGGTCAGACCTGGTGTGAGCAAGCACAGCTCTGCTGACGCTAGTGAACGCTCTCTGATGTGTTGACTTGGGTTCTGGTCTCCTAAGTGCCCTGCCCTTTTTGGTAGGGATCTCCTCAGAAGAACCTCTCTCAGAGCATAGGCTGATATGCAGGAGCAACCAGGAAGCAGCTCAAAATGCTTTGTCTGTGTTAGTTATGTAGAACAGTGGTTCTCAACCTATTTACCATGGTGGGCTGCATCCAATACTACCTGTGTGGCCCTTAGGATAGGCCACAGCTCTGTGCTGATTGGGCCCCAAGTGGCTCGTGGGCTGCAAGTTGAGAACCACTGATCTAGAACCTGTCCTGGATGTAAGCAAGCTGTGCATAGGTTTCAGCCCTCCTTTGAGTTCCACTGATGACACATGCTGTATAAGAGCTAGGTATTATTGCTGCATTTCAGACAGACTGTTTTCACCCTGGATTTTATTGCAAAATGTGTTTCTTTCTGCTATGGAGTATTTGCAACAGTGATGGGCAAATCTGCAGTCAGTTATCTGAGTAGCTGGCAAGCTGTAGTATTCATAGCACTAGCTTCAGTATCTCATGGACCCATTCATGTTACATTTATACTGCAACAGCGAGATTTCCTAAAATTCCCAGAGAGCAGCAACACCGAAAGTCATATTACTAATGATGTGACAACATACAGAGTTACATCTTGCTCCTGTTGAAGTCAATGGCAAAACTCCCTCTCTGATTTCAACCAAAGCAGGATTGGGTTTACAATCTTATTTTCAGCAAGACAGGTTGTCAAGATAGCAATAGAACTTTTTCAAAATGTAAAGAGAGAATGTGTTTTGAGTGACTGAAGCTCTGTGTTGCTCTGTAACTAAAGCCCTCAATTTAAGAGACATTTTTGCCATTTGCTCATAATTCTCAGGAGAAGGGAAGGTGAAAAATGGGCCAGTCACTCAGATGGGCCAGTCCCACTGTTTTTTGTTATATTCTCACTCCTATTAGCTGGCATGCTGCCTCTGCCCCCTCTCTCTGCAGGCTGCCCAATCTGTGTGCAGTAATTTGAACAAGAAAACACAGGGACTGTATAATTTAAACAGCAGCTATGTCAGTCAGGTCTCTTGTGTCAGTTACATGAAAACACTCATGATTTTTCATATACACAGATAGACCCCATATTTCCAGCTTGAATGATTTGTTTTAGATTAAGGGAAACAACAAAACAAGAATGAATAAAACTAAAATCCCCTGGGAGAGGACAGGGCACAGAGAACATGTGATGTATCAACTTAGTTTCAAAATGGCAGCCCTCCATAAAAAATAAAAAGTTATATCGGTAACACACCCATACACCCCATAGAAATCAAGCTATTGTTAGGGTTCGGTCAAACCTTGTTATTGCAGGTCAGGCATAACCACTGCCATATATTTAGGATAAATGTAAAGAAGCCATTGTAAGCAGGAAGCTGCAACAGTAAAATAGCCTCCATTCCAAACACAGGCCTACATCTCCAGCCAACACAAAGGCATACCCAAGGCCATTCCCTGGCAGGGCTGTTACTGAAGAGGCAGCAGGGGAACAGGTTCAGGTGGAGTAAGACTGGAAGCAACTCAGCTCCATGGACAGAATAGTCTGCAGGGTTTAATAAGTTCAACTTAACCTGCATTCAGCTCTACTCTTTCCTAATGAAACAGGTAGGGACTCAGCTGAGTATTGCTTGCGTAAGGTGCATGTGGCTGAATGAGAGGCAGCCAGCAAGCAGTGCCAGCAGGGCTGGGAATGTGGCCCTAGAGAAAGCTGAGAGAGAAAGAGTTTGGGGCACAGAGTGCTGACTGGAAAGGCAGGTTTGGGACAGTGAGCAAAGAAACCGGCTCCTGCTGTTTAATTCCTACTGTGTTCAGGGAAACAGGACTCTGTAAATAAAGAAGATTGCATCAAAGAAATACCCAATTCTCATCAATTTCTCCTCCTAATTGGAACAACTTGCAACATCCACCATGCAAGGCACTGCATTTAGCCGTATGGAGTGGAAATCCATCAACCTCATGAAGAAACTTGCACAAATACAGACAGATATCATCTTCCTTTCCAAATGCAAATGGATGGACATCATACCAAATGGACTAAAGGTAAAAAATCCACTGCTATCTACATACTACACAGACCACAGTGAGAGATTATGCCATACTCGGGCATTGGCATCTCACTGCAAGGACTGTCTGGATATTGGACTCTCTACTCAACCCTTGCCACCAGCACTCAGCTATCTCGTGACACCTCCTGATATTCCTGAGGAAACTACAATGCATTGTACCTGCCAGAAACACCATTCCAGCACCATGGATGTAAGAAAGGCTCCTCTACCACAACATCCCAAACAGCATCCACAGATGGAAAAAGCTGTCAGGAACAGTATCCCTGATGGTGCCACACGCACAACTGGCTGGCTGAGCTCTGTGGCCTTTCATACTCCACCATTCAACTATCAAGTTTGGATGGACATAATATCTCCAGAATCAGTGGCACTGCTATGGGCACCACATGGCCCCGACAAAATTACGCGCAATATTTTATGGGCTGACCTGGAACAACGCTTCCTCGCTCTCGTCACTCACGCCCTTCTCTACCTACGCTACATCCTGATGACATTTCATCATCTGGACCCATGGGAAAAGGAGACTCTAGAGAATTTCCAAGATTTAACACTTCCACCCCACCATAACCTCACGTCCTGGACCAATCTACAACCAGGAGGTCCACTTTCTGACACCACGGTACAATAAGTGATGTGTCACATTAACACTCCCCCTATATCTTAACCTAACCGGACCTGCTATGCCTACCTTCATGCCTCTCAGCTTCCATGCCCGGGCACATCACACGATCCAATTGTCTACAGCCAAGCACTGAGGTACAACCGCACTCCTGCTCTAAACCTCTCAGACAGAGACCAACACTAACAAATCTTCCACCAGCATTCCCAAACTACAAATCCCGCACGAGGAAATTAGGAAACCAGATCAACAGAGCCAGACTGTACCCGAGCCTCCTACTACAAGACAACCCACAAAGAACCACAGGACTTGCCACCTGACCATCACATACAGCCCTTCCAGCTAACCCCTCCACGCGCGTCATCAGGGGATCTTACAACCCATCCTGGACAATGATCCCAAACTTTCAAACAGGTCTTGGTGGCAGGCCATCCTTGCCCACAGACCACCCGCCAACCTGAAACGTATTCTCACCAGCAAACTGCAGCACCGTAACCATAGTAACTCTACTCAGGAACCAATCCATGCACAAACCTCAGATGCCAAAATCTGCTCACTATATCTACCAGCGACAGCCATCACAGGACCTATCAGAATCAGCACCATCACTAGTTCATCACCTGTACGTCCACCAATGTAATATACGCCATCATATGCCAGCAAGCCCCTCCTGCTATGTACAATCGGCCACTGGACAGTCACTACAGAAAGGATAATGGGACCCAATCAGATATCAGGAATGGCAATATACAAACCTGTAAGGAAAACCCTCAACCTCCCCGCCACACTATACAGACCTAAGGTTGGCCATCCTGCGCAAAAAAACTTCAGGACCTAGACTTCAAAGAAAACTGAGTGCTGAGCTTCCAAGTTCATCTGCAAAAATTTGACCACATCAGCTCTGGACTAAAACCAAGAGACTGTGAATGGCTGCCCAATTACAGAACCAGAGTTTTCCTCCCTTGGTTCACACCTCCTACTGCTAAGAACATGGGCCCCATCCTCCTGATTAACTCCTCGTATCGTTCTAAGCTTGCCTTGCTAGCATAGATTATACTTACCCCTGGAAATTTCCACTAACTGCCGTCTGGACGCGAAGTGGGTATTCACCCACGAAAGCTCACGCTCCAAAACGTCTGTTAGTCTATAAGGTGCCACATGATTCTCTGCTGCTTTTACAGATCCAGACTAACACGGCTACTCCCCTGAACTTGAAATCCTGAATTTAGCTAACCACACAGGTCAAAAGACATAAGTATTCTAAGCTACATGGGTAATGGCAAAATAGAGTACTGTATTGGGGACTCTCACCCTTTGGGCCCAGTCCCATCCTATTAAAATCAATAGCAAAACTCTCATGGCTTTTAATGGGATCAGGAGCAGGTCCCTTTTTCTCTCCAAACACTGCAGTTTGATTTCTGGAGCACTGTGAAAAATTGTGGCTAGAAAACTTAGTCACCGTCATTTGTCAGTTTCCTGTTTAACATGCGCATTCAAAATGGCAGGCCAAATTCTGGTGCTATGTGCATACTAAAGAAACTGAAACAAGTACCAGGAGCAAAGAGTAAAAGCTGTCTTTCTAGCTTCTGCCTGCTGAGAGAAGTCATAGAGTCTGTGCTCTGCAGGTACCTCCATGACTTACTGTCAAGAGAAGCAAATTGAGCATGATCAAGATCTCAGGGGCACTGTCCATATGTTTATGGCCATGCACATGTGGCTGCCCTCATCAAACAATGGCCCCTATGCAAAGCCTCACCACCATGTATATAATTTCTGCTTCTAACAGGTTAGGCTTCCCTCACCTGGGATATGTGTATGCACCTGGGGGCATTAGAGACACTTCCAAGAATGATGTAGAAATTTGGCTTCACCTTTTCTCTCTTTGGCATATGCATTGCGGAGATTAATAAAATACCATGGCATGGCATATATCCCAGGTGTGGCCAGGCAGACTCAGCAAGGCAGGATCCAAGTGTGAAGGGACTTAGTTGGGCGGGGGTCCAGGTGTGGGTTGAGAGGTTTCTATGTGGGGCAATCTGGGTGCAGGTGGCTCAGTGGGGGATGTGGGTCAGGAGGGGGATGTGGATGTACAGGAGCTTGTTGTGGGGTATTCTGGGTGCAATGGTAATGGGACTCTGTAGGGGTCCAGGTGATGGTGGTTGGGGATCAGTGGGGGTGGGGGTCTGGGTATGAGCGTAGAGCTCAGCAGGGGGGTCTAGGTATGGGGGCCTCAGTGCAGAGTGTGGCTCAGTACAGTGGGGATCCAGGTGTGGATGATTCAGGGGAGTGGGGCTCATTGGGGAGGTTCTGGGGGGTATTGGGGAGTGAGTCTCAGTGGGAGGGTCTGGGTATGAGGGGGTCTGGATACATGGGGGTTGGGTGGATGAGGGGGCAGGTCCCTGTACAGTGACCCCTCCCCCTGCAGCAGAGGAGCGATAGCTGCAGGAAGCATGGTGAAGGGGAGGGAGAAAAAGTTTGCAGAGCTTCCTACAGCTGGGGGAGAAACCTGGGGGTGGGTCTGACATGGCCTCAGATGTTGTGCAGGAGAAGAGGAAGTCCTGTCTTCCCAGCCTAGCCAGGACTAGCAGCTGAGCCTGGCACAGGGTAGGCACCACCAGCTGGTTCTTCCCCAGTCCTTCCCCTTGCCCCACAGTAATTTACCTCTCTGCCAGCTGCCCTGGGCACCCAAAACATACTGCTGGGGTGGGTTGAATAACTTCTCTTGTGACTTCCCTTTGCTTCTCTGTCAGAAAGTTATTTTTCTGCTGGGTAGTGTAAAAATCTGTGAGGGACATAAATTCTGTGCATGTCCAGTGGCACAGAATTCCTCCAGGAGTAAAAAACACATGCCACTCCAAATTCCTTGCACCTCACCTCTCATATGCACTTTGGTGTGAAAATGCTGGCTTGGAGCTGCACAAATGGTGTGCACCATTTTGAATGGTTAGTCTACTGATTCTGATATCTGCTGTGTCATAGTGTTTTGTTAATCTCTGCAATGCATATGCCAAAGAGAGAAAAGGTGAAGCCAAATTTCTACATCATTCTTGGAAGTGACTCTAATGCCCCCAGGTGCATACACATATCCCAGGTGAGGGAAGCCTAACTTGTTAGAAGCAGAAATTATATACATGGTGGTGAGGCTTTGCATAGGGGCCATTGTTTGATGAGGGCAGCCACATGTGCATGGCCATAAACATATGGACAGTGCCCCTGAGATCTTGATCATGCTCAATTTGCTTCTCTTGACAGTAAGTCATGGAGGTACCTGCAGAGCACAGACTCTATGACTTCTCTCAGCAGGCAGAAGCCAGAAAAAAAGCTTTTACCTTTGGTCCTGGTTCTTACCGTTCGGGTTGGGTGCAAGCTCTCACCAACTGAATGCACTAGTGCTGGGAGCCAGGCGGACTGCAGAGTGATCTCCTCTGTGCAGCCCAATGCCTGCTGGAGGTCTTCTATTTATTCGACATCATTCGCAGATTTTAAATGTTTTGTGCAAATTTTTATTTTTTTGGTGCAGAATGCCATCAGACTAATTTTTAATTGTGAATCCAGACATTGCAGTTTATGCAGCTGGGTCAGAAAACATGGAAGCGTGAGACCAAACTAGTGTGTACAGATCAACCTTTTAAAACAATTTGGATGCACGCATCCATTTTATTAACTGATACTGCAACTAAAATGGCTATTGGTTACATGTGGCAGATGCTGCCGTAGAGAGCATGTCTGAGACTAGGCTTGCAGCCAAAACTGTTGAGTTTTATCTTGCTGTGACATAGTGGTCGAGTGTAACAGTCTAATATTTCCTTTCCTTTCTGTACATGGGGAAACACTTGTGTTGTAAGCTTAATTTTATGTTCATAAAGCCCATGACGGTGTTGTGTACTAAGTATTACTAATCTCTATATAACTGTGCTACATTTCTTTATGCTTTCATTCAAAGTACATATGTATACTAATTGCTATGTAGCTGCTAGCAGTTAATTTGAGTGAAGAAAGGGTTCTATAGTTTTGGGTGGTGACTAGAAGCAGTCTGGATATTTGTGCAAGGGGTATTTCCTGTTACAATTATCCAGGATTTCTTTTCTCCCCTAAACACGGGCTCATGGTAGGAGTTTTATGGAGTAGCTATCACAGAAGATTTCCTGATTGTCCCATAGGCACAAGTGGATTATGTGCATTATACAATATTTTAGCTAGGTTTCAGGTCTCCATTGAATGCACCTTTGGGAGGAAGACACGGGCGAAACAACTTAGCAACACATCATCCTCAGAAATCAGTAGTTTCTGGCACTCAGTGAAAAATAAATGCTGCAGGAGACGGATGCCCTGCCTTCAATGTATCATTTCTCCACCCATTATGAGAGACCTGTTCCTAACCTCTCAGAGGAGATGGGGAGTGAGAAGCGCATAGGCACAGTGCATTCTAGGCCCCGAAACCCTTAGATATTCATCAGCCCTACTGTACTGCTTTGTCTCTCTACCGTTGCCGGGCGTTCGTACAAGTAAATGTATGAAGATGCAGCAGACTGACCATTCAGGAGACTAAATCGTCAGCAAGCCGTACTTGATATTGAGCCTTTAGATCATCACTGGAGAGAATCCGTGACATGGATTTTCTTGTGTAACTTTTTGTTTCACAATATCAGTCGCTGAGCAGAGGGTGGTAACAGCACCTAGGCCTTTCGGGATCTCAGCCAAGCACTTGGTGCTTTGGTTTCCAGGGAGCTGTCGTGATGGTGGCAAAGTTCTTTATCTGCAGTTGTCACAGCTCTTCAAAACAGAAGCATTTTTCCAAGTAACTTGCTCCAAACATGATGTAAGACTATATATTCACCATCTGGTGACTCATGCCACAGGAATATATTTCTCACAAAGGAAAGTAACAGCAGTGGGATGTTATTTCTCCGCTTGCTATGCCATGTACCTGGGCCTGGCCTAGGGACCATGTGCACTGGATCCGTTACATAGCCAAATATCTTGTGTTCAGTGTCTAATTCAGGTTTCAGACTCAGTAAGGCAATAATTTTCTCAAGTATCAAATATTAAAAAAAAATGAGATGTTAGTTTATAGCTTCATAACAAGTCCAGCTCTCATTGTGTTCAGGAGGCTTCATGATTTAATGGAAGTTTAATCAGATGTTTTCTGAAAGCTTATCTTAGGAATTATTGTGGAGAAGTCCTAGGGCTGTAGTATACGGTGAAGTTCAGGATCGATGATCCAGGTTCTCTTTCGATCTATTATCTTGGATATAATAATGGATTTGCTGAGGCTTCCTGTGAGCTCAGGTCAGTATGTGCATGTGTCATTCAAAGTGTTATCCGTTTTAAATAGTCTTTTAATATTTCTGTTGGAAGTTCAACTTGGCCAAACCATTAAATCTTAACTGATGGTTCCTTTGCAAACAACCGGTTTATTGCTTCCTTTACTTGGATGGCAATTAATATTTAATTCAAAAATCAAAGTTACATGAGATTTTAACAGAACTGCTCTTTCATGACTAGGACTGAAGGGCCTCGAGAGTCATCGAGTCCAGTCCCCTTGCCTCTGGCAAGACCAAATTCTGTCTAGACCATCCTGATGACATTTTATCTAATTACTCTTAAATATCTCCAGAGTGGAGATTCACAACTCCCTAGGCAATTTTTCCGTGTTTAACTACCCTGACACTTAGGACTTTTCCTAATGTCCACCTAAATCTCCCTTGCTGCAGTTTAAACCCATTGCTTCTTTGTTCTATCATTAGAGGCTAAGGTGACAATTTCTCCTCCTCCTGATGACCCCTTTAGATACCTGAAACGCATATCTGTCCCTCTCAGTCTTCTCTTTTCCAACTAAATAACCAATTCTTTCAGTTTCCCATAGGTCATCTTTCTCAAGACCTTTAATATTCTTGTTGCTCTTCTCTGGACCTCTCCCCAGGTGCATACACATATCCCAGGTGAGGGAAGCCTAACTTGTTAGAAGCAGAAATTATATACATGGTGGTGAGGCTTTGCATAGGGGCCATTGTTTGATGAGGGCAGCCACATGTGCATGGCCATAAACATATGGACAGTGCCCCTGAGATCTTGATCATGCTCAATTTGCTTCTCTTGACAGTAAGTCATGGAGGTACCTGCAGAGCACAGACTCTATGACTTCTCTCAGCAGGCAGAAGCCAGAAAAAAAGCTTTTACCCTTTGGTCCTGGTTCTTACACAGTATCAGGGTTGGGTGCAGCCTCACCACTGAATCCATGTGCTGGGGAGGCCAGGGGAACTGCAGAGTGATCTCCCTCTGTGCAGCCCAATGCCATGCTGGAGTCTTCATATTTATTCGACAAATACAATTCGCAGAATTTTAAAATGTTTTGTGCAAAATTTTTATTTTTTGGTGCAGAATGCCATCAAGACTAATTTTTAAATGTGAATCCAGACACATGCAGTATTGCACAGCTGGGTCAGAAAAACTGGAAAAGAGTGAGACCAAAACTAGGTGTACAGATCAAACCTTAAAAACAATTTGGATGCACGCATCCCATTCTAGAATACTGCAACTAAAAATGGCATATTGAGTTACATGTGGCAAGAATGCCTGTAGAGAGGCATGATCTGAAGATAGGCTTGCAGCCAAGAACTGTTGAGTTTTAATCTTGCTGTGACATAGTGTCAGAGTGTAACAGTCTAATATTTCCATTTCCCTTTCTGTAACATGGGGGAAACACTTGATGTTGTAAGCATTAATTTATGTTCATAAAGCCCATTGACGGTGTTGAGTACTAAGTATTACTAATCATCTATATAAACTGCTGACATTTCTTTATGGCTTTCAATTCAAAGTACATATGTATACTAAATTGCTATGTAGCTGCTAGCAGTTAATATTTGAGTGAAGAAAGGGTTCTATAGTTTTTGGGTGGTGACTAGAAGCAGTCTGGAGTATTTGTGCAAAGGGGGTATTTTCCTGTACAATTATCCAGGGATTTCTTTCTCCACCAGTAACAACGGGCTCATGGTAAGGAGTTTTATGGAGTAGCTATCACAGAAGATTTCCTGATTGTCCCATAGGCACAAAGTGGATTTGGTGCATTATACAATATTTTAGCATAGGTGCTTCAGAGTTCTTCCATTGAAATGCACCTTTGGGAGGGAAGAACAGGGCGAAACAACTTAGCAACAACAACATCCTCAGAAATCAGTTAGTTCTTGGCACTCAGTGAAAAATAAATAGCTGCAAGGAAGCAGGATGCCCTGCCCTTCACATGTGATCATTTCTCCACCCATATGGAATGGAGACCTGTTCCTAAACCTCTCAGAGGAGATGGGGAGTGAGAAGGCTGACAAGTGAGAGAATGCACATTGTCTCCATTCTAGGCCCCCAGAAACACCTTAGATAATTCTCATCAGCCCTAAACTGTACTGATTTTGTTTCTTTCCTACTCTCAGTAGCCCGTGCTGTGAGATCAACAGTGAAAGAGGGTTTTTTAAAATGTAATGTTCGTGAATGAAGATGCCAGACTGACCATTCAGGAGACTAAAATCAGAGCCTCATCCCTCTGCCAAGCAGTAACTGATATTGAGCCCTTGTAGATCAACTTCCTACTGGAGGAGAAATCTGTGACATGGTCTGCGCATTTTCTTAGTGTAACTTGTTTGATTTACACAAATATCAGTCGCTGAGCAGAGGGGGTCATCAACAGCACCTAGGCCATTCCCTCTTTCAGGGATCTCAGCCCAAGCACTGGTGCTTGGTTTCCAGGGAGCTGTGCCTCAAGAACTGAATCTAGATGAGTAATTAAGGCAAAGAGCAAATTCCTTTACTGCAAGTTGTCACAGCTCTTCCAAAGAATCCTCATCAGAAAAACAACACAGCATTTCTTCCAAGACTAAAAACTTGCTCAAACACCGAGAAAGAAAATGTGTAAGACTATATAATTCCACCATCTGGTGACTCATGCCACAGGAATATATTTATCCTCACAAAAGGAATAGTACAGCAGTGGGGATGTATATTTCCTCCGCTCTGCTATGCCAATGTACCTGTGGCCTGGCCTAAGGGGACCAATGTGCACTGGATCCGTTACATACTGCCAAATATCTTGTGTTCAGTGTCTAATTCAGAGTTTCAGACTCAGATGAGCATAATTTTCTCACAGCTATCAAAGACAATTAAAAAAAAAAGAGGTATTTTTGCAGTATAAAGTTTACATGTCCAGAGTTTTAGGCTTCACTCAACAATTGTGCAGTTAGTCCAGCTCTCATTGTGTTCAGGAGGCTTTTTTCCATTGATTTTAATGGAAGTTAAAAATCAGATGTTTTTCTGAAAGCTCTACTCTAGGAATTATTGTGGAGAAGTCCTAGGGCCTGTAGTATACGGGAGGTCAGATTCGATGATCACTATGGTTCCTCTTCGAATCTATTAATCTATGGATAATAATAATGGATTTGCTGAGGCTTCCTGTGAGCTCAGGTCAGTATGTGCAATGCTGTCATTCAAATGTGTTATCCGTTTTAAATAGTCTTTTAAATATTCTGTTTTGAAGTTCAACTTGGGCCAAACACATTAAATCTTAACTGATGGCTTCCTTTGCAAACAACCGGTTTTAATTGCTTCCTTTGACCTTGAGATGGCAATTAATATTTAATTCAAAACAATCAAAGTTACATGAGATTTAACAGAACTATGCTCTTTCATAGACTCTAGGACTGGAAGGGACCTCGAGAGGTCATCGAGTCCAGTCCCCTGCCCTCATGGCAAGACCAAATACTGTCTAGACCATCCCTGATAGACATTTATCTAATCTACTCTTAAATATCTCCAGAGATGGAGATTCAAACAATGCTAGGCTTTATTTCGTGCTAATACTGATTGATTTTCCTAATGTCCAACCTAAATCTCCTTGCTGCAGTTTAAACCATGCTTTTTGTTCTTCATTAGAGGCTAAGGTGACAAGTTTTCTCCCTCCTCTTGATGCACCTTTTGATACCTGAAACTGCATCTGTCCCTCTCAGTTTCTCTTTTCCAACTAAATAAACCCAATTCTTTCAGTCTCCCTACATAGTCATTTCACAGACCTTTAATCATTCTTTGATCTCCTTTGCCTCCCATTTCTCCAATTTCTGAAAGCTGTGCCCGATAGGCACAATAACCAGTTGAGCCTAACCACGTAAGGATGGAAGATACTTTTGGTTTTTAAACACCTGTTTATGACATCCCAGATCATTGCTTTTTTTGACACATATCACACTGTTGACTCTATTTAGTGTGGTTCCTATGGACCCCTAATCCTTTCTGCCATACTCTTCCTAGACGATGCCTCTCCCATTCGTATAAGTGTGAAACGATTCTCCTCCATGGCACTTGCATTGTCTTTATTGAACTTCATCCGTTTACTCAGACGTTCTCCATTTATCAGATCATTTTTGAATTTGATCCGTCCTCCAAAAGGTTGCAGCCTCCCGTTTGATACATTGCAAATTAATAGACTTACTTTCTATCAACATCTAAGTCGTTGATGAAGATATGAACCAGAGCGGTCCCAAACAACGACCTGTGAACCCACTTGTATACCTTCCAGCAGGATTGGGAGCTTAATAACTTCTCTTGGATAGCGTTACAGCCAGTTTGACCCATCTATAGTAACCCATTTAATTGTATTTGCCCTAGTTTATCGATAAAGGATATCATGCGGACCGTATCAAATCTCTAGTCTAGGTATAACACACTGGCCCTGCTCTCCTATCACAAAGTCCGGTTACCTATCAAAGAAGCTATCGGGATTGGTTACATAGTTGTTTCTTTACAAATCGATGTTCGCTTTCCATTCACTCTACCACTTCCGTCAGATTTGCGAGCATGATTTCTAATACTTGCTTCCTTATCTCCCGCACAGAAGTTACATTCAACTGGTCTGCAGTTTTCCTGGTGTTTTTATTCCCTTTAGGAGTTCTGTCCAAGGGGCAGAGATGGATTCCCTAACTGTATGTCAGTACCCATCTTGATATTGAGTTGGGCTCTGGGGATCCGATACTGTCTCCTCTCAACAGAAGTTGGTCCACAAAAGATAATTACTCCCCATCTTGTTCTTCATATCCTGGGCCACATGGCTACAACAACGCTGCAAACAAAAAACAAAGATTCATAAACCAGCACAATGCATATCTAGATATTTAACACTCTCATTTAGGTTCCAGTTTCTACCGACAGGAATGTCCCAATGGTATCGCCTCAGTAATCCAAATTCCAACTAAATGCAAGGCTACAATCAAGGACATTGCCACTTACCACTGCTGCTTCATTGTAGAGCGTGCATATCAGTGACCACACTAGCCAGCGTACTCAGTAATGAGTGCCAAAGGCTTAAGAACGGTTCCTTCCCAGTGGCACTTCAGCAGCGAGTCCTTGACTCGCTCTAGGTCTTGAGTGAAGGACCTGCTGCAAAGACCCATAGGAACCGCCTGGTGAGTACAAGCCCCCTGTCTGTTCCCACACCCACCCAACCCCACCCACGTCCTGCCCCACTGCCTTCCCTCAGAACCTGCAACCATCAACGCCCCGCTCCTTGTCCCTTGACCAACCCTCCCAGACCCCCATCCTATGCCCAGGCCCCACCCTACAACCCCCCACATTCCCCATCCCCTGTCCACTCACCAGAAGCTCTGCCCTCTCCAACCGCTCCCTGCTCCTTATCCAGCCCCCTCCCAGCCCAGCCTGGCCCGGCCCAGCCTCCTTACCATGCTGCTCAGGGCAGAATGAACGGATGCCGCGCGGCTCGCTGGAGCTCACACAGCCCCACCCCCTGTAACGACAGAAAAACCTCCCTCTCCCAATTGCCCACTCCTTTAACAACCGGTTCTAAACTGGCTTCTAAATTTAACAACCGGTTCACGCGAACTGGTCACTGAGCGTACTCGAGAGTAATGTGAGCTTACCCATTTCTCATATGATGAATATGGGATTTAGGTTTATCCACTTTATTTTTTACCATTGCGCCGAGTCAAGATTAGAACTCCCTCAAAATCAGGTACATTCACCAGAAGTGATTACACTAAATAACAGAGTAAAACAATATGAATGCATACATATTTCTCTATATTAGTGTTTGAAAAAGTTGACAAACTTGAAAAAATCTTGGGTAAGGACTGCTGCTTTTTCTTCTCTCCAGCAATGCAGGGATTTTCTAAAATGCTAAAATTTTGAACTGTTGTACTTACAATATACACCATTAGGAAGAAAATTATAGAAAACACAAGCCACTTCTTGTTTTATGTTTTCCCTCTTGTTAACAAAGCCACTAGATGTCAGTATATCCTAAATTACTCACAGCCAATATTTTTCTTGTGCAGCAATCGCCACAATACCAGAGTTGCTACCTGCCAGGGATCATCCCTTTTTTTGAGGGAGCTGCCCTGGAAAAATCTTTAAGGATCCTCAGTGCACACTGCCAGCTGGCCAGTTTAAGCATTCAGGATCATCCAGGATGTCCCAGTTTTCTGTACTGCAGCGGTGGCCACCCTAACTGGTGAGGTGAGAAAACTGATCTCATTAGGCGTGGCAATGCAACCGTTCAACATCATCGCAGCTGATATAGTAAAACCATTGAAACAAAAGTGTTTGGATAAGCCGAGTAATAGAATATGAAAAAACACAAAACAAAATGCAAAAAACATACCCATAGAGAAACACAGGATATTCAGTGTTCTAGGTGTCAGCAACATGGATCTGCATCCTGGAAGGTGCTGCATGCCCTTCACTCCCTCTGACTTCACACAGCCTTTGACATGTGCACAGGCTAGAAAGAATTAGAAAAGGAATATTTCAGCTATTTAGAGCTAAAAACCAGCTGTCACAGAGAGTCATTATTAGTTGTACTGTAGCACCTAGGAGCTCCACTTGTAGACCAGGACTCCATTGCTGTAGGTGTTCCCCCCCCACCCCCCAAAGAGCTTACAATCTAGGTAAGGAGTTAGCCCCATTGTGATGGGAGGGACCTGCATAGTTCCATTAAGATTTAGGCGGTAGGGTGCATAATTTCTCTATGTTCTGGACACATTTGATCACTGTCCATTGTAATGCAAATTACATGCAAGTTTACTGTATGGCAAAAAAAGGAAGCATTTGAACAGCATATTTATAGAACGAATGAAGAGAGTGTGCTACTCTAACTCCCTTTCTAGAAGTTATTCCTTAAATATGGGTTGGCCTGAGTTAACTACTGCCCCAACCTAACACGGCCTTGTGAAACTTCCCATCAGATTTCATGTGACTTCCATGGGCAGCCAGCTATGAAAGAATGCTGTTCCGATTACCAGAGATCAGATACATTTTGTAAATATTGATAAGACTCAAGAACATAAATCCCTCCTAATAGGACAGTAAGGGTTTAAAATGTGTACAAACTCAAAACACCATGGAGCATTACAGCAGTAGGTAATGGCCCAGTCCTGCCAGGCAGAGAGTACTTCTAGCTCCTATGGGCTTTAGAGCAGTGGTCTCCAAACTTTTCACGTCATGTCCCCCCCTTATCCTTATCCAAAACCCTCTGCCCCTGGGAGCCAGAGTAGGGAACCAGGGCCATGAGCAGGGCTCCTGTGGTGGGGAGGAGGGGGAACATGCACAGAGGTCAGGGGGCCAAAGCTGGGTTCAGAACCGTGGCTGGACCGAGACCCAGCAACCAAGGCTGGGGTCACAGCTGGGGGCGGGGCCAGGAGCGGAGCCACAGCAGGGGGCTGAGGCTGGGGGAATGGGGGTGCAGGGCCAAGAGTGGAGCTGCGGTCAGGAGCCAGGGCTGCAGCCAGAAGTGAAGCTATGGCCAGGAGCTGTGGCTGGGGCAGCAGAGTTGGGCTGGGTGGCTCTCCCTCCCCGCATGCCCAGGCCCCGCCACGCCTCCTCAAATGTTCCTCCGCACAGTTTGGGAACCACTGCTTTAGAAGGAGTTGAGCAAGTTCAGCACCTTTTAGGGTGTAGCTCCATAGGCCTGATTCTGCTCCTATTGAAATCAATAGTAGTTTGTAACTGACTTCAGTGGGAGCAGGACTGACGCTAGTCCTTTCCAGTTCTCTAGCAGGCTTATTGCCTTTGCTTCAGTTACATCACTCATCTGAATCAAGAGGGAAAAACAAGTTTCCCCCTTCTACATATACATCTATCTAATCTCTCTCAATGGGTATGTAGAGGGCAACATTTTTTTCACTCTTGATTCAGATGAGTGATGGATTTGAAGTATAAAATAGATATTTTACTCACACACTTATTTGTATCTCTCTCACACACACAGGTCCGTTGTACTGCAGTTATCAAGTACATCCATTTAGCTGGTACAGCTTAAGCAAAGGCAGTGCAAATTTTGAAAGTATTCCACATTAGCCTACCAATGTCCCACCAAATTGACCTGAAGGGATCACGTTTAAGGGTATGTCTACTGTTACAGCAGCACAGCTACAGTGCTGCGGCTGTAGCACCAGGCTGTAGACATTTTCCATCACTGCAGTTAAGCACCCACGCAGTAGCTGTGTTCACAGAAGAATGCTTCTATCAGTGTAGTCGTGCATACGCCAGGGCTTAGGTTGACTTAAATTCATCTATCGGGGACACAGTGTGCGATGGAGCTAGGGCAATCTAAGTGTTAGGCATAGACCGAGCCTAGGAATCAAAGTCTCCAAGAGCTACTCATGACTTGACCTTTTGCAGTGCCAGCCCTGTGTGGTAACTAGTGACATCTGCAGTGTTTTGTTGGCTGTGGAAATGAGAAGGTTAGATACGGATTTAAAATGGTTCTACTCTTTTAGTCTTAGTATTCTTATGACCTTACAAATAGTAAGACTAGATTGTTCAGACACTGCCATCTGCATTCTGGAGTGCAGAAATTTATAGGGAAAGCATATTAGGGCACTAAGAGGCTTCAGAACCTGATCTGCAGACAGTCAGGGACTTGAACACAGGAATGATCTAAATTGTGGCCCCAAATAACTGCAGGCACTAAAATGCATCTGGGAAAACAGAGGCCCAGGTAAGGCGATGCTGAAAATTTGGCCCTTTATCTTCTTTTAATACAGTATTTCCCATTTTAGAGTGAACATGTTAAATTAACAAAAAAATCCTTTGAACTAAGGGTCTTTGTGAATATAAAACATGGCATAGCATGGACAGTCTACACAGAGCTACCATAGAAACAGCTTCCATTACTTCAGGTTCTTCATGGATAGGTTAATTGCCCTTTCAAGTCATTAGTAGGGGGGATCAGACATTACAAACAAAGCACATTGTCAGCAAACCACAGAGGCAAAAAGATCATGACTGACGTGGTAATAGGCGGTGTGATCTAGCAGTCAGGATATGACTAAGCCAGGAGATCATGGTTCTAATCTCTTCACTGACCTTCTTTTCTAACCTTGGGCAAGTCTGTGGCTCTCTTTTCCCTCTGTTTGTCTGTCTTGTCTAGTTACATTGTAATCTGTTTGGGGATGCAGAGACTGTTTCTTACTACACTTCTACCCCGATATAACGCGACCTGATATAACACGAATTCAGCTAGAACGCGGTAAAGCTGCACTCTGGGGGGGCAGGGCTGCACTCCTATTGGCTAAGAGAAAGATAACGTCACTGCTAGGCAGCACAATTCAGCTAACAACTCCCAGTGTGCAAGCCAACAACTCTACCCCCCCAGTGAGCAATCAGAGGTGTGGGCAGGTACAGGACATACCGGCCAGCCCGAGACAGCCAGGAGTGGAGTCCTCTAGGTAACAGCCCATCAGCCCCCCGCGACAAGGCGCCGGCACATGCAAGCGGACCCATCTCTACCTGCAGAGAGCTCGTTATTTTGCCACCACGTTGGACACGCTTCTGGAGCGGCCACCCACAGGGCCAGCCTCACCCAGCTCATGCATCTACCGGCAATCTGGGGCAGCAGTGGTGGGGTGCAGCAGAAGGGACATGGGAGCCACCAGCGCAGCGCCCCACCCAAGCCTTCCCCCCCACCCCCAGGGCCCAGCTCCCCATCGAGGAGTCAGGCCACACGGTACCTGCTGCCCACATAGCAAAAGCCACAGCCAGCCGGCGTGGCCCTCAGCAGGGAGGCAGGACCGCGGAGCCACCTCTCCCAGCAGGGAAAGGAGAGAGGACAGAGACCAAGCCCTTGCATGGGGGGATCGCCAGGGGTGGGAAAACAAGACTTCCCTGTTCCCTGCTAAAGCGAGATTGCAGCAAACAGCCCAGGGGTAGCTGCTGAGTAACTCAGACCTGCTGTGGTCACAGCTGCCGTCAGGCTGGCCCCTCAGCCTAAAGTAAGGTTTGTAAGAACCAGGGCCAGCTCCAGGCCCCAGCACGCCAAGCGCATGCTTGGGGCGGCATGCTGCAGGGGGCGCTCTGCTGGTTGCCGGGAAGGCAGCAGGCAGCTCCAGTGGACCTCCTGCAGGCCTCCACGCCTGCGGGAGGTCCACTGGAGCCGCGGGACCAGCGGACCCTCCGCGGGGACGCCTGCGAGAGGTCCACTGGAGCCGCGGGACCGGCGAGCAGCAATGCGCCCCCCGCAGCGTGCCACAGTGCTTGGGGTGGCGAAATGGCTAGAGCCGGCCCTGGTAAGAGCTCTGAAAACTAGCCGGGGACCAGAGAGCTGGGGATCGGTGTCTGTCAATCAAAGGCCAAAGTAAATTCGATATAATGCCGGGTAGAGGTGTATGTGTTTGTCCAGTGCCCAGCACAAAGGGCCCACTAGGCACTGCCATAATGCAATTAATATAAACTTCTGGGATAATTCTGCATCCATACTATGCTAGTCACAAGGGCCCCTTTGGATCTCTTTTGTGATTGCTTTATTATTAATTGCTAGGAAAATGAGCTTCAGTATCTTATGATTATTTAAGAACGAACAGGGAAAAAGTTAACACGGCACTTGCAGACAGCGAGATGTAGAATTTACTACATTTATATTATTGTGTGAGGAGAGAGAGATTTAACAACTCTCCCTCTCTATGAGAGAGTAAATCCCCTGAATGCCACGTCAGCCACGGTTCTTTTCAGAAGTGCTTGTTTAGAATGTCTGTCTCCTCTCCATTTCTACTAAACTCCTATTTAAAGCAATAACTTTAATCAGTTTAGTGGCAAATATTAAACACCTCTTTCCCATTTTTATAAAACCATGGCTGTGTGTCATTGAGAAGGCTATATGAAAAGCAATGTTAGATCTAAAGAGAGGATGTGGAAGGAGACTGTGCCCATATCCATAAGAGGGTTAGCGTTTGGGTCTGCAGCTTGAACTGTAACCTATCAAGGCGAGGATTTAATAGAGATAAAACCTAAGATTTAAGTTGGTTTTGCCTACGTGTAAAAACGGATCTGGTCACACTTTCAGTCTGGCCCAGAATCCAGACCAAGAGCCCACTCTCACCTGGGGATCCAGATCTGAAATAGGGTTGCCAACTTTGGTTGGATGAATTCCTGAACATTTCATCACATGACATAATCTTTAATTAAAGATTAATCTTTAATTTCTGGAGACTCCAGGACAATCCTGGAGGGTTTACAGCCCTAATCTGAAAGGGTTCAGATGGGAGGTTCAAGTTTGGGCCTGTATTCAGTTATGGACATACGACATTCTAGCTAAATATGAAAAAGTAAATCAGGAAGTTTTGTTGGTTTCCGGGCAAACAGTCATATTGAACTGTAGTGCAATAGGACACTGGGTCTTAGGAGCATGTGATCATATTCCAGTGCTCTTGGTACAGCCCTGGGCCCTTTAAAATTGGGAGCTATAGTTGTAGGGCACATATCTTCTCTTAGCCACACAATCTATGGGAAATCACATGTAAAGCTTCTTGCCTCAGAGGAGCAAAGTGGGGAAACCCAGGGTCAGCGAAGGACCAGGAAGCAGGAGGCTCTCTATGTCTGTTGAACAGAAGGGCTGGAGCAGCAGATACCTGCAGAGAGCAGGAGCTACTTGGAGAAAGCCTCAGCTAGGAAGCATCATGAAGTCCTGCACCAAAGGCTGTAATGACTGAAGCCCTGGAGACAAGGGCTGAGCAAGACCCCATGGGGCAATGAGACTGGTTTTGAATCTTTGTGACTAAAGAAAAGCCCTGAGAAGAGAGTTAGGCCAGCGTTTGGAGCATGAACTGGCCCACCAGCTTAAACTGTTAACACACCCACTGGTTTCCAAACACCGTACATGGGCTACATACTGCCTACCATCAAGGCAACAGCACAGAGTATTATTTTCATAGCACCCAGACTTGTATCCACCTCTGATTCTCTATCAAAAGGAGGCTATATGCAAGCAACACTCTAAACTGAATAGAGCCATAGACAAGATTTAGTCTTATCCACTGCACTACTGAATGTTATAAACAGAGACATGTTATGACATCACAGTGTTCCAGGCCAGCTACCCAGCTCACTGTAGATAGTTTGGTAACACACACATTGCCATACCAGTCTCATTTCACAGTCTCAACTCATCTCTAAATAAAGGCTGGGAGGCTGTAAACTGGAAGACTTTAAAGTTTAAATGATAACTTGAAGGCTTTAAACACTTGTGAATCAGGAGACAGGGAGTACTGAAAGCCTTGTTTTCTTTCAGTGCTGTATTTTATAGGCGCTCTTGGCAGACCGTTAAACATTCCCACCTCACTCAGGCAGCTTCAAGAGAGGAGCACACATGGATTTTCTTAAAAGCCTTTTGAAACATTGATGCTGAACCATAAAACTCTTTAGAAAGTCCTGAGCCCAGTTCATAAAAAGTATGAGCCAACATTTGTCCAGAGAAAACCATTCAATTTTTAGACTTGAAAGCAAAGGCTAGCTGAGTAATTTGTCACTTTGTTGGCTAAAAATATACAAGCCCAAACTATTAACTTCTGTTCCAAATGACACTTATGTATGAATGGGGCGCCTGTCTTGCAAACATGGTTTTATTGCAAAAATTGACTGGAAAGACTAAATTTACCTTTGGGTATTTAGCAAGTTGTGCTAGTATAAGCCAGGTTGCAGGGCCAGTGCTGTCCCAAACATAAGCAGTGTTGGCCAGAGAAGAGGTGAAGGTAGGGAGGCCGGGGGATGCGCTGATTCAATGCAACTTCTGAGCAGCCACTGCCTACAGAGCTCATGCGAAGCCTCCATTGGAAACTAAAGTTGTCCTTTCTCTATCAGGAACCACAAGAGAAGGTGTCTGTGGAACACAGCCTGCCCCGAAGGGAAAGCTACCTGATGTGCAAGGCCTCTCTAGCCTAGGGAGATGCCATTTGCATTTAGGGGATCAATCTAGCCCCCCCCAAAAAAATAATAATCATGAATGTCCACTCATTGTGTGTGTTCTGGTTATTGGCTTCCCAGCTCAGGTTCCGTAGATGTTTCCTGCTGGGCACCCAAAACAGAGTCAAAGTCAGTAAATGCTCTTGAAATGTTTGGCTTTATTGTCATTTGGCTAGTGACTGCTCAAGGCACAAGCAAAATCATGGGTGGAAGATCTGTTTTAAGTCACATTTTCAGCTTGTAAAAGCAGCAGAGAATCCTGTGGAACCAGTTTCTCCTCCCTTGGTTTTCACACCTCTACTGCTAGAACAGGGCCCCATCCTCCCTGACTGAACTAACCTCGTTATCTCTAGCGTGCTTGCTAGCATATATATACCTACCCCTGGAAATTTCCACTACCTGCGTCTGACGAAGTGGGTATTCACCCACGAAAGCTCACGCTCCAAAACGTCTGTTAGTCTATAAGGTGCCACAGGATTCTCTGCTGCTTTTACAGATCCAGACTAACACGGCTACCCCTCTGATAATTTTCAGCTTGGTCAACATTGCATAAGCAAAGTGCATTTCGAGTACTTCACGGCATCAAGAGAGATCATGCCTTCCATGTTCAATTATTTTCCAGTTATTTTCTGCCATGAGAATTATTAGAATAACTGAATAACAGCAACTATCCATAAACTCTGTATGTGTGAAAAAACAAATCTGGGATTCATAACCGCCAGTTTATTACATGAGAAGGACAATAGGATATCCAGGCACAATACCTTCCAACAACAACATAAGGTTGAGGTCAAGCTTTTTGGATCTTGGCTATGTTGGCATTTGTTCCTACAAGAAAATTAAAAAAAAATATATTCAATAAGGTTCCCAGAGACCTTAAAAAGCAGAAACATCTGTTGCCGCTCTGAACAGCTTGTATGATAAGTTCAGCAGCAGAAACACGAGCAGCTTGAACAGGTCTGTCCTTACCACTGAAATGCCTCTGTGCTCAATGGGAAATTACAGACCCTTTCAGGGGACATATCAATAATTCAGATAGCCAAAATACACAAACAAACAAGAAATAGTGCTTTCTTCCTTTTCTGTCAGGAGACCAGCAAGACATGATGATATTACTGATATCTTAGTTTGTGATTTGCAGCATCTTATTTATCAACGCTAAATCTGTAAATCCATGTAGCTCTATTGACTTGAAGTCAATAGAGTGACGCAAACTCACACCAGCTGAGGATCAGTCCCATGGTATTTCTATATTTTTTTTAAAAAAAAGATGATTTTTAGCTAAACAACCCACAGAATGGACTAAATCTGTTTTTGTTCTCCGCACTATAGTTTCTATGAAAAATCACAACCTTTCAATGCCTCAGTTTCTCATCTACAGAATGAGACTAATGCTCCCCTATGTTGCAGGATCTTGTTTAACTTTCAGATCCTTTGATGGACGTTGCATATAAATACAAAGTATTGCTTTTGACACATCTTTGCCAACTACAAATCCTCAGCAGCAAAATCCTTCCTGTGCCCATGCCAAGACCACCAAGTGTCCTGAAACTGCTCCATCACATGCCGTAAATTTGTAAGTAATATGGATAAGTGTCCATTGGGAACTAGGGTAAGATCACGAAATTTGTTTCACTTGTGACCTAAGCTATATCAATCATCTCTCCAGAGGGGAAAAGCTGATGCATTAACCCATTGCACTATTTAGCCCTTCATGTGTTTGATGTGGGAAACTTCACTAAAGTGAAGTCCCTGAGAAAAGGAAGAGTCTTTACAGAGCAGATTTCCATGGAAGCGCAGATTCCCAGAAACAGAACTTTAGTTTATGTATCGCTTTTTATAGAAAATTGACCCCAAAATTCTTTACAGAGCTAAACACTATCAAAGGGAAACAGAAGGCATGCATACACCAGGGACTGACTATACATTGGCCCCATTCTCTTCTCACCCACATACTGGTCCAAATCAGGAGTGACTCCTTTTAAGTCAGTGGACTTCTGTTGTACAAGTGGGGTGAGTGGAGAATCAGGCCCATGATTTCAAACGAGAGTTGAGAAGAGAGAGGATTGGAATACACAAGACTGACAGGAGCACAGACCCTTGGGAATTTGTATTTATTGTTTAGTTTCATACTATTTTACGTTCACCAGTATTAAACATAACTTCTATCTACAGTACTGCAGATTGTAATCTTTTTAAAGTAGCAGGGACTTCAATTTGCAGATATCAGGTGAAGTTATGTAGGACTTCAGGATTTGACACCTACAACGGTATTTAGCTAGAAAACCACAGCTGAAACCCCAAATTCTAGTGAAAAGTGCTATAAGATACTTTCCTGACCAAATGTGATCAGGACTTTGGTTTTACGACCAACTCCAAAGAGGCTTCCAGCAGCCATATTGGTTCAATGCTGATTCAAAGGGAAAAATGCCTCCTACCCAGTCATCAACATCACCTCTTGTCACACCTGAAATTTCTTTGGAGGTCTCCCCTCCAAGTACTTAGCAGGTCCAAACCTGATAAGTTTAAGGTATCTTCAATCTGACATAGTTCTATAGAATGGCTGCTGGGAAAACTTCACTGCAGACTCAATTTTTGACTGCAGAAGGACCCACCTCACCTCTATTTCAATTATCACTTAACAGAACTTTCTGATCTGGACAAGGATGGGGGCTTAGGGGGAAAAAATACTCTTGGAAGACTATTCACCACCACAGCCTGGTGATACCTGCTATTACATTATGTCCCTTTTTGTAAGTGTAGAATGGATATCATAATCCCACTCAGCTCTGTCTCGTACCCTGCTGCCAAGGAGTGGGGGAGGAGATAGGAGCAGTCTGTATGCTTGGGGGAAGGAGAAGACAGACAACAGCTATGTTTACAGAGCACAGAGGCATGGACACCAGGTGATGTCACCACAGCTCAAGAATCACTGAACTCATACTGAAGGCTCAAATTCAGGAAGATAAAAATCCAAACAGCTCTTTATCATTGTTTGTCTCTCTGTGCTGCAAGCCTTGCAATATTTTAGTGTTTTCTTAATGCCCCAGCTCCTGGAGGCAAGTGATTATGTAAGAATCTCATCTTACATGTTTTAAAAAAATGTTTCTAACTGCCATGGTTGCAGAGTAAAGCCTGGAAATGTGACCCAACTGCACCCTAAAAGCTCAAAAACCAAATAAAAAGAACTTAACATTTTTAAAGTCTCATGATCTCATGGATTCTTGGGGTCTATTTTGACATGCTTGGGGCTGGCCCTACTGCTCATTACATATTTGGATAGTGCCTAGCACACTATGAGCTCTACTGTAATGTAATAAGCAATCAATAAAGATATCACCAAGTAGCTGTGCACATCTCTAGATAATTGGTCTTGTGACAAAATAAGTGCTATTATTTTTAAGCTAAAGTCTTGGTGCATGTGTTATGTTCAGAGCTTCCCATTATTGATAAATACCAGAGCTTTTTGCGGGCAATCTTGCTGACACACAAATTAGCGTCCATATTGGATTTTTTCTTCAATATACATACTTTCCATTTGACCTTGACCTTTTAATTCATCTGACTCTGTCCCCTTTTGAAATTGCACATCCTGCTTTTGATTAACAGAAGAGAGGTCAGATGGAAAGGGAAAAAAAAGGGAGAAGAGTTTGATAAATAACAGAAAGTGGATCATTTATAAGCACACTACATTTAAAGCTAAGACATGACCTAAAATTAAAAAAATAGGATAAAAGACAGGAAATAGGAGAGGAATATGTTCTCTCCTTTCGTGTGTTATGATTTCTAGATCTCTTCTATGATTGTTTTGTTGGTATAATAACACCAACATGATTCAACTCTGTAATGCATGTTCATGAGTAGGATTACTCATAGGAGGAAGCACTGCAGAAACGCAATGATCTTAAGAAATTGCCTCTGCCCGAGTAAGAAGTAAAATGATAATTTAGCCACTGCCATGATGTAAATGTTAAATCATCATCATATCAAAGCTAAGAAAAATTGAACTCATCACAAAATTATCTTCCAGATCAATTGATTCTTGTTTCCTGGCATGGGATACTGTCCAAAGTTAGTGGTACTAAAAATAATGGTGAAATACTCATCAAGGCTTATGGAAAAACATGGAGAGTAATGTTCAGAAATGCTCATCATTGCCCTAACGCTACTCTCTAAAGTCAATGGAGCTTTTACCATTGACTTCAATGGGAGTGAAGTTAGGCCTGTTTTGAATGCTCCTGAAAATCCCACCCGTAACACATAACGCAATCAGCTGATCAAATGTACAAAGAAACTGTTACAAGAGTATTAATCAGAGCAGGCGAACAAATTTATTTAGAGAAAGTGAGAAAGAACTACCCTTTCTGTACAGAAAAGCTCAACAGAAAGCTGGTTCTCGTGAGATCAACAGCACTATTTGATAGGGCTTGTCAGTTTGGAGAATTGAACTGAGCAATGAAGAAGCACCCAGTGCTAAAAAAGCCAGAAGAGAAATGTAATGCAAGAAGGTGAGTAATCTTGCAAAGGAGCAGACTTACCAAAACAGGAAATAACTCTGACAAAGAAGGGACGTCAATCGTCTTTTGAAAACAGGAAGGAAGATGCTGAAATGGATAAGCAGCAAGTTATGAATCACCAGTCCTATGGGGTCACCACAGAAAAGATTCAGTCTCCCACCACCTAAGATGCAAAAGGCTCCACAAGGCAGGCAGTAGAGTGTAGACCCATTGGGACAATGCTCACAGAGGAGACCTTGAACATATCTCCATGTTTATATATCAATGACTACCCATCCAGGGGTCTTAAAAAAAAAAAAACCAAACCAAAACCCATCAACAGGACCAACTATAAATACCAAACCAATCCATTATTTATAAGCAGACAGAGTAGGATTCACACATTGAGTGTAATAAAGTTCAATCACAAAAGCATACGCCCGTACCCAGATGTGTTGTTGCACTCCACACAAGTAGAAGATTTGATATCAAGTACAAAATCTACACCCTACTCACTGCAGAAGTTGCTTTTTCCAAAAAGAAATATGGATTAGAAACACCCTTAAAGTTTCATAGTCCGGAAGCTTCTTTGATTTCACTTCTATGCATTTACTTTTTCCATGAAAAGTCATTTTATGTGTAAGCCTTCTGCCAGGTGGAGCCAGCCGCAACCAGGGCCAGGTTCAATATCAAGGGGTTGGTTCCTTTTCAACAATACAACACAGAACCGGCTCAAGCCCCACTAAGTAACCTGGGAAAATTACATACCACTCTGGGTGCCTCTGAAATGCAATACTTCCCCACTCGCAAGTACAGAGTCTGAGTGTAGCAAAGAAACTTTTAATGAAAGGAGGGAAGTCACCCGACATTAATTAGGGAAAATGCCACAAGCAGGATTCATAAACCTAAAACTGTGAGTAGGACACCCACCCCAGAGTCTGTGGGGTAGTGCCTTCTGCCTCATGTTCTTGAGTTCTACAACCAAAAGTTCCTTTACTGTGCCCCTCTCTGCCCCACTGGTGGTTGTCCTTGGTCAGTGAGGACCCAGGGTTCAGAGGTCCATCTGTGTGAGTTCATCTCCCACCCAGGGAACACGACACCTGGCTTGCTTCTCTTGGCCACCCTGCCAGCCACTGCTTCTCACCACCTGGCTGCCCTGCTGACTGCTCACCATTTTCACCAGCTGCCCGTTAGTCATCTCATGCTGCCACCTGCCTCTCTGCTGTGATCTCTCTAGGTCAGTCTCTTAGTGATTTTTTAGCTCTCAGCAGGCTGAGAAGAAATGCTGCTCACCACAACTGATTTCAGCTCTCATTGAACACTTAAGATAACAAAAGGCTTTTAATGAAGCCTTATTTAGCTCTATCTGTAAACAGTGGGGAAGAACAGGTTAAACCAAACCTGGGACCCTTTGAGGAGTCCACACCACCTGGCTGAGATACCTGTCCTCACCACTTACTTTCACAGGGTTGTGGCATTTGAGCCCCTGGTTTAACAAGTTCCTTTCATCTGAGGGTGATCCCCAGTTCTGCTCACCTTTATTCTTACAATAAAGACAATAATATCGATAAACAGCATTTCACTACCCCTGCATTCAGTACTAAAGTGGTTTGTAACCCAAAGACCAGCCAAAGTTGATCACTTTGAGCAACACAGCTCTATCTGCTGGATATCTAAGGGGAGTAGGTGTGTTCATGTAAATACAGTTTGCTCCTGAAGTCTTTCCCCCCTCCCAGCTAGCTGTCAAGGGAGAGTTCATTCAGACTCTGCTTACATCAGCATAAATGCCCAATTCCTGCAGGATTTCATATTGATTTCCTGTTTTAACTGAGTTTGCTTCCAATTATGTATGTATACAAAAACACTTCTGTTTTTTGAGAGGGTTCATGATAAGCATTTAACGCTGATTGAAATGAAACCATACCATGTGTCACCCTGGAAGTCATCGAAGTAGAAGGCAGTATCATGGTGTAAACATCCTTCCTCACAAAGATCTCAGTTACTGGCATATGATAGACATGAAAACAAATCATATCAAGCATCTCTCTGGCCTAGTCTACATACAGAAGTTGACCAACATAGCTATTCTGGAATAATAATTAAAAAAACATTCCCCAATAGTCAATCTATTCTGGAAAAAAAAAGTCACAGAATAATTAGTGCACTTCCAAAGTAATTATTGCAGAATTAAGTCACTTTTATTCTGGAATGGAGTGTCTATCTGGGGAGTGTAATGCAGTACACTAGCTCTATAGGAGTAGAGGAAGCCAAAAGACCCCATTCCAAGGAGCTGGAATGAACAAAAACCCAAGAAATGGCCCACTAGCAGAAGAGAGGAAGTGCTCCTGGGGAATTAGGAGTTGGATTTAGGGGAAGGGAGGGAAATCCAGGATACTGTTCCTTTAAGGGTCCAGGATCAGAAGCCTTGTAGTGTGGGGTAAGGCAGGGCTCCCATCTTTTCCAGCCAGCTGGGATGAGCTGTCTGGAGAAGGCCAGTATATAGATTGCCTCCTCACGCAGAACAGGGGACACACTAACAGAAGAAGGAAGCCAGAAAGGGCTGGAACTATGGCTTCCAGTGGAGCAGACAGACTGACTGACACACACACAAAGCTCTGCGTGTGGCAGAAGAACTAGCCCTGAATGTGAATTTTTGTGTTATTGATATGGACATTATTTTGGGGACTCTCTGAAGATTGTTTGAACCTTTTCTGTTATTAAATGAGCCCTGGTTGGGGGAGGGGGGGGGGACGACTGCTGTTATCCACAAGTGAGGCTGTGTGGAGTACTTAGGGAGCCTGCGGGTGAGGGCTAACAGGGAATGGGTGCCTGAAAAGTGACCCTAACCATAAGGGGGAGCTAAGTAAGCTGCCACCCTTATACAAGGAGCTATTGTGGAATATAGCTAATATGGGCCATGGTAGGGCAGATCTTCATGGGGAAGCATCTCTCTCTTTTTCTTCCTTGGGTATTTGGTATTCTCCCTGTCTCAAGTTTATTTGTAAGCTGAACTCTGAGGAACAAAACTGAATCCATCTGCTACAAAGCCCATTCAGCATCAGAGTCCCTGAGAACACAGACAAATGTGTCCTGTAGCTTCCAATCCACTGTGCTCTCTGACTGTTGGGGAATATATATTATTCCAGAATAGCTATGCTGGTCAACTTCTCCATGTAGAGCAGGCCAGAGAGATGCTGGATATGCTTTGTTTTCATGTCTATCATATGACAATAACCGAGATCTTTGTGAGGAAGGATGTTTACACCAGGATACTGTGGTGCATGTTCTGTGGCACACTGTATTGTTATTTGCACTTGGGCAATACTCATTTTTTAAAACAGGCTGGCTTTCAAGTGAAAGTTACATCTCTCTGTTGTGTTTTTTAAAATTAATTTCACAATGAGGCCTTATCCTGCTTGTGATAGGGATGAAAGGGTTGGGACTCCATGGCAACTAACTAGAGAGGAAGGATCATCCGGTAGTTTGGGCCCCAGCCTGGGACTTAGACATCCAGGTTCAAGTCTCTGCTCTGCCCTAAACTCCACGTGTGACCTTGGGCAAGTCACTTAGTCTCTCTGTGCCTCAATTCCCCTTCTGTGAAAGGGGGATAATAATTGTACAGGGGTATTGTGAGGATAAATATGAGGTAAGTACACAACTACTCAGATACAATGGTAATGGGGATCATAATAACCTAAGACACAGAAATAGCTCTGTGCGATCAGATAGCTTACAACTAAGGGAGCCAGACAAACCCATGTCCCACTTACGGGGTCATTACTAATCATGACAACCTGAGTGGCCCCAGAGACCAGATCTCTGTTGCTTTACATGAACCTAAGAATTTCATAAGGCTTGTGTGAAATCCAGGTGTTATTGGACACATATTCAACCAGCCTTTGCTAGCTCTCCTTTTTTAATTTTGTGAGATTATGGGTATAAATAATTTCAGGCACAATTCTGCACCTGCAGTTGTTTGAAACACTTGCAGTTACTGTCAAACATGTAAGTATCCAATAGCAACTGCAAGTCAGGCACTGACCCCAGCAAGTGACTGCAATTACAGGTGGTAAGCTAGGCTATTGTTTCTCTCCCCCCCGCAAATCTAAGTATTTATCAGAGCACCTCCCAAGTACTAGTGTGTATCTATCTCCACAACACTCCTGTTATTGCTATTTTAGAGGTGGGGAACTGACACAAAGATAGATGAAGTGATTCAAGTGAGAGACACAATCAGGAATTGAACTGTTGTCTCTCAAGGCTGCATCCCCTGCCTTAGCCACAAGACTATTATGACTGTCCAATAAAAAAAACCAACCAACCAAACCAAAAAAAAAATAAAAAAAAACATGAGGAAAAAAAAATCCCCATATAGTTCAAGTGCTCCTCCCACACACCTTTTTGAAATTGTGCCCAAAAAATGTCATGAGAAAGTTTGGAAAATGTCATCTAGCTGTAGCAATTATTCATTCCACCCAAATGTGTGATTACTACATGTACATATTTCATGGGCACATATTATACCTTCCTGTTTTCTAAAACTGGAGCCTAACAAAACATGTGACTTGGGCTGAGGAGAGAGGTAGAGATACCACTAATGTGGAAACTGACTTAAGCAGGGATGAAAACATCACATTATGTTCATTATAGAGCATTAGGACTCAACAGCAACCTCAACTTTCCTCATTTTTGATGTTCTTCCTCAATTTTTATTTATTTACGTTTTAAGTCAGACCTTTCGAATAACCCCATTATTCTTTTTAGTTTCCCTTCCTCCCCACCTGCCAATTATAGCAAGGATTTTATGACAAGACCATGCAGAATGACAAAACTAGGACACATGGTCTATGACCACTCTGATTCCTTTTCACCCAACTGCATCATAACCTAAGTCAGGTGGAAGAACCTGCACCTTTCCTACTTTGGGCAAGAGTTCAGGATGACAGTGGCCTCCAAGCTCAGCAATGCATTCAGCAGGTATCCATTGTACATCCCCAATGTACATTTTCCTAGACAATAGTTCATCGTGTTCCACACAGTCTGTGCATAGGAAAAAGCCACATGCTAAGTTAAATGACTTACAAGCATGGGTGGCTTGGACCCGTCAATTCCTTCAGTTGATTATGGCACATAAAGATAGTCTATAGGACTCAACTTGGATGGAAAGGGAAGATGCTGTGACTGTCCAGGCACAGTCTGTCCAAACAGCAGCTTGGAGTTCAATGAACTCTGATACTTAATATAATGGAGATAAACCCATCTCATAGAATTGAAAGGTCATCAAGTCCAGCTTCTTGTCTTTACTAGCAGGACCCAGTACTGATTTTGCCCCCCTCAGGCATTGAACTCACAACCTTGGGTTTAACAGGCCAATGCTCAAACCACTGAGCTATCCCTCCCCACTTTGGGGTAGGTAGACTGAGTTGGCATTAAATAAGAACTGACAATCAACATTCCCACCACATACAGGCAAAAACAGTCTCTCTCAGTTGAAGTGGGATGTAAGTTTATCACGAAGAGTTGAGGATAGGTCCATCAATGGCTATTAGCCAAGATGGTCAACGATTCAACTTCATGCTCCAAGTGTCCGTAGCCTGTTTGCCAGAAGCTGGGAGTGGATGACAGGGGTTGGATCACTCGATGATTGTCTTTTCTCTTCATTTCCTCTGAGGAATATGGCATTGGCCACTGTCAGAAGACAGGATACTGGGCTAAATGGACTATTGGTGTGACCCAGTACGGCCATTCTTATACAAGAGTTCCACTTCTTCCTACAGTCAGCCACAATACGTTCTTCTGGTTTGCTTGGTACATTGTCTCTTGTTCAGTGATGCTTAGTCCTAGACCTTTCTATTCCCTGAGACACACTGGTATCTCTGCATCTCAATAGTAGCATGGCACTGACTGAATGCTAAGAGAGATGAAGGAAGGAAGAGAAATCATTGTTGTCAAGGGAATGAAATAGGAGAAGCAATTTGTCCTCATCTCTTTCTCTAAGGGTATATCTATACTACCCGCCGGATCGGCAGGCAGAGATCAATCCAGTGGGGGGTCGATTTATTGCGTCTAGTCTAGATGTGATAAAATCGACCCCCGAGCGCTCTTCCGTCAACTCCTGTACTCCACCAGCACAAGAGGCACAGGTGGAGTCGACGGGGGAGTGGCAGCAGTCGACTCACCGCAGTGACGACACTGCAGTGAGTAGATCTAAGTACATTGACTTCAGCTATTTTATTCATATAGCTGAAGTTGCGTATCTTAGATCAATTCCTCCCCACCCCCCCAGCTTAGACCAGGCCTAAGATAATTAGCCACACAGAAAGGCTGCTGGTCAGCTTTGAAATTCATGCAACTGAGAAGACAGTGCAACTGAGTACGGCAGACAGGAAAATAAGGAAGCCAAGATGCCAGGGCCGCAGTGTTCCAGTGGTACATCAAAAAAAAAAAATCTCCACACTCTGTTACAAACTCGGCTTTTGAAAGACTAAAGTTTTATCAGAGATACTTTTTTAAAAGTCTATGTATTTGTGAAAGCATGAGATGATAGTGTGAGAATTGCTCTTAAAGCTCAGATTTGTTACAACTTCCCAACCCCCATCTGGAATGGGATGCTACTCCTGGATAGAAAGATCTGCCTTCTGACTAGGTCAGCATTATAATAATTTTGCATAATATTTGCTATATATAAAGCTTGGTAACTGTACAAGATTGCATTTAAACAATGCTGTATTTCTTGTCTTCCAGTCCAGGAATGAGAACGTATTACAGCAAAGGAGGGGCGAACAGTCATTGTTCATTTTGACCCGAGCTGTTAATAAGACAGTAACTTGCAGTTCTGTCAGACCTTCCATCTGAGGATCTCAAAGCACTCAGCAAACGTTAATGAAAGTTCACAATCCAGGAAGGTAGGCAAATATTCAAAATTTACAGATGAAGAAACCACAGAACAGTATAAAAGTCACAAGTGATTTGCTCAAGGTCACTCGAGGTATTTGTGGCAGCAGTAGGAAAAGAACCTAGGTCACTTATTCCTCCAGCCCTGTGCTTTACCATCTGTCTTCCCCTTTTTAAGCCTCTTCTCACTAATGAGGATACTCTCACTCTAAATCTGCAGAGGCATCTGTTCTTTTTTCATCTTCACTGAAATCTCCTTGTGCAGGCAGAATTGAGAAAGTAGGGAACAAACAAGAATCCTGAGCAATGAAAGAAGACTGCTACAAACACCCATAACATTCCGCTCCCACTTCAACCAGTGACCTAAGATCAACCCTTTAAAAGAAATCTACAATGGCATATTGAATACTCCTTCTGTCTGGAATGAAAACATGCCGTGGAAGAGTCATTAAACCAGAATAAACTGACCCAGAGTTCAATAAACAAGCTGTAAGAGATAGAGATAAGGAGTTGAAACATCCAGAACAAACAAGAATATCACAGCACAGTGCATACTCTGAGCCAGAAGGAAGTTACTTAATGCGCAAAGAAACAGAGCAATTTCACTTCTAAGTATTTGCCATGCTGTTTCCACTTAAACACTTATAGATACTGTATTCCTACTTCAGGGAAATACAGTGACAAGCACATTTACTCTGTTACCGATTACAAAGATTATGATCACAGATTTAAGTTGCTATTCTCACACCCAGACCTGTGATTAACTCCTGTTAGTATTAAACAAAGTTACGTGCATTCTGCAGGGAGAGAATATACACTGAAAATACCTAACTTACGCTTGCACCTCACAAAATACCACGTGTCCATAAGGCAGCTGATTTCTAAGAGTTTTTGATTATTTGCATACAGTAGCACCCAATCAAGAAGAATGACCCATTATTGTGTTAGGCAGGGCACAAAACACAGAGATAGCCCATGCTTGCAATCTATTTAGAGACAAGAGACTTGCCTAAAGCCACAGAGCAGATAAGTGGCAGAGCTAGGACCAGAACCCAGCTCATTCCCACCCTCAGTCCAGTTGCCCTGGAGCCTATGGAAAATACACAGAAATATCTTAGTACAGAGGTGGGCAAACTACGGCCCGCGGACTGGATGCCCCCTGTGGCACTGCGGGCCCAGCGCCACTCTCTGGTAGGATTACTCCCAGGGGAAGAGGCAGAGGGCTTCGCGTGTGTTACCTTTGCTTCCAGGCACCACCCCTCGCAGCTCTCATAGGCCAGGAATGGGGAACCGCAGCCAATAGGATCTTCGGCGGAGGTACCTGGAGGCACAGCAAGGGCAGCACACGCAGAGCCCTCCGCCCTCCACCCCAGGGCCACAGTGCTTCCTGAAGCAGCTTCCTGGGGCCGTGGACAGGTCATGCAGGAAAGCAGGGAGCCTGCCCTGGCCCCATTGTGTGCCACTGCCATCCTGGAGTCACTTTAGGTAAGCGGTGCCGGACCGGAGCTCAAACCCCTCCTGCACCCTGCCCTAAAACCCCTGCCTGCACCTTGCACCCCTCCTGCACCTCAACTCCCTGCCCTAAGCCCCCCCATACACCCTGCACTCCTCTTTCACCTCAATCCCCTGCCCTGAGCTCCCTGCTGCACTCCTGTGCACCCCAACACCCTGCCCTGAGCCCCCTGCCGCACCCTGCACCCCTCCTGCAACCCAACCCCTGTCTCAAGCCCCCTCCCACAGTCCACACCCCTGCCCTGAGCACCCTCTTGCACTCTGCACCCCTCCTGTACCCCAACTCCCCTTCCCTGAGCCTCCTCATACACCCCGCACCCCTCCTCTGACCCAATCCCTTGCCATGAGCCCCTTCCTGCACACCACACCCCCTCCCATACCCTACACTCCCTCCCGCATCCCAACCACCTGCCCCGGCCCTGCATACAATTTCCCCACCCAGATGTGGCCCTCAGCCCAAAAAGTTTGCCCACCCAGTCTTAGTATCTGACATTTATGTTGTACTATTCATCCCAGAACTCTCTGTAAGACTGAATCATGCTGTGATAGTCCAGGTTTACATCTGCACAACTGCATGATTTCATTGGAATCACATTAGCATAAAACTGAAGTCCTACAGTGGTGAATCAGTGTCTTTGAGTACAGGGTTTACTTCACCCATAAATATGACAACTGGCAGAGAGCATAAGAGGTGCAAAGGGGCTTACAGGGATCCCCTGAATCAAGAATATGCACAACAATTCACCAAAGGGTGGCATGTGAAGTCTCTAGTGAGAGCCAATAGCCCACTGATTATCTAAATCTTTGCAAAATATAAGTGTAGATAATATTTAAGAAGTTATGTTTCTATACTGAAAGTTATGTTCTTAAGGTCTGCATGTTAAGGCAGGTCATCAGAAGGTGATCAACATGCTTCCGTCAGGCAGGAGGGAAGAGATGCTTCTCTTTCTCTGGGTGCTCCTGTGCATATTGTCTGCTTCACAACAGAAGCCTGTCTACAGTCTGAGCTGAATGCTAATCAAAAGATTGTGAACAACAAGAAGAAAGGAGCATACAGGGGAAAAAAATGAGTGGAGGAGGGGGAGATCCTGTTTACAAGTAAAGCCAATGGATTGTTGGAGGGTAACTTGGGGTACAGCGAGACACCCTTCATCCTTCTCCGAGACCAACTGCCAGCATGAAAGGATGGTCTTAGAGATGAAAGAAGATGCCCATGGTCTTATGAAAGCCTAGCTGGAAAATGCTGCAAAGACTTTGATAACCTAAACTTCATTAGACAAGAAAATTATCTTCTTAGTTAAGTCTAGGCTGTAGAATGCGTGTTATCTTATTTTACATATAACCACTTATTTCCAATACTTTTACCTGCTACTTCTTGAATCTGATCTCTTTGTTAACTGAACTTTTGCTTATTTTCACTAATCAACATAGCTAAGTGCTGTGTGTTAAGCAGAGTAGTGATCTAAGATGTAACTGTTAAGCAGAAGTATACTGTTCCTTTGAGAGCAGTGAATCAGTGACTGTCAAACAGGGGCTGGACACGGATTCTTGGAGGGCAGAGGGACAGCAGAGCCTGCGTAGGCTCACAGGAGAGCGCTTGTGTTGCTCATGGCTGGGGGAGTCAAGGAGCTGATGTTCAGCAAGCACAGACAATGCTTCCTCAGGCTACAGCAGGTGGGAGCAAGGTTCCTCAGAAGCCTGGGGATCCCTGGGAAGTGTTAAACCCAATGAAATGTAGCCACTTCTGCACCAACAACAGCACTGCATGATTATTTCCCACATTAACTGAAAATGTAACGCTATAGTTGGCAACAACAGCCCTCTTTTGACATTAGTTACATTATTTGTGAATAGTCTAGTAACATCACTGAGTGATGTAAGCATGTCCTTCTCCTGGTCCTGGTGGCTCCCATGCTCAGAGCAGAGTCTGGCCCACAGAACTGCGTTTGCACCTTTGGAAAGTCACCAGGAATATGATGGGGATACAAACATCTAAAATGGGGGAACAGGAAAAAGAAGAGGAATTCTCTTAACTGAGAAAGCTACAGGTATCTTCATGTCCAAAATGGACTGACCTTTGGAGAAATCAGAGGAAGAAGTTAAAGCAAACCCCAAAACAGCTTTACAGTACAACCTCAGCGTTATGAACACCTCAGGAGGTTGTCCGTAACTCTGAAGTGTTTGTAACTTGAACAAAGCACAGTTTGGGCTCCAGATCCAGCAGACGAGCTCTCTACTCAGCCCCAACATGAGTTTGCAAGCTTATCCCCCTCTCAGCAGAGAGGGGGAGGGGTGTGTGCGTACACACAGTGCGTCCTGTGACGTTGCACCCCATAATGCTTTATAGAAATATGCTTATGAGTGTAAATATGACATAACTGGAATATGTTATATCCTAGATATGCCATGTAATATCTCTTTGCATTGTATCTGTAATTTTCACTCCATGCGTCTGTCGAAGTGGGTATTCACCCACAAAAGCTTATGCTCCAATACATCTGTTAATCTTTAAGGTGCCACAGGACTCGTTGCTTTTTACAGATCCAGACTAACACAGCTACCCCTCTGATACTGCCTCAACCAACTGCTTCAGCTCTCTTATAGGGAACCAGCTGCTTATGGTTCCCTCCACATGCCAGGTGTCTCTGGTTAGCTCATTTAGCAAACCTGCTGCAGGTCTTCTGCAGGCAGCACCCTCACTCCCTCTGCTCTCTCACACCCTAATGGTCAAAAATGTATGAACTTCTGTAGCTTTCACTTCCAGCCATTGGATCACATTACATCCTTCTCTGCTAGACTGAAGAGATGACTATCAAATATCTGTTCCCCATGCAGACACTTATAGACTGTCATCAAGTCACCTCTTTACCTCTTTGTGAACCTTCTCCAATTTATCAACACCCTTCTTGAATTGTGGCCCCAGAACTGGACACGGTATTCCAGCAGCACCAAATAGGGAGGTGAAATAACCTCTCTAATCCTACTTGGGATTCCCCTGCTTATGCATCCCAGGATCACGTTAATCCTTTTGGTCACAGCATCGCACTGGGAGCTCATATTCAAATGATGATCCACCATGACACCCAAATCTTTTTCAGAGTCACTGCTTCCCAGGGCAGAGTCCCCCATCCTGTAAGTATGGTCTACAGCCGTTGTTCCTAGAGGCATACATTTACATTTAGCTGTATATATCTAAAAAAAAAATACTGTTTGCTTGCCCAGTTTACTAAGCAATCGAGATCGCTCTGAACCAGTGAGCTGTATTCATTACGTATTACTCCCCCAATTTTTGTGCCAAGAACTTTATCTGTTCCCATGTAGCAGACCCTCTCTCACACCCCAATTCAATAATAAAGGCTCTAGTCTAACTTTTTATATTTCCAGGAGTATCTTTAAATTATACTTTAAATTATACTACTTGAAGCCCGGGAGTGGGGCAGCATTCCCAGCACCTATGGTGGCAGGACTTCCATTGCTTTGCTGGACCCTGCTTCCAATCCCAGTTATCACATTAGTGACCATTTTCCACAAGCCTGAAAAACATATTTGAAAAAAGAAAACAGCCAGCCATGGAACAAGGAGAGAATTAAAATATTTGCTGACAACCTACAGTGTAGAATATAGTGGAGGTTGGAATCGCTGTTTACCACCTCCCACTCCCTTCCAGCATTCTAAGAGCACCATCTTTTGGTTTCATACATAACACAAAGCTTTCAGCTCTCAGACTGTCAGGGGCCCACATTACGGAGTGCTGTGGCTGCCAGGAGCTACCCTTACCTGTAACCCAACACTCTGAGAGCAAAGCTTTGACTAGCTTAACTCTCCTCATTTGATTTGCAATCTTTCAGCCTAAATAAACTGGGATGCACAAGTCCCTGAGGTGTGGAGCCACTCACTCACTCAGCAACTCCCTCACCTGTGCAATGCCTTTTCAAAATGAATAAAATTAAAGATAAGATAGCCAGTTTGCAATCACAAATTCCCCCTCCCTCCCCTTCCATGCATTCCAGGTCCAGTGAAGTGTTTCGTAACATAACTCAAAGAACATAGTCATTTTAACCCTTCAATGTACATAACATAACATTCCTTTGAACCCTTTCTAACCGGCCTACAGACAGGGAGCTAATCAAAGCCAAAGAAATTGCATGCTGAAAGGCAGTCATAAATCCAGGCTTTTTAGAAATGATGAAGAGATAGCCCAGTCGGCTGGAACGTGTTGTGCAACTGGTAAGGAACCAAGGTCTGATGAGTAAGGTCTGAGGTGAGGAAGTAAGAAACACAACAACAGCAGACAGGGGAAAAATAGAATTTGCATATGTTTAAAATAAAATCTCCTCTTAAGATTTCAGTTATGCTTTTATTGGAAAGGGGCCCTTAGCACAGCCATGTTTGTTTTACACCCTTGCCTTACACACATATACCCCCTCCCCCACAAACCACAAAATAGTATTTCAAGTATTTACTTAGGATAACAGACTGTGGTGATACACTGAGCCCAGTCCTCAGCTGGTGCAAACAGGTGTAACCTGTTGACTTGATTTACACCAGTTGCCTACTTGATGGATCAGGGATACAAGCAAAGTTGATGCTTTCATAGGCAGGGATAAAGGAAAAATATGCTCCTTTATCACTTCTAATCCAATTAAGTTTCAGTGAAGAAGGTATGTATTTAATAGAAATTACCCCCTATTAAGCATGTTAATCTTTCAGTCACCTGTCCTAGCAAAGCATGTTTGTGTATGTCTGTGATACCAGGACTAGATCCCTTCAGAGGATAAAAGAGAATCTGTACTAAATAAAAGATAATATGCAATGAGGTGAGAGGCGTAAATAGAGGGCAGTGATTCAAGAGCACACGGTTGCTATTCTAGAAGTGAAAAGTTAAGAAATGAGATTGTAAATTGACTCAGGTCTCCCTGGATTATGACAGTGGGCCTTGACATTCTTAGTGCTACACAGCTTAGCAGCCACCTATATCAAGGGATGCATTCACATGTACCTCCTCAATCATGCCCTGGGATTCTGAACATTAGAATGGAGGTCATTTTAATTAAAATGAACACTGTGGAAATCAGCTGTCGGAAGGCAAGCACGGCTGGACAGCAGTTTACCATTCTTCATGGTTTCCACTTGGCCTCTAAATGACCCTGTGACTAATAATGATATTTTATTTTTATAAAGCACAGTGGTCTGATCCCCAATGTGCATAATAAGCAATATAAAGCACATAGAGAACCACAAAAGCAGCCATTCACGGGATGGAGGCAAGAACCAGGTGTCTAGCAGGGACATAGCGCACAGCGTAACAGCTGGCTGTGGTTAAATTGTTTGGCTAAGGGCACTACGGCAAACTCCTAATCTTGTGGAATGAGCTTCGTATCCAATGGCCACACAGAGCAAACAAAACAACTTTGTGTTTCAGAAAGTAGAGGAAGCAACCAGACAGACAACTATTTTAGACTGGATTCTGACCAACAAGGAGGAATTGGGAGTGAATCTGAAGGTTGGAGGCAATATGGGTTACAGTGGTAATGAAATGATGGATTTTATGATTGTAAGGAAAGGAAGGAGCAAGAGCAGCAGAATAAAGACAACGCACCTCTAAAGAGCAGACTTTAACTACCCTGGAGGACTGACTACAGAAAGTGGAAACGGGGTATGTCTACACTACCCGCTGGATCAGCGGGTAGTGATTGATCTATCGGGGATCGATTTATCACGTGTAGTGTAGACGTGATAAATAGATCCCTGATCATTCTCCCATCAACTGCTGAACTTCAGCTCGGCGAGAGGCGGAAACAAAGTTGACGGGAGAGCCACGGCAATCAACCCTACGCCATGAGGACGTGAGGTAAGTCAAACTAAGATACGTCAACTTCAGCTATGCTATTCTCGTAGCTGAAGTTGCATATCTTAGGTCGATCCTCTCCCCCCAATGCAGACCAGGCCATGAATGAATTGCGAAGGAGACATACACAAAGGAATAGCACAGGCACGTAGGGAGAAAAAAAAATCAGAAAGTGTAAGGCACAAAATGAGCCACACCTAGCAAGGGATACAAAAAGCAATAAGAAGATGTTCTTTAAATACATTAGCAGGGAGAGAAAGACAAAGGAAAGACGCATAGGTCCTCTACTTAGCAGGGAAGGAGAGCTAATAATTGAGGACATCAAGAAAATGGAGTTGTTTAATGCCTATTTTGCTTCAGTCTTCACTTAAAAAGGCTAATGGTGACCAGATACCTAGCACAATTAATATTAACAAGGACGAAGGAATGCAAGCCAAAATAGGAGAAGACCATGTTAAAGATTATTTGATAATTTAGATGTATTCAGTTCAGCAGGGCCTGATGAAATTCATCCTAGGGTAATTAAGGAACTAGCTGAAGCATCCTGAGAACTGCTAGCAGTTATTTTAGAGAACTCATGGAGGACTGGGAAAGGAAGGACTAGCTCAGTGGTTTGCACATTAGCTTGCTAAACCCAGGGTTGCGAGTTCAATCTTAGAGGGGGACTGTCTGGGGATTAGTCCTGCCCTGAGTAGGGGGTTGGACTAAATGACCTCCTGAGGTCCCTTCCAACCGTGATATTCTATGACAGAGAAGGGTAAACACAGCATGTATCTTTAAAAGAGGATGTGAGGAATTATAGACTAGTCAGCCTAACTTCTATACCTGGAAAAATATCAGAACAAATTATCAATTTATAAGCACCTAGAGCATTATAAAGGAATAACCAGCATAGATTTCTCCAGAAAAAATCTTGCCAAACCAATCTAATTTCCATCTTTAAAAGGGTTACTGGCCTAGTGGATGGGATGGAGGGAGAGGAAGCTATAGACATGATATCTTGATTTTAGTAAGGTCCCACTTGGCAGTCTCAGAAACAACTAGGAAAATGCAGTCTAGATTAAATTACTGTGAGGTGGGTTGAACACAACTGGTTGAAAGACTGTATTCAAAAAGTAGTTATCAATGGTTCACAGTTAAGCTGGGAGGGCATATATAGTGGGGGTCTGACGGGGGTCAGTCGTGGGTCTGGAACTATTCAATATTTTCATTGATGACTTGGGTAATGGAGTAGAGAGGATGCTTATAAAATTTGTAGTTGACACCAAGCACTTTGGAGGACAGGATTAAAATTCAACAAGACTTTGACAAATTGGAGAATTGGTCTGAATTCAACTATAGGAAATTCAATAAAGACAAGTGCAAAGTATTTCACTGAGGAAGTAGGGGAAAAATCAAATGCACAACTACAAAATAGGTATAAGTGGCTAGGAGGAAGCATTGCTAAAAAGGATCTGCGGTTACAGTGGATCACAAATTGAATATGAATAAACAATGTGAGACAGTTGCAAAAAAGGCTATTATTCTGGGGTGTATTAAGAGGAATGTTGTATATAAGACAAGGAAGGTAATTGTCCCAAGCTGCTTGGTACTGGAGGCTTCATCTGGAGTATTGTGTCCAATTATGGGTGCCACACTTTAAGGAAGATGTGAACAAGCTGAAGACGGTGCAGAGGAGAGCAACAAAAATGATCAAAGGGTTAGAAAACCTCACCTACAAGGAAAGATTTAAAAACCTGGGCATATTTAGCCTTGAGAAAAGAAGACTGAGTGGGGACCAGATAACAGTTCTTAAATAAGCTAAAGGCTGTTACAAAGAAGGCTATGATTAATTGTTCTCTATATCCATTGAAGGAAGGACAAGTAATTGGCTTAATCTGTGTCAAGGGAGATTTCGGTTAGATACTAGGGAAAGCTTTCTGACTATAAGGGTTGTTAAATTCTCGAAAGGCTTCCAAGAAATGTAGAATTCTCAAGATTGAAGGTTTTTAAGAATAGGTTGGACAAATACCTATCAGGGATGGTCTAGGATTACTTGATCCTGCTTTAGTGTAGGAGGCTGGACTTGATGACTTTGAGGTCCCTTCCAGCCCTATATTTCTATAATTCTACGATTTTTAAGGCCTCCTCTGAATCAGCAATACACAGTAAATTGCATGGAATTCAGCATCTATCAGGACACAACAACTCTGCAGGTGTAAGGCATCTTGGTATTTCAAACCTGATGCCAAAACCTTTAAGTTACTCTCTCTTCCCAAGAGATCTGGGTCTTTTCAGTCCCCAAGTGATCATGGTAACGCTAAGCTCTATGTCCACTTAACTACCACCTTAACAGCTTCTCCACACAAAAGAGTTCATGTAAAACTCAATACTTCTGCCCTGTTGCTGTCACCCATACAACCTTACCCAGGATGCTCCAAGCGGACATAGGCACCACATGAAACTATCAGCTGGTGAAGGAGCACCCAGGGAATGAACAATAAGCAGTATGAATACCAATGCAGTCTACTGAAGCTTTCTGCCTGTATGAAGCCACCTTATATGGGACTCTAAACTTTACCAGTGTTCACAACCCTGTTAATTGTTCCAAATTGATGGGGACCATGTAACAAACCCATGGCAAGCTATCGGCATAGCATTGACCAACCAAAGTGCATATGTAAACAGATATTGTAACATTATCTAGGAATGCCTGCTTCATAGTAGATGGCTTGTAAACCATAGGTTAGTGTTAAGTGAAAGCTTTTGGATTTTCCCCCACCACTATGTGAAAATAAAAATGCAGATTCTCATTGACAAACAATTCATGAGTTCAGTTGAATTGACTGAGTTGTTTCAGTCAAACAAACTTTGTATGCTGGACATTTTCAACTGAAAGCTAGTTTTCATTTCAAATTTTACCTGGATTTTATTTTAAAAAATTAAACAGATGAAACCTTTTGTTCAATTTGGATGTTTTTTAAAAAAATTTCAGTTTGCCAAAAAATTCACAAAGTTTGTTTCAGGTTGACCCAAAACAATTAATTTTTCTTCCAGTTTGGCCAGTGAACCAAAAAAAAAAATACAGCAGTATTGTGTATAATTTACATTCACTAGATAATAATATGAATTGGAATAGGCTAGACGTTTCACCCAGTAGAGGGCAGTGGTCCCATTCTCACACACACGTCACCAATATTGGAACTTTAAAAAACACAAACAAAAAAATAAGACATTGTTGCAAATCAAAATTCAGGAAATTCCAGACAACCCTCCTCCCCTTCCCCATCCTTTCCTTTTTAGTTTAGTCCAGTTATTTCCCCATTACAAAAATCTGCCCATCAACTTGCTGTGAAGTTGATGACACATTCACATGTGCTCAAGCAGCAGCAGTCCCTAGAAAGCTAGTGCAGAAGTAAGTAAAATACCTCATCACCCTTGATCATCTGTAACACTCCCACATTTAAGGGGATCTTTCCTGAGCTGAGCCTTCTCAGCTCCTGCTTCACTCCTGTGAGCAACTACCAGTACTTTTCCAGGGTCATGTTTTTGCTCTCCAGAATGAAAACTTGGCTGAATTGAGCGCATTAGCCTTCCTGTTACTGCATCTAATCCTAGTTTAAATTTAAAAACAAATATCCAAAGACCGAAATAATGCTTGCCTGTTACAACAATCTAAACTGAACGGAGTGCAGGAAGGAAATGGCAAGGAGCTCAGTTATTTGCACAATAAAGTTGAGTTTGTGTGTTATTCATATACCGAGGGTGGCTGTTCTACAGTCACTCCCTCTATACTTAGAGTGGCATTTTCCCAAGCCTTCAGTATTGGCCTAACTCTGCTCCCATTGAAGTTAATGAGAGTTTTACCATTGATTTCAGTCAGAGTAGAAGTGCACAAGCCAGTGTAGTATACTTTTGGAAACTTTATGCATAATAAGCCCAATCCAAACCTCACTGAAGTTAATGACAAGACTCCCACTGACTTTGAGCAGCTTTGGATCAGGCCCTTTGCACTCAATACTTGCTAGCCAAAATTTTCAAGCTCAGGTTCTGAAAAAAATATATCATTCCCCTTTTTAAAGTGCCTAAACATGGATTAGCAACAAGAGAGTCCTGTGGCACCTTATAGACTAACAGACATATTGGAGCATGAGCTTTCGTGGGTGAATACCCACTTCGTCAAATGCATTGTTGCTTTTACAGATCCAGACTAACATGGCTACTCCTCTGATATTAAACATGGATTTAGGTCCTAAACTTCAGCATGCTAATGAAAAAGGGTAGCCTCAAATTCCCCCTTTCCTTCATTTGAATTTTAACATGGTAACAGGGGGTTTTGCCAAGTTCACCCTGCACCCCACCTCCCCACCCCCACACCCAGAGATACATTTTGGAGCTTCAAAGGGCCATGTAGACTTTCAAGTCAGAGGGATTTTTCAAGAAGTTGTAAGCATCTCACGGTGGGGCACATACTTGGCATCAGATGTTTTCCTGCCATGGAATAATGGTGGGAGAGGGTCTTTGGCAAACGGGGCAGGAGGAGAAACAAACACACACCTGAATATTTTCCACTGGTTCCTGATTAGTCTAGTTGGCATCTAGTTTTTCAAACAATTCAATGGGTCTATTAGGCAACTGATTCCTGGGTTTACTGGTTCCTCCAGTTGAAGCCAACAGAGACCACTGAAAGCTGGAGAATTCTAATAGAATTGACTAGTATTTTCATTAGGGGATTTATTCATTTTTGTGCAGCAGAACAGGCAATGGGGACTAAAAATATTCCTAAATAATGGAAGTTTCTACTCAGCTGTAACATGAGCACAACTATAATTTAAGGGTCACACACTGGATTGGTTCTCTACAGAAAAGGATAAATGGACACAAATCAGATATTAGGAATGGCAATATACAAAAACCTGTAGGAAAACACTTCAACCTCCCTGGCCACACTGTAGCAAACCTTAAGGTGGCCATCCTGCAGCAAAAAAACTTCAGGACCAGACTTCAAAGAGAAACTGCTGAGCTTCAGTTCATCTGCAAATTTGACACCATCAGCTCAGGATTAAACAAAGACTGTGAATGGCTTGCCAACTACAAAACCGGTTTCTCCTCCCTTGATTTTCACACCTCAGCTGCTAGAACAGGGCCTCATCCTCCCTAATTGAACTAACCTCATTATATCTAGCTTGCTTGCATATATATACCTGCCCCTGGAAATTTCCACTACATGCATCTGACGAAGTGGGTATTCACCCACGAAAGCTCATGCTCTAAAAATCTGTTAGTCTATAAGGTGCCACAGGATTCTTTGCTCCAGTAATGATGAAGGCTATGATTTTGTCACAGAAGTCGTGGAAGTCACTGAATCTGTGACTTCTAAAGACCTCTGTGACTTCAGTCCCGGTGGCTGGGAGCTGCAGGGTCCCACCTCTTCCTGCAGCAGCATGGAGCTGTGCGATACCCCTGCCACCTGAGGCAGTGGGGCTCCCAAGCTCTGAGGGTACCCTGTAGCTCCCCACTGCTGTGGGCATCAGCAGGGGTACCCTGCAGTTCCCCACCACTGCAGCAGCAGGGGGATCCCCTCATCTCAGCTGCCACCATGTGGGACAGGGGGACCTCAGCAGCTCCAAGCTACAGGTTCAGGGAGACTGTGCAGCTCCAAGCCCCTGTGGGTGGTGGGGGCCGCCCAGAGCTCCCAGCCACCCAACAGGTGCCCAGCCCCTTCCGATTTTATCATAGATATTTTTAGTAGAAGTCAGGGACAGGTCACTTATTGCCCGTGTCCTGTCCCTGACTTTCACTAAAAATATCCATGAAAAAAATTAGCCTTAATAATAATACATTATATCTGACCACTAGGTGTCAGTGTTGGCCAATCCGAGTTAGTTTACTGTCAGCGAATATGCTTTAAATCCAAGTAAATAAACTTTTTCCTTGGATAGAGGTCACCAGCTGAAAGAATTTTGAGACTTACAGAATAATAGACAGTATTTACTAGTACAAGCAGTGACATGGGATTTAATAATAGGCCTGTATGCCAAAGTGGGAATTTTCCATAATATTTTTATGGATCCCATTGCTACCCAGTGAAGGGGAAAGTCTCAGCAGGGGTTGTGAACTCAGCATGGCCCTGCTTGGAAAACAAAGGACTGGGAGGTGACTGACAGGGAATAAAGAGTTGCTTAGTGGAAGAAGCATGGAGTTGTCTACTAGGCCAGACTAAGTAACAGAGTCTGAGAATAGAGTTCACTGCAGCTTGGCTGATGAATGGTTCTGGCTTGACCAGAACATACTGTGCTTTAACCTACCTTTATTTCTCTATGTTAACCTAAAGACTTGCAATGCTGTATTCCAGATGACTAATAATTTAGATCCTGCTCTGCTTTGAAAACACTGCATGGGTGTCCCTGCACAATGTAAGACAATCTTTAAAATTATTTACTTACCCAGGTCATTCTTAGATCACAGCATCAGCGGCTGGCATTTACCACCTTAACAGCCAAAATGTTAATTCTGATCTTTCCAAATAACTGACATTGTCACCATTAAAGGGGGGGGGCAGTAAAATGAACCCCTCAGATGTGAGCTCTGCCCTTCTCTTCTGTACCTACGTAGACAGTGACAAAAATGTAATCAGCATCTTCAGCCTTAAAAAATTCCAGACTACTTACTACCTATTTACTAGGCTGCTTCCAAGACAGACTTAGCATGCCTGTCATTACAGATTAGAGCTCTATGGAGAATTCATGCTACTTTCTCTGTTCAGGGGTTGTCCACAAACAGATCATTACATTCTCAAATATATTTGCTATTTCAAAATAACAAGCAAATTTCTTCATGCCTTTTATCTCTGTATGGGAATCTCACAGTCTGTTATGAACATCTGACATTCCTACTTCCATATTGGCAAGCTATGCAAATCACATCATATCGTTCCTGTTCCCAGACTGGATGAATCTTGTAACTAGCTGTGACATTTCGGAGATCACCCAGACAGTAAGGGGTTCTAACACTGCCTGCCTTGTAACTTTGGGTTCCTTAATACTATGATGCTATGTCTATAAGGTGCCACAGGATTCTCTGCTGCTTTTACAGGTTCAGACTAACACGGCTACCCCTCTGATATATGATGCTATGAGAGCCCTGACACTCACACCCAGCCCACAAGCATAAACCCTGATTTCCAACAGCCAAGTTACTCCTTGCAGCATGTCACCAACAGCCCTTCCAGTCCTGAGTCTCACCAAATCTGTCTAACCCGAGTTCTTAACTACTAGATACTTGGACCTATGTCCCCTGGCTGACAGGCTGAAGGAATGACACCTGTCTGCAATTATCAGTTCACTTTTGCACAAGCTCACTTCACACAGTTTGCACACCAGACATCTGCTTGGGATTTTAAAAAGTGTGTATTTAATAGGAAAATCACAGATTCAAAGATGAAATAGTAAGGCAATGCAAACACATATACCTTACACAGAAAACAAAGACAGTTTCAAGCTTTACACTTCTATATTAGCTGAATTCCCTTTTCTAATATATTATGTGCTGTCAATGTTTCCCCACATACAGGGGATCCAGTGTTTCACGGACAACTTCCTGCTTAAAGGCCATCCCTCAGTTTTTTAAACCAGAAACCTTGGACACAAACTTGCTTTCAAGAGGATTTTTCCCCTTTCTTTCCCAGCACAATGACTCATGGTTATTCAAAGTGTGGGGAACTCTCTCCTTTCTTAATTTCTAAGACTGCAATTTTCTTTTTGGTTTCGATGTTTCCATTAGCTTTAACGGCACAGGAGTTGTCTTTCTGGGTTGTACAATGTAGGCAGCCCCTCCCTGATAGGAGGTGGAGCTGAATTAATGTAGCACAAATTATTAGCAGTTTTATATCTACAGAAATACAGAAATTCATAACCAGTCTGTATACATATCTCAGGTTCCGAACATTACAAGCTTTTGTAATAATGGAGATGGCACTGTTCTCCCCACTTTCCCCAAAGAGCTATGCTACTAGGATATGTATTGTCATGCTGTCTGGAGTGGCTCACGACCCATGAGGCCTACCTCAGGGCAGACACCCCAAACTGGTGGTATGTTCTATAATTAGATTTCATCAATCCAGTAACAAATGTGACCTCCTAAAGTACTACAATAGTCTTATAATGGAGTCACAGACTGTCCCTTTAGACCAGGGGTTCTCAAACTGGGGGTCGTGAGATTATTACATGGGAAGGTCATAAGCTGTCAGCCTCCACCCCAAACCCCGCTTTGCCTCCAGCATTTCTAATGGTGTTAAATATATTTTAAAGTGTTTTTAATTTATAAGGAGGGGTCACTCTCAGAGGCTTGCTATGTGAAAGGGGTCACCAGTACAGAAGTTTGAGAACCTCTGCCTTAGACACTCCAGTCTATCTTGCCACCCATGCAAACTGGACTATGCAACAGATGGTCACTTACACCAAATGTCACAAATATTCCAGATTACACCTACTCCCAAAAAAACAGTCACCCAGGTTGATTGACATCCCAGATCCCACACCAAATGCAGTGCTGGTAGCCAATTCTATAGTAAATTGACTAAAGATTTATTAGCTAGAAAAAAGAAATGAGAGTTATTGAGAGGTTAAAGCAGGTAAAATATAGGTACAGGTGAGTCACAATCTATAATTCCAAATGGTAACAGATACGTAGTAATCTGACAGTTTCCCAAAAGTCTCTCAGGGCTACCCAGAATAACTCTGGGGGTGGCCACCTTTTCACTCAGTTATTCTGCCCTTTAGAATCCAAACTGTCCAGAGATGATGAACTTTTCCTTGTGTCCATACTTAGAACTTCTTATCACTACCCACCTGGACTCTTTCTTTGATGGTGGAGAGAGAGGAGTGCCTTTAAAGTCTGATCTCTGATCATCCCACACAATGACCACTTGCCTTCAAGCACAAGAATTAGCACTTTGCTGTTAAATTTGCATTACAGAAGGCTTCTTTCTTGTTTGATGGGTTATTTAGTTACAGGGGAATATACACAGTGTATAGGTTTTCTATTACATTCTAATAGGATACATATAATTGAAAACAATGCATGCAGCATCGCATTGTTTTCATGAAGTTTAAACACCAAATATATTCTTGTATACTTAACAATCACTTTGATCTGTACTGATACACAGGAAAATTGACCTGGCTTCCAGCTGCAAGTTTGCCAGTTCTCAGCTGACACCTAGGCCTTGTCCAGAGCTGGTACTTGGTCTGCCAGCATCACACAAAAATTAAATATTGAGAAACTCATTTTGGTTGCCAAAGAAATCATCATGTCAAGCTATCCTACTCATCTGATGTTGGACCATGATCAGGTGAAAGAAAACCCAGATTGCAGCAACCAGGCCCCCCTGTACATCGAAGATGCCTGACAGGTGAGGTCTGAATATTCCTTAAGACAAAATGTTAAAAATATTAGCTTTCAGAGTTTTTTGGACCCCAATGATATACATAGGTGCCAAAGTTTCAAATTAGATTTAAGGATCTGATCCAAAGCCCACTGAAATCAGTGGAAAGACTCTACTGACTTCAGTGGGCTTTGGATCAGGCCTTAAAATCAGCATCCACCCTTTGGGGGCCTTTGACTCAAACCTCAACTTTTTTGGGGTTCAGATGCCCAGAGCATCCACATGTCTAGCAGGATGTGCTTTTACAAGAATTCAAAAAGCTACATGTTCAAACTCTCTCTAGCTAGAAAGAATCTCTGGGGAAGTCAGTTACTTCGGCATTCGGCCTGTTTCATTTTACAACACTAACTGGTTCTAGAAGTGTCTCACCTGAACAAAGCAGGGTAAAAGAAGGGAATTTTCCAAGGCATGGTGAGTTGTGGCAGATGACTCACTACTCTGTTGGTTGGTCCTGGGAGCTTAAATAATGAGTCCTTCAGTGTGGTGCAGCAAAACCTCTGCAAGGTAAGAATGATGCAATGGCCTTTTTGCAGGAGAAGCTCTGCCCTGATCCCAGTCTTCCACAGCACCTTTGTTTTCTCTGGGTCTTACATATGTTCAGGACTCTGTTCTCACTAGATCTTCTGCTCCACAAAACAGACTCTTGTTCTCCTCTTTTACCTGCATGAAGCTATGCCCATAGTGTAATATTTTCCAGGAAGTAATTAGTACTACTAAGGTGGCAGTTTCCTGCACCAAATTCATTGTCGCACAACTGGCTTCTCTTTTATTAGTCGACAAATGCACATTAGTTTGTCTGATTCTAAGGAGTTTGTTGACTTTTAGGACCAAGCTGTCCTTGGCCACTTGCCCTCAGCTCTGCACTGAGGGAAGGCCGAGGAGTTTGTAGCATTTTGCCAGCTCAGACACCATCTAACTCTTCCCCTCCCCAGCCCAGCCAGAGCTTTAAATGCCCTCCCCACTCCTCCTCTTTTCCTATAGCCCTCCACCAAATCCAAGCCCCCTTTGGGAGCACCAATAGCTTGTTCTCCCATTATCTCCTTCCCCACACCAGCACAGGCACCCAGCCCCCTCTTTCCCTACCCCCTCCAGGTGCTTCTAGCCCTGCCTTCTTACAGGGGATCACTTGGGCCTCTGTGTTGGTTCTTTCCACCCTGATCTCTGCTGATACACGTGGTCTCCTGCCATCTGGCTACCAGCCAGGAACCAGGAGCAAGGGGAGGCAGTGCACAAGAGAATGGAAATGAGGGCTGTCAGTAGCAGAAAGTACGGCCAATGAAATTACTCACCAGGCAAGGGTCCTGACCCAATCCTGCTTCCTAGCAGCCAAAATCCTTCCCAGGCACAGAGGCCCACAGCGGCTCCCACAATATGCCAACCTTTGCATGACCTTGGCCTGACTACTAACTACTTTCTAAGGGACTAACCGCTTTGGTCCTGCCCACTGTATTGAGTGTGAGGAGGAAAGGATCTGCATGCTGTTACCTCTAGCGTTGCCTCTTTGTAGCAGACCCAGTACATCACCTGCAACATTCCAATGGCATATTGACAGCTAAAATGCTGCTGTGACACTGTGCCCCAAAGCAACATTCTGGCACCCCCACTGTCATATAAGTATGATATGTTTTCTATAACGCATGCCTTGTGAGGTATTCTAAAAATCTTGATTTGTTGAACACTAATATTCTGTTAGATTATATGTGCTGTCATTGTAGGTGAAGTTATGACGTTTTGCTAACAGCGCGTGTGTGTGACTGAAATATGTTGTGAAGTTGGAAACACCCACAACTAATGTTTCAGGCACAACAATGAAGAAGCTAGATGATGCTAATGGCCCCATTAAAGGGAATCCACACACCTAGGGACTATCTCAGGAATTGTATACTATGGAGGCTTCCCAAAGGGAATGGAGGATGTTTGACTGGCAGGGGAGGAGGAGGGCAGACCCCCATCTCATGAGCAAAGATCTTTCCAGCAAGCTGGAAGAAGCTATAGAAGATGGGAAGTGACATCATCACTTCACCTCACTCCCCTTACAACTCAACACCTGGAAACACCTTAGAAACAAAGACTGAACTGGGGAAGGGGGTCCCAGGCAGGAAAGAAGAATCTGTGTGTGTAAGATTGGCGGACTGTACACATCATTAGGGTGAGATACTGTTTGATTCAAATCTTGTCCAGTTTAGAGAACTTTGATTGCATTTTTGTCTTAATTTCCCATGGTAATCTACTTTGATCTGTATGTGATTACTTATAATCACTTAAAATCTCTCTTTTTGTAGTTAATACTTTTTTAATTATTTTTTACCTAAAATGGTGTGTTTTGCTAGAAGTGCTTGGGGAATCTGCTCAGGAACAAAAACTGCATTGTCCTCTCCACATTGAGGGAGGAATGGATTGGGTAACATACATATACTGGTAAGGCTTTTGACCAGGGCAAGATGGTACAGCTCTGGGGTCCTAGGCTGTTGATCTAGGGTAGGGGAGTTGGCTGGAGCTTCTTTATTGGTTCCTGAGTGGCTAGGAGAAGCACTTCTGTAACTGCAGCTGGGGGTGTCTCTCTTTGTGTATGACTGTGTAAGTCTAAGGCCTGGAGAGGACTGCAGCATGTCACAACCTGAGAGGGGGCCCAGGCTGGTATGCCAGAGGGCTTGTCGGTACCCCAGTTCCAGGTTGCACCCTGGGGAAGTCCATCACAGCCAAGATCTCTGGATGCCTTACATGTTCTTGTATCTGGACTGTGACTCACAGCACCAGAGCATTTAAGGCACTCAGGATTACAGGGCAAGCAGTGACACAACGTCTTACTGGTCTGGACTGCAAAAAAAGTTTTCCATTGCCCTAGGGTGACACTGTGGCTAGAACAAACAACCACCTCTCTCACTGGCACATCAGAAAATAAAAGGAACTCCAGAGTAAAAAATTAATTTACCACAGAGGCGGGTTATCTAGCAATTGAATTACCAACAAAGCATATGACTGCATAAGCAGAAGCTGCCCTTTATACGAAGGAGATGGCCATTTTGGAGTGAAGGTTGTAAGATTTTTCTGTATTTTACCTTTCACACTGTGATTTTATTTTTCTAAGAAGAGTAGTATTGATTATTGGTTGCTTCTTGGTACAATATGACAGTTGGCTTATACCTGATCATTTCTCCTGCTGAATCCTGACACGCAAATTGTAATTATGCCCCTTTAAAGGAGAAGGATTATAGCAGCATGGCTTGTTTGTATAAGGCCAGTCTGGGAAGTATCATTCAGTTGGGGAAAGTTATGTTGTGACAGCTGATAAAAGGTGTGACACATGCATCTCGGCAGGGGGTTAGATTAGGTGACCCTTGCCATTCCTTCTAACCCTGTGTTTCTATGACAGTTGACTTCCAGCCAGGCAAGGCCCCTAACAGCTAAGTGTGAAGACAGTAGTGGAAGAAAATATATGGCTATGGTGATTGTGAAATTAGAGATTATTCTGTGCTTCAGTGTGAGACAATGCCAATACCACGGTTATAGTGGCTAGATGGACATATCACCCAGGTGATGGTCCTGATCTCATAGATAAAGGTGTCATGAACAGACTGGCTGGGTCACAGCCCAGAATGCTACAAGCACAGGTCACAGTGGACATGCTTCTTCACCAGTGCATATCTCACCAGCAGCCCCAGTCCAGATCTGCACCCAATGCAGATTTCCCTGTTGGTCTCTTCAGCAGTTCAGTCAATGGCTTGTATTTTTGCCTGTTTGAGCACAACTGAAAATTGGCCCTAGCCCAAAATTAGAGGCCTTTTAAAAGAAAAGCCAAGGTGTGTATAGCATCCTGGGCCAATCTGCCCTGAATATGTCAACTCCCCGATATGTGAGCACACCTAGTGGGCCAGTTAATGGAGCATTATAACAGTGGATCAGAGAGAGGCTCCTTATTCTGTTCTCTGTGATAAGGATTGAATCAGGCTAGGGCAGCAAATAGTAAGTAGGTCACAGTAACAGGAAAACGCAGCTAAAGGAGGGAGCAGGGAGTGATTTACACGTAGTGCGTGTTGACTAAAAAGACATGTTTTACTTGCACAATGTTTACTCTCTTTGTTTCTACTGTTGCTTCCCCCCAACTGTAAATCACAAGCAGCCCAGAACTTCATTTTTCTTGTCTGAGCACTTCCTCCTAAGCGTGGAGGTTTTCCCCTTGTTGTTCTGAAAGAGAATCTCTAGTCAGCTGGTGTGCGCATTCCTTAATTGAAAGTGAAACACCCCCTAACCCAGTCAAAATTTACTCAAAATATAATTTAAGAGAAGCAAACATTAGGCCCAAGGTAGAGGAGGACTTATTTCCTGAAAATGAGGTGGGTTGGTAGGTCATGCAAAGGACAAAGCTAGAAGTATCCCAGGTCAGAATCCACAACAAGTACAAAAACAATGAGGAGTCCTGTGGCAGCTTAAAGACTAACAGATGTATTTGGGCATAAGCTTTTGTGGGTAAAAAATCCACTTCTTCAGAGGCATGGAGTGAAAATTACAGATACAGGCATAAATATCTATCGGCACATGAGGAGAAGGAAGTTATCTTACAAGTGGAGAACCAATGGTGAAGGCCAATTTAGTCAGGGTGGATGTGGTCCACTCCCAATAATTGATGAGGAGGGGTCTATACCAAGAGAGGGAAAATTGCTTTTGTAGTGAGCCAGCCACTTCCAGTCCCTAGTCAAGCCCAAACTGATGGTGTTAAGTTTGCAAATGAATTGCAGCTCTGCAGTTTCTCTTTGAAGTCTATTTTGAAGTTTTTTTGTTGAAGAATGGCTACTTTTAAATCTATTATTGAGTGTCCAGGGGGATTGAAATGTTCTCCTATTGGCTTTTGTATGATGTCTGATTTGTGTCCATTTATCCTTTTATGTAGAGACTGTCTGGTTTGGCCAATGTACATGGCAGAGGGACATTGCTGGCACATGATGGCATAGATCACATTAGTAAATGTGCAGGTGAATGAGCCTCTGACAGTGTGGCTGGGTCCTATGATGGTGTCTGTTAGAGGGCTTATTTCTTCACCCTCCCACTTCCCTGGTCCTTCTTGTGTAAACAGAGAGCAACACTAACCAAAGTCCGAAGGTGCAAACAATTCAATGTTTATTGGGGTGAACTTCCAGCAAGCTTAAATCTAAGTTCCTTTTTCCTTATTTTCAAATCCCAACTTACTTCCTGTTTGTCCCTAATTTATATACACCTCTACACCCATATAACATGGTCCTCGGGAGCCAAAAAATCTTACCGCATGATAGGTGAAACCATGTTATATTGGGTAGGGAAGGCTCCTTGTCCCCTGACCACCTCCTTAGATCCTCGGCCCGTTATCCAACCCCTCGGCCCCGGCCCGGCACCCTTAACAAGCCTCTCAGAGCAGCGTGTCGGAGCCAGACAAGCTGACATGCAGATCGACTGCAGCATGCAGCCCCGCCTCCAGGAGGGCTGCTTTACCACGTTATATCTGAATTCGTGTTATATTGGCTCGCGATATATCAGGGTAGAGGTGTAGTAATATTCTCAGCTATACCTTAACCAATCATTTTACAGAAATTTACCTAACCGAATCCTAACATATTGTAACATGATTAGCTAGCCACTTATACCCCACCACCTTAGTTTACACCCAGCAAAATTAATTATACAGCAGACAGAAACAATTACAGAACCAGAGACCATGCAAATAAACAATAGCAAAGTGGGAACTATAAAGACAAAACAATACAGAAGTGAGGATTTCACAACTACATCTATAAAGACGTAAGGGTTTCCCAACTATGTCTATTGATAAGTGAGTTCTTACCAAACAGAAAACTTTGGGCTTGAATAGGGACTGGAAGTGGCTGGCTCACTACAAAAGCAATTTTCCCTCTCTTGGTATTAACACCTCCTCATCAATTATTGAGAGCGGACCACATCCACCCTGACTGAATTGGCCTTCAACGCTGGTTCTCCACTTGTAAGGTAACTCCCTTCTCCTCATGTGCCAATATATATTTATGCCTGTATCTGTCATTTTCACTACATGCATCTGAAGTGGGTTTTTACCCGTGAAAGCTTATGCCCAAATACATCTGTTAGTCTTTAAGCTACCACTGGACTCCTGGTTGTTTTTGTGGATACAGACTAACACAGCTACCCCTCCGATACTTGATAACAAGTGCAACTAAGCCTTGGATCAGAACACACCCAGACTTTGGGGAAGTTTGGATATAGAATCATAGGAGTGGAAGGGACCTCAAGAGTAATCAAGTCCAGCCCCCTGGCAGGACCACGTAAACCTAGACCATCCCCCAACAGGTGTTTGTCTAACCTGTTCTTAAAAACCTCCAATTGTGCGGATTCCACAACCTCTCTTGGAAGCCTAGTCCAGGGCTTACCTATGCTTATAGTTAGAAAGCTTTTCCTAATATCTAAACAAAATCTCCCTTACTGAAGATTAAGCCACATTATTTCTCGTCCTATCTTCAAGGGAAATGGAGATCAGCTGATCACCATCCTCTTTGTAACAGTCCCTAACATATTTGCAAACTTATCAAATACTCCTCTCAGGCTCCTTTTCATAAGACGAAACATATCCAGTTTTTTTAAATCTTTCATCATAGGTCAGGTTTACTAAACCTTTGACCATTTACGTTGTTGTTGTTCTCTATAGATTCTCTCCCATTTGCCCAAATCTTTCCTAAAGTGTGACACCCAGAACTGAACATAATACTCCATCTGAAGGCTCACCAGTGCCAAGAACAGGATAACTACCTCCCTTGGCTTACATATATAACATTCCTGTTAATATACCCCAGAATGATATTAGCCTGTTTTGCAGTTTTCCTGCATCAGATTGTTGACTCATTCAATTAGTGATCCACTATAACCTGTGGATTCTTTTCAACAGTAATACCTCTTGGCCAGTTATGCCCCATTTTGCAGTTGTGCATTTGATTTTTTCTCCCTAAGCGTAGTACTTTGTACTTGTCTTTATTGAATTTCATCTTGCTGAATTCAGATCAATTCTCCAATTTGTCAAGGTCCTGTTGAATTTTAATCCAGTCTCCAAAGTGCCACTCCATTATCCAGGTCATTAATGAAATTATTGACTAGCAAATGACCCAAGACTGACCCCTGCAGGATCATACTAGATACATCCTTCCAGTGGGACAGCAAACCATTCATAACTACTCTTTGAGTATGGTCTTTCATTCAGTTGTGAATCCACCTTATAGTAATTTCATCTAGACCACTTTATCCAAGTTGATGAAAACATCCTGTGAGACTGTGTCAAAAGCCTAACTAAAAAAAAATCAAGATATATTATGTCTACAGCTTCCGCCCCACATACACTAGCCCTGTCAAAGAAGGCAATTCGGTTGGTTTGGCATGATTTGTTCTTGGCAAATCCATGCTGGCTATTTCTTATAACCCTATTATCCACTAACTGCTTACAAATTCATTGTTTAATGATTCATTCCAATATCTTTCAAGGTATCAAAGTTAGGCAGACTGGTCTATAATTCCCAGGGTCCTTTTTGCTTCTCTTTGTACAGAGAAGTGCTATGGTTGCCCTTTTCCAGTCTTCTAGGACTTCACCCATCCTCCAGGAGTTCTCAAAGATAATTGCTAATGGTTCTGAGACCGTTTCAGCCTGGTCCTTAAATACACTAGGATGAATTTAATCAGGCCCTGCCGACAACACACATCTAAATATTTTTTTACTTGATCTTTCCCTATTTTGGCTTCCATTCCTTCCTCCTTGTCATTGGTATTAATTGTGCTGAGTATCTGGTCACCATTAGCCTTTTTAAGTGAAGGCTGAATCAAACCAGGCATTAAGCACCTTAGCTTTCTTGAGGTCATCAGTTACTAGCTCTCCTTCCCTGCTAAGTGAAGGACCTACACTTTACTTTGTCTTTCACTTGTTCCTAATGTATTAAAAGGCAATAAGAAGGGCTTCTTTAATTCTCTTGCTAGGTGTAACTCATTTTGTGTCCTAGTCTTTCTGCTGGATATGAACTTCACGGCTGACCCCATAACTATACTGGAGAATACCAGAGTGCTGGTTGTAGACAAAAAAACCCCAAACCAAACAAAAAGACAAACAGAAAACCACCCGCACCCCTCGGGTAGGAATTGAGCCTCTTATCACAGTCATCCCCACTGTTGTCCTTTCCCAGGCCCCTGGTGAGACAATAGGCCAGATCCACTGAGAGAGGTTAAAATATACCTCCCTGAGCCAGTGAGGCCCTCGCTTTGAGGGGGAGTATGTGAGATTTTGTCACTACCTTTGATGTTCTTACCAGAGAGAGCAGTTGTCAGCCTCTCTGGGCTCTCTGTTGGAGCTTAGCAAGCAGAAGCAGTGTCAGTTCCTGACACTTACCCAGATGTCACCACCACTGGGCCCCTACACTTTCAATGAACAGCAAGTTGAGGGCTCTTTAAGTCACCACAATCTCCACACCCCAGTCAAAAGACTTTTGAACTCTGGAGCTCTCTAGCGCACAAATAGAGGAGTGATCCGAGCCCAATATCTCCAGTTGTCCCGCCAGAGGGCAACCATATAGAGACTTGGATGTTCAAATCAGAGAAGCCCGCAGAAGTTTGGATGCTTACTCAAATTAGTTATGAGCAGTAATTCATAATTTCAGGTTCTATTCAGGACAGAATCAATATAAAACAAACTTTCTGATGGTATTTTGGCATTCATCCAGAATCAGGAAGTGCAGAGAGCCATAAAAATAATGGGCAAAATACTTAACCAAGCTTTTGACATCTTTAACAACAGTTTGGTTTGGGTTCCATTAATGGGAAATCAAATGTTCATGTTGGTACTTTTTTTTTTTTAAACTGCCCAGCTCTCCTAATACTATCCTGGGAGGACACTAATGAATTCTCAAAGGGGGAGAAGATATTCAAACTGCTATATGTGCCTTTGAATATCTCCCTCAGAAACTATGGAGAAGCCCACCACGCTCTGTAAACACTGTGCTGAATCTTTCACGGACACATCAACAGTCTGTACCCCTAGGTTGACCCCTTTTATAGGGCTATGATAAATTTCACACAAAGTATGCCTCATAATTTACTGATCACTGTTGGCCTGGGAAAATATGTGTGGCAACATTTTATGTAAAGTTATAGGATTCTGCTGTATGATATTACTAAAGACATGTTCTGAGTCTGGGGAAAGAGTCACAAACCAGTTCCGCAGAAACAAAAAGTTAGCCAATGCCTCAGCCTGGTGTCAACAAAATCAAATGGACTATCACCTGGTTAAGTGGCCATTTTTTGACAGGACAGGGGATGTGGGTGAAAAATCTGTATCTTAACAAAAGAAACAGCTGGAAGTTTCCATCCACGTAGATGTTATGCCTCCTGAACATCAGCTGGAGGTGATTCTCAAAGAGAGAGATAGGACTATAAGAAGAAATGGGAAGCACCTCAAAATACTCCTCATCTCTCTCTAACCATGACATCCACAACACCTGAAGAACAAAGGAAATAGCTTTGGACTGAGGGAAGGATCCTGACTGAAAAAAATTCACCCAGTGAGGGCTTGTCTACACTGGCAATTAACAGTGCTGCAACTTTCTCACTCAGTGGTGTGAAAAAACACCCCCTTAAGTGCAGCAAGTTTCAGCGCTGTAAAGCACCAGTGTAGAGAGTGCACCAACGCTGGGAGCTATGCCCCTTGTTGAATGCACCAGCTCCGCAACCACACAAGGCATGTGAAAGCACTGCCATGACAACACTTTAGTGTTGCCAGTGTAGACTAGCCCTAAGACTGGAATATGTGCCAAGAGAGACCTTTGCTTTGAATTCACTTAGCCTGTTAAGTTAGGGATTAGTTGCTTTTTACTTTTTATTTACTTGTGACCAATTATGACTTTTATGCCTCATTACTTATAGTCACTTAAAAATCTCTCTTTCTGTAGTTAATAAGCTTGTTTTATCTAGGCGAGTGTGTTTAAATTGAAGTGTTTGGGAAGCTCCATTTGGGATAACAGGATTTATATGAGCTTGTATGGTCCATGAGAAAGCTGGGCAGTACAAGATATACATTTTGGGGGAAAGTTTAGGACTAAGAATTTGCTGGTGTTGCTCTGCAGTGCAGTTCAAGAGTGGCTGGCCATAGCACTCTTGCAGTACAAGTGAGAGTAATTTACATGCTAGAGGCTGTGTGTGAGCAGACCAGGACTGGTAGCTCGCGCAACAAAGCAGCGTAAAAGGCACTCCAGGTTGGAGAACTGAGGGAACACAGCTGTTCATCAGTTCAGATTGTATCTTTGGTAATATATCAGTGCCTCATACTGATTGGCATCTGCACAGGGTGCTCCTTTTCTGAGCAATATCTTATTCATATTTTCCTCTGAATCCTTACCACATTCCATCTTCATGCATTTTTTCTATACCACCCCTCTGTATGAAACAATCTTTCAACCCAAGTACATAGGCACTCATTCTTTTAAATACCCATTTATCCCACAAACGCCTTCTCAACATTAAGGAGAAAGGGTTACAAATAGAAAAGTTTGGTTTAAAAACAAGCCTACTAAACTAATTTCTCCTTTTGGTCTCTCTCTGCTACGGTCTGGTTTTTTATTGTAATATTTTTGGGGGAGGGATTGTTGGTGCTTGACACTAAATTAGTATTTTTATTACTCTGACTGGGGTTTGATCAAATTATTTTTATAAACCACCCATAATAAAAATCAGTCTGAAATACAAAGTTGAGGGGGGAAAGAGTTGGAGCATCCGCAAAAACAATATTTATGCCTAGCTTCATATACATGTGGGATTAAAAGAAATGGGAGTAACATTGTTTTGCAGAAATATGGGCTCAATAGCCATATAAATTGCGAACTCTAGCTTCTCAGCCACAGTGCTTACCACTAAAGTATAAACTAATAAAGGCAGTTCTCTTTCATTAGAATATTTGCCAAATTCCTTGGCCAACTATTGAGGGAGATTGTTAGCACGTAAAGCATCCATAACGGGAGTTTAATATGGATCCTATTAAAGTTAATCTTAATACCATCATTCTGTTGTAACAGCACCTTTCACCTGGAAAGAGTCCCAAAGCTCTTGATGAATTCCTTAAATAATAGATTCATGCTGTGCACGAAGTGTTAATACAAAAATTAAGGCTGAAAAATCAAGCAGTCATCAGGCAGGAGATGAAGGGCTGTGGGACAATGCATTTAAAAACGACAGTTTCTATGCTTTACAAGTTTTCCATAGTACAACAAGTGCTTTTGGCAAATGGTGCCCGTGCAGCACAGACAAGGACAGACTTGGCAACACAGACCGTCATGCCCAGATTCAGAGTTGTGGAGTTTGTAGCTTATATCTTTTACTACTTGTTCTCACTTCTTTACAGTTCGAGGAGTCTGCTGCCTACAATCAGAAGTCAGCCATTTTGAGTGAAAACGTTCAGAGCAGCCTTGTACCTGAGAAGAACATGTATGCCAGTAAGAGATTTTTTTTTTCTTGTTATCTACATCTCAAATAGAGTGCAGTCTGGCTGACAGTGTGTGGCTGCTCTCTCTGTTGGAAAACGAACACACACAGACAGACAATAAAATATAAAGGATGAGCAGCATTGGTGGCTATGGGGAACTGATCCCAGGATTCTCATACCCTCCCCGGACAGGCAGGGGAAATATCGTCTCTATATAGCAACAGTTTAAATTAGAGGAGTAATACTAGAGAGGAGTCTGGTCCTTGCTAGGAATGTGACCCCCACCTCATACAGGGATGGAAATGACCATTATGCATTCTGGTTCCAGATGCCAGGAGTAGCACAAGGATCAATCTCTGCTCCTACAGTCTGGCCAAAGTGAAGAATCAAGCTGAGGAACTTTTCTGCTAGGAACTCACAGGCCTGGGAGCCCAAAGATTTTCATACCTATTGGACCATCTCTAAGCAGGGCCTCCCAGAGGGGGAGGGGCAAGTGGGGCAATTTGCCCCAGGTCCCACAGGGGCCCTGCGAGCCCCAGCCTGGAGGCAGTCCAGGTCTTCGGCAGCATTTGGCGGGGGACCCTTCAGTCACTCTGGGTCTTCTGCAGCATTTTGGCAGCAGGGGTCCCTTCAGTGCTGCCAAAGACGTGGAGCGACTGAAGGGCTCCCTGCCGCCGAAATGCCACCAAAGACCCAGACCGCCGCCGGGTGAGTACAAGCGCCACAGCTCCCCTGCTTTGCCCCAGGCCCCCGAATCCTCTGGGCAGCCCTGTCTCGAAGCGGAGGAACGCTAACAGCAGGAAAGTGAATCATGCTTTGTTTTGGTTACCTACCAGAAGCTCCAACATACGACAATTCTAATCCTCTTAAAAGACTTTTACTGAAAGAGAGGAGTGTCAGAGTTGAAGTTTAGTAAATCAGTGTCTATGTTCCTGTCTGGCTAACGTCATACTAGACCTATTCATCATCAAGAGACATTCAATTTATGGCTTCTGCCAAACCAGGTAATTTAAATAAAGATGCTGATGGGCATTTACAGCAATAAGTCCAAGGGCAGATATTTTGTCAACTCTGTGAATCATGGTTCATCAGACTTTGAGAGAACATAGAATGCAGGTTATTAACAGAAGGAGTCAAGACCTCCAAACCAACCCCACCAACCATTTTGATTAGTTAAGGCAGGTGGGGTGGGAGAGATTCTGAATTTTGTAATAGGAGACCTAATACGGATAGTCTCCGAATAGCTGTGTGAAAACAAAAATCTCAGAGTTTTGTACTGCTGTCCGAAATGTGTAGTAGCCAAGTGCCTGCTATGATAGACAGATTGTTAATAGCAGAGTCCCTAGTGCACTTCACCGAGTCTTTGGTTCTTCTTCCTTAGTGAGTTATAGAAAGCTTCGCTTGGGGGTTTTTAATACTCCATTGTAAGAAGTGCTGAAAGTGCTGAAAGCTTTGGGACATGGGAGACAAGGGAGGAGTAGAAACATATGGTTACAGCAAGCAACTGCGAAAACAGTCTCCTGGGCTCCACTTCCAGCTCTTCTGCTGAGTGCGATCCTAGGCAAATCCACATAGCCTCTCTTGTGAAATGGAGAACGACTAATGAGACTTGCCCGCTTCACAGAAGTGTTGTGATGTCTAGTTGTGGCTTAAAGTGTGTTAAGAGCCTTGGAGCAGATGTGAAAGACAGTGTTATTTTTGGAAAAGGGAAGATTTGGCACTACAGAGTGCTATGGACTGCAGTGTTGGCCTGTTGTCTGCCAAAAGCAGTTGTATACGGCTGAAGTAGTAAATTGTCAACTATGTTGGGTGGAAGGGAGGAATACAAGACCACAAGGGCACAAACTGGAATTATTCTGAGGAATTTTGTTCTATGTTTTAAACAAAACTAGATGTGGGGGTTCTAAACATCCTCTGCAGTATGAGCCCAAGCAACCCCATTGCACTGGTGCAAGACAGCTAGAGAGAGAAACTAACGTAGCCGAAATACAAGAAATCTAAATGCTCGCTAGCCATGGCTGTAAGTACCAACCACCAGCAGCCAAGGACAGCAGTTACATGAACAAGGGGAAGATGATGGTCCTGTGATTCAAAAACCAAACAGACAATTGGGAGAGCTCGGTTCTATTCCTAGTTCAAGCTCTGCCACTGACTTCCAGTGTGGCCTCAGGCACGAAGCATAACCTTTCAGTGCCCCATTTTCCTCAGCTGTACACTGGAGACCGTAGCACTCCTATACCTCACAGCAAGGTTAGCCAGCTAACTCATTTACACTAACCTTGGTAAGTGCTACCAGGTTCTGAATACAGCTTACCCTGTTTTACAGGACTAGAAAAAAAAATGGGTTGCTTCATGATAATGGCTTTGTACCAAAGGTAGAACAGAGTTGTGCTCAGTATGTTTTGGGACCCTGTCTTTCAAGTTAAAACACTTATCTAATAATATACATACTGGAAGATAAAAATCATGAAGGCCCTGGAGAATAGCTAAATTTTTCAGAAGTTAGGAAAGCCCAGTTAATTTTAATTGCATTGATGAGAGAGGGTGAAAGATGGTCCTGGAAGGACCTGGGCACTAAATTAAGGGTTCTGTATTTCAAGGATAAGAGTTTGAAGTGTCTCTGTCTCTCTTCTTACCAACAGCAAGGTTTTCACCTCTCAAAAAAACTCCACCTATTTTTGAGAACCAATCTGGAAGCAAACAATGAGACTCTGAAATGTAAACTCTTACTCTTGCTCTCCCTGGAGCCAATGGCAGAACTCCCTGCAGAAGAGTGGACTCAGTGACTGGCACACCCCTCCTGGTAGGGACATAGAGTTGCAGCTCTCTCTAGTATGCATCACAGGATAACTCATAACTCTGCTCCCCAACCAGGCCATGTTTTAGTCCATCCTCCTCACTTCAAGGGTAACTGACAGTCTAACAAATAAGAGTCCTTGGCCCCTACTAAAGGTCTACAGGCCCCTCTCCCCCATTTGGGCCCTTTGATCCTCACACCCTCTATCCCAGGGCTCTCCAAAGTCCTTATCCCCTTCTGTCAGAGTCTTCATGCCATCTTCCCACTGACTGGCAGGGAAACCCAGGCCCACTCCCTACATTGGGTCCCAGTCCAGCAACCCTAGAATGAGCAGCCAGGGTCTGCTCTGTCAGACACCTTGCTGCTGCCTCTCTGGGCTCCTTCTTACCTTTAGCCTTTCCTCAGCCTTCCTAGGCTTTTTGTAATGGTACCATCTCCTCCTAGGCCTTCTCCATAGGTCTTCCTGCTCCTAAGATGTGTTTCCAATCCTTTTGGAAGCCACAGGATTGGAACAATGTCCTGTCACTGAAATGTCTCCACTTTCTGGTACTCAGTGACCACAGTGTCCTTCTCGCTCTCCCTGCATCCCTCAAACTTTAGTCCAGATGGCCCTTAGGCTTTATCATCACTGCCTCTGGGGCTTCACTGCCCTGGCTTCCTCCTGGCTCAGGACAACCTGCTACTGGCTGAAGGCTTCACTGCTCCCAGCCTTCCAAGCTTCCCCCTGCTCAGGACCATCTTGTTCTAGCTGCAGGTTTCGATCAGCCCTTAGCCCAAGTGAGGAAACACCCTGATACCTCTCACTATGTTCTCCATCCTTCCTACTGCCCTGTGATCAATCCTTTAGGGAGACCCAGACCCTTCCCAGCTAGTTTTGATCACCAGTTATGCCACCACCATGACTCACTCTGGCTTAATTGGGCTCAGGTTCCCGTTAACCCATGGGTTAACGAGATATGGAGTTTATATACCCCATCACACTCCCATTGATTTCTGTAAGGTAGGATTAAACTCTACATCAGGAGTGGCAAACTCATTCTGCAATGAGGGCCAAATGACATTTTTAATTAGAGGCTATAGACCAGGGCTGCAAAGTGTGCACTGTATAGCAGCAGTTCTCAACCTTTTTCTTTTTGAGGTCCCCCTCAACATACTAGAAAAACTTCAAGGACCGGTGGGAGGTGAGAGGGGAATGGGGAGCCCTCCAGGCCAGGGTGGAACCCTGGCGCATAGGCATAGTTTGACTTCTATGGGGGGCGGGGCAAGGACCAGCAGGGCTCAGACCAGCTCTTCACAGTGGGGTCCAGGGAGGGAGTGCCACCTCCAGCCCCTGACTTACCTCATCAGGCCACCCACCTCTCTGGGGCTGTGCGCCAGTGGTTCCTCCCTGAGAGCTCTGCTGTGCTTGGAGATGCCTGGGCAGCTCTGACTGGCTGGGTGAGCAGCCAAAGGATGCTGGCAGTTGAGGAGCAGATGCAACCCCAGGCACCAGCAGCAGATGGGGGAATTACATGGCTGCCCACTCCAGGGCACCACCAGCGAGAGAAGCAGCTGCTCAGCTCTGTCTTGCTGCCTAGTATCTGGTCAGAGGGTAGGGCCGGAGGAGTTCCCTCAAGACCACCCCACTCTGGATAAGGCGCTGCAGTTTGGGGGACAACACGCTTGTGCCCTCTCAACTCTGCCCATGGGCTCAAGGAAACTTACTGCCCATGGCAATGGGGCTTCACACCCACCACTCCTGGCTTCATGGGGACATGGGGAGCTCAGGGTTTTAGCCCCACCCTGCTCCCAGCTTCAGCCCATGGGGAGTGCTGGGGCTTGGGGCACTGGGTTTCAGTGGCAGGACAGCCAGGTGACCAAGTTATTATGCATTTGGGGGATATAATTAGAAAACCAGTATGGTTCAGAGACATTTAATAGACTGATACATACAGAACTTATAGTGTAAATATTGTAAAAGGTAGGAATGTAAGACTCAAGGAGAGATGTAATGGAATGCTAAACTGTATTATACTGTTCTGCCACTAGGTAACACTCTATGTAAAATATTCATTTAAGCTTACCTAAGCCATGTCCGGCAGAGCATTAAATGATCTTATGAACACACCCGGTATGTATCTTTCTCAGAAACAAGCTCTGTAGCCATCCCATGGCACACACATACACACTCCACCCCAGCTCCAGTTCCCTATGCTCCCCTTCTTTCCCCTCCTCAACTCCAGGTCCCCACATCTCCCTTCTTTCCCCCCACCCCAATGCCAGGGTCCCTGTCCCCACACTCTGTCAGTCCTACCCAACTCCCAGGCTCTTTTTAATGTTTGGGAGGGGTGGGAGGCATTAACTAACTCCCATATTATAGGTGACCCTGAAGCAGTGGGATTCTGGAGGGAGCTGTGTGAGAAAGAAGTGGTGGAGGCCAGCACTGTAGGGATTATTTTGCTGGTGTTCACACCGAAGAATTCCAGCCTTTTGTTCCACAGCTATTTAAGCAGCCTGACACACAGCAACCAATGTCAATATTAGGTTACTATTTACTCTTACTGCTGGATGTTGATGAGGGAGGCTGCTCTTTACAAAGACAGGTGTGCCTTCTGGAATACTGAAGTCACTAGTGCAAACTCATTAACCAACTGAGCTGCCAGTTTAGGTGGATTTTTTTTAAACTCTTTGATTTCCTTTATAACTTATTAAATAGATCTCTGTTCAGTATCTGAGACTATTTCCTTTACAGCTAATCACTCCCAGGCAAATACACACTGAAAACCTCAAACTAATTAGGACTAATGCCAATGGCTCAGATAGCTCACTGGTAGTCTGGTGCCTTGCTATAATGGTGCGTATAGCTCTTAATATAGAGCCCATGCAAGGGGTCCACACTCCTGGGAGCCAGAAGGCTCTGCTCCATGAGAGCTTCCCATACTCCACCCTCCAGTTGTGTGCAGTGGTATAGCATGACAGGACTCAGATAATCTCATTGGTTTCCAAGTATGGCACAACCTCAGAGTTATGAACAACAGAGTTATGACCTGACCAGTCAACCACACACCACAATTGGAACCAGAAGTAAACAATCAGGCAGCGGCAGAGACACACACAAAAAGCAAATGCAGTAGAGTACTGTGTTAAATATAAACTACTAAAACAAATAAAGGGAAAGCAGCATTTTTCTTCTACATAGTAAAGTTTCAGCTGTGCCTTTGTGGGTCACAACCGAGAATACCAAATTCAGAACAAACTGCTGAGAAATAGGGCAGACACATCCCAAACTGGTGATTATTTTTCCATAAGATATACCAAACCAGCAACAAAAATAGACTTCTGTCTCACCACACTGGCTAACAAGAAGTCAGGTAAGCAGTTTCTGTAGATATTCCAGTCTTTGGATCACCACCAAAAACACTCGGCTTAGAGAGGAGTGGTTCTTTAAAACCAAATCTCAAATAAAAGGTTCCTCTGATCCCGAAGGACCAGCCACACACCCAAGTCAATATACAACTGAGATCTTACCCAAAAAATCACACTGTTGCCAATTCTTTAGTATCTTAAATCTTTATTCATAAAAAGAAAGAAAAAGAAAGGTGAGAGTTAACACTGGAAGGTGAGAGTTAAAGGAATCAAAAATATGCAACTGCAGGGGTGGCAGGTTTGTATAATTGTTGATGGTGCCCAGAACAGATCCAAGTCCCCCCACCTGCCTTGTAAGCCAATCTATATTTTTTTAAATAATGTAAAAATGGGAGGGCTCTGGGGTGGGGCTGGTGATGAGGGGTTTGGGTTGTGGGAGGGGCTCAGGCAGAGGGTTGGGGTGCAAGGGTGAAGGATGTGGGGTGGGGGATGTGGCGTTCATGATGCATGAGAGGGCTCACGGCTAGGGCAGAGGGTTGGGGTGCAGAGGGGTGAGGGTTCTGGGGTGGGGCTGTGGGATGAGGAGTTTGGGGTGCAGGCAGGCTGCTCTGGGGCTGGGGCCAGAGAGACGAGGACTCCCCCAAGCCCTCTCCCTGCCAGCAGCAGCGAGTTCCGGGAGAGGGGCCTCCCTCTCCCACCCCAGCAGCATACTCACCTTGCACCACTGTCACTGCATGTGCTCCTAGGGCTCCTCTCAGGTCCAGGAATCCCCTTTGCCTCCCATGGTGGGTGCCAGGGGGACTGCCACCACATGTGCACCTCCTCCCCTACTGCTGCCCCTCACTGGGGTGTGGGGTGGGGCTGCCCCTTGCCTAGCATGCAGCAGGAGTGGTGACTGTGGGTGAGGGGGGCTGTGCTGGTGGAGGGTCTTACTGGAAAAGAGCAGGGTCCAAGGTGGAAGGGCAGAGTCAGCTTGCCCTGGCAGTAGTGGATGGGGGAGCACTAGGACCTTGCGATAGCAGTTGATGTCAGGAGCTAGCAAAGCGGAGCACACTTGCAGGGCCAGCCACCAGCTTGAGATAGGGATGTTCCAGGGCTGGGGGAGGCACACGAGGGCAGCAGCTGGAGCCGTGGGAAAGACCCGGCCCCAAACATTGGTGGAGCAGGGCTCCCAGGCCCTGAAAATTGTTGGAGCCTGGGCACTAGAGGCCCATATAACTCACTGCCCCTGTATGCAACAATTTCAAAGTTCTTGGTTCAGTCTTGTAGCAGTGATGGAATAAGCTGCTGGCTTAAGTCAAGTCTCTGGCTGCTTCCAAATCATGAGAAGGTCCACAGGCCATTAGTTAGAATGCTCCCCTTACCGTAAGTTCATAGTCAAAAGGCCTGAGCACGATAAAGCAAAATGGAGATGCTTCCAGGGCCCTTTATAGCTTTTGCCAGGTGGAGGGAAACCCATTGTTTCAAACAAAGACCTCTGTGGAAAATTACAGCAACAAGATGGTGGTTGGAGTCACATGAGCAAGTCACATGTCCACTCATGACTTTGCTTAGTCATGGCAGGAAAGTTCATGAAGAGTAGCTAGGGGTCTTCCATTGTAAGTTAAGTGTTCTTTAATGGGCCATTCTACTTAAATAGTTCCTTCAAGATGTGCAGGCTAAATATCTTGTGGGCATTACCCCAAGAGCAAACATTTGAAATACAGGTACAGAGCCAATACTTGTAACTTCAAATACAAAAATGATACATGCATAGAAATAGCATAATCATATGAAGCAAATGATAACCTTTCCATAGACATCTTACATGCCACATTTTGTACAAGATTTGTTGCAAATATATAACAGTGGTTGCAACAATGATCTATATGGTCATATTTTAATCAGATAACGTCACAGCTGTATTAAGTCAGTCTTCAGCTGTAAACTTTTGAAAGAACAACCATAGCATTTTGTTGAGCATTACGAACAACCTCCATTCCCCCTACTTGTGTGAATCAGGCAAGCAAAAATTGGGTTCAGTTCTGCTCATCCTGGAGGTCAGGGCCTCAGCTGGTGGTAAATGGCATCACTCCACTGACTTCAGTGGAACCCTGTTAATTTCCCCACAGCTGAAGGACTGGTCCCTTTCTCCAGAAGGATAAGGGAATAGAGGCAGTTCAGAGTTGGTCAGTGAAAGTGACTGGGGCCGTGGAAAGGCTTGCATACAAGGTTAAACTGAAATGAGTAGGACAGTTTGGTCTAGAGAGGACACAAACAAACAATATGATGAATAGCCTAATTTTCTTTCTCTGTGCTGTCTGATTTACCATCTTGCATTATACAAGAACAAAGGGACATCCATTGACACTGAAAGTCAGCACATTTCATATTGTTAAAAAACCTAACAGGGCCTAGAGAAAAACTTAGCCTGTTAGTAAGTAATTCCATAACTAGCCAGTCTGGATTTTATTGCACCTGTTTTTGAGGTAGCAGGGAACAGCCACTGTGCAAACAGAATGGTAAAGGCAGGATGGACCATGGGTCTAGTCCAGCCCAGTAATTCCTACATTCCTCCTTGGCCCAAGGACTTTTCTTTCTTTATCATGTGGATACACAATGTAAAACCATCACAAGCACCCGGTTTCAATTAATCAGGTCTTATCCAACGCAAGAATTGTTCATAGGAAGAACTGTTCTCCCAGCCTCTGACACTGTTTCGCGTGTACAGGCAGCCCTTGGATTTACGATGTTTTTCAACTGATTGCCCGTTCCGCCCCTATGATGCCTCTTTCCCCTTACGATGCTCAATTTGCATAACGTTTGCTTGAAATCAAGTTCTGGTTGCGTTATACTGGTATGGAGCTAGAGGGGGTTGCTTCTGATTGGCTTCGAGGCAGTAGGGTAGCTTGTTGCTGGGTAGGGTTGCTACTTGTTTTTGATTGGCTCCCCACCCAGGGCTCAGCCAATCAGAAAATTTGAACAGTGATTGGCTGAGGCTCAAGATGTGTGCCATTCTCCCAGGTTTTCTGAGCTTGTGTTGGTGGAATTCTGAGGAGCATATGTGAGTTTATGTTTATTTGGATGCTGTTTACAAAATACAGTGTACAGTAAATACATTGATGTTGCAACATTAGACATCTGTAATTCATTTAGTACAAAAATCTGGGTTATTGTGGTGAAAATAGTGTATCAAGCCTTGGTTCAGGATCCAATCCCCCCTTCATACCATTGATGCCTATGGGAAAAGCAATTCTGAGGAATAAATTGTGTCATAAGTCCGAGGACTCACTGTATTTCCAGGACGAAAAATACAAAGCAATTATTTCATTGATGGTTGGTCATAAAAGCAGGGCCGGCACTACCATTTAGGCCGCCTAGGCAATCACCTAGGGTGCCAGGATTATTCAGGGGGCAGCATTTTGCCGGGGGGGTGGCAGGCGGCTCCGGTGGAGCTGCTGCAGTCGTGCCTGCGGACAGTCAGCTGCTCGTGTGGCTCCAGTGGACTGCCCGCAGGCATGTCTGCAGCAGCTCCACTGGAGCCATGGACCAACTGACCGTCCGCAGGAATGACAGCGGCAGCTCCACCGGAGCCGCGGGATCAGCGCGGGGGGCGGCGAAATGGCCATGCGCCTAGGGCGCGAGAAACCCTAGCGCCGGTCCTGCATAAAAGGTGGCAAAGAATAAGGATGATCTTTGAGGCAAAAGGAGAGAGGAAGTATAGTCTGGTGGTTAGAGAACAGGACTTAGACTCAGTAAGTGATTGATTATACACCTGGCTCTGCCACTAACTCACTTCTGTGCTCTGGGGCAAATCACAATTTGGTTGTGCCTTAATTTCCCTCTCTGTACAATGGGATTAATATTTAGTGGCCTCTGAGCTATGGTGAGGCTTAACTAATTAATTTTTGTCTTGCATTTTGAAATGCTGATCTGAGAGGTGGTAAAGACATACAAAGAATTAATTTATCATCTTTTGCTGATGACAGTAATGATCTTACTGTAGTACGATACCTGAGCCTGCTTAAGCCCAATGAGTCATTCTGGAATAGTGAGTATAAGTCGTCAAAACCAATGACTCGCAGGTTTTATGATAGATGCCATGCCATTCAACTAGGATTCAGCCAATCCACAGGTGAGGTTGCACCTAGGTTAGTGGTTTTCAACCTATGGTCCGCAGACCGCTGGGGATCCAAAGACTGTTTATGGGGTCCACGAAAGGTTGTCGTTACCATTAGGGCTGTTGATTAATTGCAGTTAACTCATGCGATTAACTCAAAAAAAATTAATTGTGATTAATGGCATTGTTCAACAGAATACCAATTGAAATATATTAAATATTTGTGGATATTTTTCTTCATTTTCAAATATATCAATTTCAATTACAACACAGAATACAAAATGTACAGTGTATATTGTTTTATTACAAATATTTGCATTGTAAAATTGATAAAGAAATAGCATTTTTCAATTCATCTCATACAAGTATTGTATTGTAATCTCTTTATCATGAAAGTGCAATTTACAAATGTAAGGGTTGTTTTATTATATAACTTCACTCAAACAAAACAAAGCAAAACTTTAGAGCCTGCAAGTCCACTGAGTCCTACATCTTGTTCAGCTAATCACTAAGAAGAAACTTTTTTTTTTTACATTTACGGGCAATAATGCTGCTCACTTCTTAATTACAATGTCACCTGAAAGTGAGAACAGGCATTTGCATGGCACTGTTGTAGCTAGTGTCTCAAGATAGTTATGTGCCAGATGCTCTAAAGATTCATACGCCTCTTCATGCTTTGGCCATCGTTCCAGAGGACATGCTTCCACGCTGATGACACATTAAAAAATAATATGTTAATTAAATTAGTGACTGAACTCCGTGGGAGAGAACTGTAGTCTTCTGCTGTGTTTTGCCCACATTCTGCCATATATTTCATGTTATAGCAGTGTCGAATGATGACCTAGCACATGTTGTGCGTTTTAAGAACACTTTCACTGCAGATTTGACAATGCAAAGAGGGTACCAATGTAAAATTTCTAAAGATAGCTACAACACTCAACCCAACATTTAAGAATTTGAAGTGTCTTCCAAAATCTGAGAGGATGACGTGTGGAGCATGTTTTCAGAAGTCTTAAAAGAGCAACACTCCAATGCGTAAACTACAGAATTCAAACCACCAAAAAGGAAAATCAACCTTCTGCTGGTGGTATCTGACTCAGATGATGAAAATAAACATGTGTCGGTCCGCACTGCTTTGGATCATTATCGAGCAGAACCCATCGTCAGCATGAACACATGTCCTCTGGAATAGTGATTGAAGCATCGAGGGACATGACTCTTTAGCGCATCTGGCATGTAAATATCTTGCAATGCTGGCTACAACAGAGCCATGCAAACAGATGTTCTCACTTTCAAGTGACACTATAAACAAGCAGCAGGCAGCATTATCTTCTGCAAATATAAACCATTTGATTGTCTGAGCGATTGGCTGAACAATGACTTGTAGGCTCTAAAGTTTTACATTGTTTTACTTTTGAAGGCAGGTTTTTATTGTATATAATTCTACATTTGTAAGTTCAACTTTCATGATAAAGAGATTGCACTACAGTACTTGTAGTGGTTTTCAATTCACCTACTGTGTTTCTTACAGTGCAAATATTTGTAATAAAAATAAAGTGAACACAGTACACTTTGTATTCTGTTGCAATTGAAGTCAATATTTGAAAATGTAGAAAACATCCACAAATATTTAAATAAATGGTTTTCTATTATTTTTAATTGTACGATTAATTGTGATTTTTTTTAAATCGCTTGACAGCCCTAGTTACCATAGAACAGTGGTTTTCAACCTGTGATCCATGGACCCCTGGGGGTCTGCAGACTGGGTCTAAGATTTCCACCCTCCATTCAAAATATTTTAGAGGAGTCCGCAAATGAAAAAAAAGAGTGAAAACCACTGACCTAGGTAATGCCAAGGCAAGTACATAGGCTCTTAAGGGAAGCAGTGTGATCAGGGTCACTACTATTCCTATTGCCAGTAGTTTCAACCTCCTGCTTCTGCTCTAGCTGTGCCTGTTTCTACACTAGCCAGCCCCTACTCCAACCCACCTCAGCCGACCACTTGGTGACTCTGTCAAGCAGCTTTCAACCTAAAGGATCCCAAAGTGCTAGACACATTGATATGCAAAGGGTCACTTCACCCATCACAAATGACTGCCTCTTGGGTGAAACATGGTAACTATTTAACAGTGCACCACAACAACACGATACAACAATATCAGCAGGAAAAATACTGTTCCACTCTGTTCACCACAGCTATCCCTTTGAAGGGAGTGACTGGCCAAGAGATCAGCACAATATTAATAAATTCTCCTTAAGCCTGGGCTAACCAAGGCTTTCTGGTACACAACTAGAACCAACTCATAGTAAAGTCAGTAGAAAAAAAAATCTAATTGTGGGAGTAGAATCAGGTTCTGCATGGTGACCATTTGGAAACTTAATGTGCCGGAGATGACATCACATGACGCTGACAGATTTCCCAGGAGGAAAAATAAATCAAGTGGGTGGCAGGGCGATCTGGAGGTTTATTCCAGAGAAGGTTCAGTGAGCTTGTATCTAACATCAGTGGCCACATTACAATGCATGTTGGCAAGCCGTAGGAAATGTCTGTTGATTGGAAATCTGCATTAAGTTTTAATAGAAAAAGTCCAGAGAAAATAGCGTGGTTAGAAGGGGCTGTGGCCTGGTGGTAGAATCATTAATTAATGTTAGCTTCCAACGGTTATGCAAATAAGTGATAAGTTTTATTCCAGCACAGATCAGGGAGTCAGGAGCTCTGGTTTCTTTTCCTGGTTTGGGCATTGACCCAGGCTTCAATCATTCAGCTCCCAGTACTTGTTTCCCCATCTGTAAAACAGGAGAGGCATTAATACTGAACTCATAGGGATAATATGAGCCTTTATTTCTGAATGGAAGGAGACACTTTGAGATCCTTAGATGAAAAGTGCCATAGAACTTATTAAAACAATGAGGAGTCTGGTGGCACCTTAAAGACTAACAGATTTATTCGGGCATGAGCTTTCATGGGTGAAAACGCACTTCTTCAGATCCACATACTCAGGAAAGCTTATGCCTGAATAAATCTGTTAGTCTTTAAGGTGCCACTGAACTCCTCGTTGTTTTTGTGGATACAGACTAACACAGCTCTCCCTGATACACATAACTTAGTATAAATGTTCAGTTGATAGAACAACCACATAACAGCTCTCGCAGAGATCACAATTGCTGCAGCCCCACCCTTGTTTGTTTTAGTCGGATGACCTTTGATCAGGGCAGATTATGACAACACTCACTTTCCTCCGAACACTTTTAGGTTCAAGAGAATCAGTGTGTACAAACAGAGTTTGTGACTGGTTTAGGAGGGGGAGAACAAACAAAGAGGAAAAGCTCCTGGTTTAACCCACACCACAGAATGTGTCGAGTTTCCTTTCACGTGTCAGTTTCCTTATCGTGCTGTGCTGCTTGGTTTCCTTTCCACAGGACTGTGCTGACAGTTGCTGGAAGTCACATGTTGCACGTTGATTGCTTAGAGTTCCTGTCACAGAAAAAGCTCTGTGAATGTGTTGTATGTGATCCTCCCCTGCTTACACTAGTTCGCTTCATTCCATTGAATGGAGTTATATTATGGTAAACGGTAAATAAAAGAGAAGGGATTCAGACTTAACAGCTTCTTACTCTTCCATTTTTAGGTGTGAGAGGTGTGGGTGCACTCACCAGGCCTAGTTCTCCCACCACTTACACTGATGCAACACAAGAGTAACTGCCCTGAGTCAGTGCTGTTCCAGTGTACGAGAGAGAAGTGGGCCATTCATTTTACTTTAACTCAGACATACCCTTAAACATGTTCATACCAGAATATTTTCCCAGGTGTCCGTTCTCATTGTGGGGATCCTTAGAAGCCACAGTTACAAGCAGAGCACTATTGGGTGGCACCCCCCAACTTACAACAAACTGCCTCTACCACTGCTCACCCACAGGGGCCCATGATGGCAGCAGAAAGCAAGTTAGGCATTCTGTCCTGGACTTGGCCTGGCCTGATTCCCAGATCTGGCAATAGTATCCTAGCACCTCTCAGCATGCTGCTGCCTAGGTGACAGCCTCAGGTTTGGCACTGATCTCATATAACACTATAAGCCAGATCATTCACCTCCATCTTCCCTCAAAGAAGAGTAATGGGCCACTGCCACGGAGGTGCTGGTTGCTTTGGGAGCTGTGCCACCCAAAGTAAGCACTGCCCCTTATGCCCCCCTCCCACATCTCAACTCCCTGCCCCAGCCCAGAGCCTGCACCTCGCACCCCCTCCCACACCCCAGCCCAGAGCCTGCATCCCGCACCCAAACGTCCTCTCAGAGCCTGCCACTTGCACTCCCTCCTGCACCCTAACCTCTTCCCCAATCAAGGTTCCTCACTTTACTTTCATTTACTTTCCATTACTTATAATATAGGAAGATAAAGAAAAAAAAGAATGAAAAACAGGGGGAGATGAGAGAGAATGTTCTTTTTCTTGGCTGGGTCCCAAGGGGGGGGCGAAAATCAAGCTGCGCACAGGGCCCCACTAACTCTAAATCCGCCACTGCACGCAGCTCTGCCCTAGGTGATGGTAGCAATAGAATCAGCCGTCTCTGCAATGGCCCAGATAGCTCCATGGACCCATTCTGTAGAATCTCTTCCTCCCTGCAATAACACTCTGCCCAACTTGTGCAGCATGCTGCCAGATTTCTCTCATACTGTCTAGGCCATGCCAAGAACCCATGATGCTGCTGCACTAGCTTTCGGGGAGGTTTCTGGGATCTGTACTTTAGGTTTTAAGCTCAGTCTCTTTCTCAATGCAGGAAGCGTTGGTAAAGAAGAAACAGTCAACGTTAGCCTCAGTTTCCCTCTCACTGGAAGAAAGGCGATTTATACATTATGTGCTTAACATCCCCGTTCTGGGTCTGAATTCACAGAGGGGAACAAACTAATTCCACACATTCCACAGGTGTGCCTCAGTCGTGCAGATGGCACCCTCAATCTCACTCACCCCCAAGCCACACAGCCAGAAGGGGGGTCAGAGCAGCCAGGGCACAGCCAAGAGCAGCTGCAAAGTACCCAACCCCTAGCCCTATAGACTGTGGCCAGAAATGCAGAAGGACTGTCCCTCTAAACTGCTCTCTGGCCTCTGCATCAGTCATAGAAGCATAACTGTGCCAGTAGCTGTGCTGCCATTGGCTGATGACCACCATTTGTTTTATTTGACACACCTCTCTGCGAGAGTGAAACACACAGAGCATGCAGTGGGGGTATTAACCTGCACATCTGACTGCAGTCCGTAGGGTGGTGGACTATGCTGTCTTAGATCTGAGCAAGTACCCATCAGGGCCACTCACTAGGACTGCTGTAAGGAGAGGCCAAGCCACTGTGCCCCTGGGCCCTGGGTTTTAAGGTTCCTGAGTCTCACCAGGCAGCAGCACTATTTCCTCTCAGGGCCACTCTGGCACTTTATCTGAGCACGGACTCAGAAGCTACTACCACTTCACAGAAATGGAGCCCACCTGCCGTAGGCCCCTAGGGCCAGCACCAAACCCCAAGACACTCCAGTTGCTTGAACACATTCTCTCCTAGAGCTCCACCCCAAAGGTGGGAAGTTTTTGGTTTACAGCTTAACTCTGCAGAGGTACACAGGGAAACAGTAAACACATCAGATGCTTTGCATAAATCTAATCTATTATCACTCTTTATACTTAATCCAATAAAGCACAAGAGAGTATGGATCATACAGACCAATAAACAGTTACACACATTTCCTTGCCTTGGCTGCCTCACAACTTCAGGGCATTCCTGGGAGGAGCTGGGGTCAGTCTCACAGTACTTGCGGTCATCCAGGCTCAGGAAAGTAAGCTGGGCCCTCATGTCTCATGAAACTGTCACATGCTGTCTCAGGCCACAGCTTCCTCTTCCTGTCTAGCTCTCCCTCTGTTCTTGTGTGTTTCCTTCCTGGCTGCTTACTGAAAGCCCAGCCACCTGGCTGCTTTTGTTCTGCTCCTGGTAAATTTCCACTGCTCCTGCCTTCTCCTCTGCTTCCAGAGGGATAAGATAACACGGATCTTCTAAGGATGCAGCTATTCTTTAGCATAACTATTGTGACTAAAATGTCATCATTAACCGTAAGTATTTCCCGTTGTCCTTGTCTGGTGTGTGCACCTGCTACAGGTCCTGTCAGCAACAGTGGCGAAACATACGTATAAGTACTCAAGATACAGCAGTTTTAATAGTAACAATTATCATCCAGAATTCATGAGTTTATACAGACACTTTCCCAAATGGTCACTGTGACAGGTCTGGCAATTTCCTGGCCAATTACATTTACATTTACAATAATTTACATTTAAGTGTTTTAGGAGTTCATTGTATTAAAAGGGCAAATGTTCATGCATTACTGTGGGATTGTGTATCACTTCTTTAAGGGGAAGTGCTATGAGCTTCGAAGGACTATTTGAAACAATGCACTAGCCAGGATAGAACTTTTAGTGGAGTGGATTTCCTAGGAAATACTTACGAGGAGTGGAATGCAAATTACTCACCTCTGGATCCTGAGGAGAAACTCTTTGCTGATCACCTGTTACATGAGGATCAGAGGCCCAAACTGGATAAGTGACTCACAGATTTGGAGGGCACGGGAAGGGTGCTTGTTTTCAGCTAACAGCTTTTATGAATTTATCCCCACAGTAAAATTCCTGTGTGGCTTTGAAGGACTGTTCAGCAGCCAGTGCCCTTGTTGGAGTAGCAGGTGATCTCTGGTAATTTTTTTAGCATGCATGTAGGTTCTTTTGTTGCTTTAAATGTGTCTTCTCTGTAACACTTTTATCTGAAGAATAAATGTGCTTGCTTTGAAATAACTGTGTGCTAAACTTAACTGCAAGCAATTACACTGTTCATAGCCTCTGTGCAGAAAAGCAGAACAGACCTGCTTTGGCACTCTGACTTTGCTGGGCAATTCATGTTATAGGCAGGGGACTGTGCAGTCTGGAAATACAGTGGTCAGGAGGGAGAGAGATGGAGGTGTCAGCGAAGAGAGGTGAGGGCTGAGGAGCTAGAAACCAGTGGCTGCCATTGCTGGACCACGGAGGGGGAATACAGGTGCCATTGCCCTGCACTGTGAGAGTCACACCATGCCACTTAATACACTTGCACCCTGACTCCTTTTCTGCTGCCCACTCTTCTTGCATGATCTGTTAGCTGTCTGGACTTTGTGGTGGATTGCAGAAATGCAGATACATCATGGTAGGAGTGGGATGGATCAGAAATTCCTTCTTTTCCCTGCTGTCTAATTCCATAACAACTTTCTCTGAAGTTTGGCCTCCCATGCACAGCTAGGGAGAGTGTAGGGGGTTGGTACACTATGCTATATCACCAAAATGCCAGGAGGAACATAATTATTTACAGAGGAACCGTTGTTCTTCACCCAAACTGCACTATTACTTTGAAATACAGACCAAGGCATTGGTGTGCAGATTTGGTTTTTTTAAGCTTCAGACAATAACAACACTTACACAATCAGCAAATGGACACGTCATCTATTCTGAGGTGCCACTAAGTTGATGATCAGGTTTGCCAGCTCCTAAAACTTGATTTCCCTGTCTGCTGTGAAGAACTAATCTCCTGTGATAAGAGGAGTCAGACATTTCAAAGGGCATCCCCCTTTAAATGAGATTCTCTAGAAACAAAAGCATGGCGCAACCAGAGCGCTGTATTAGGTGATGCAAGTGTGTTCCCAGTGTTAATGATTGAAGTGTGGGAGGTACTTATTGCTGCATAAAGTATTGCAAAGTGACAGTGAAGTTTGGCAACAGGAATGGCAAACAGCTGTGAAACCTACTAAGAGAAAAAAAGAATATTCCTTTATCTGCTCAAATGCTTCTTATTTAGTTGCTCCTAATTGGTCACAAAATAAAATAAAAATTAGATCTAAAAAACAAACAAAAAGACCTGAAACAAACACAAATCTGTCAAACAAAAATCAGCTTTTTGTATCCTGTCCGCTAGGGACTTTGCTCTTGCAATCTACTTCAGAAGCAGGCAACCGAAGGCAGCACACAAGCGGATTTTCAGTGGCACTCACACTGCCCGTGTCCTGGCCACCGGTCAGGGGAGCTCTGCATTTTCATTTAATTTTAAATGAAGCTTCTGAAACATTTAAAAAACTATATTTACTTTACATACAACAATAATTTAGTTATATATTATAGACTTATAGAAAGAGACCTTCTAAAAACGTTAAAATGTATTACTGGCACATGAAACCTTAAATTAGAGTGAACAAGTGAAGACTTGGCACCTCGCTTCTGAAAGGTTGCTGACCCCTGATCTACTTCATGTTGAAGGTGTTCACATACTGTGATGATGGGTGGCATTATAAACCAGACAGATCGCCACAGAGGTCAATAAGGATCAAAACAAAAGCAGCCCTTTAAATTCAAAACAGGTGGCCCACCCCAGTTGAATTTCAAGTTTTAAAAGGATTACAAAAGACCCTTCTAATTATAAGCCTTGGGCCACCCTAAACAATCGTTCTGCCTATGCAGTGTTTGCACTCTTCTTTATGTTAGGGAAATAAACCTGTCCCTGCTTATTGGTGAATACAGACTTATCAGCAACCAGCAAACTACTGTGGGGAGGGAGAGGGGAGAGTGAGTGCAGGGTGACCATCCCTCACTCCCAGGGTTGTTACTGGGTAGGATTTTAGACAAGGTCTCTGCTGAGCCATAGGCTGGAGTAATGGCTAACACACCTGCCAGCATACCATGGTTCCAAGTGGACATGGTCTGCCCCCTTGAAGCATGGTTACTCTCCCACTTTCCTGTGCATATGCTGCTGTGGGCCTCCTTACATTGTACAGAGGCAGAAAGGTGCATTACACAACACGTTCACATGAGCTGTGCTGCCCTAGGCCAGCAAGATGGGTTAGGGAGCCTCTGGGGGTGCAGGGGGAGGCCTCAACTCCACTCCTTCCTTCCCTCACTCAGTGCAGTAAGGACAGGATTTTTCCCAGTGTGTTTCAAAAGCCATCTGACACTGTTAGAAAATCGGAAGTGTTGCTGAGATTAAGCTTTAATGGGTGAAAGCCTAACCCCACTGACATCAATGGGAGCTTTGCCATTTATTTCATTAGGGCCAGGACCTCACCCAATGCATGCAGTATATATAATAAGTTAATGTGCCTCTGAATTGAGCCAATACAAATGGCCTGATAGCCGAGCATTTTCAGTCACCACGAATATAGTCAGCATCTCCAGGCATTTGGTACCAGAGGCTGTGATTACATGGACAGAATTATTATTTCTCATCAGCCACCATAGACACGTTACAGTCTGGCATTTCTCTCCGATTAGCAGTTGCTTTGAGGGGTGTTGCTGTCATTTTTCTCTGTTAATGTCCTTCAGTGACAAACCTGCTTTTTGTTGGTTTTTTGGTATGTCAAATTGTTCACCCTGCTCCTGTGTCAGTCTGGGTCACTTTCTGCAAGGTATTTACCCTAAAAACAACTGTTTGGTGTATACACCCCAACTCCAGTTAATAACTTTCCAGGTGCAATGATTATAGAGAAAGCAAAGCAGGGACTCATGCACAGTGCTGTCCTAAAATTATATGAGATTGAAAGGGTCATACTGTGACTTTATGGCCTCAGAGCCAATTCCTTATGGAACATTCACTAATTTTACAGATTTCAAAACATCAGGGTGATTAAGAAAGAAAAATGACTGTATCATCTCATCAAGTACAGATATCCCAAAATGGTCACATAGATTGTGGGAATGGCTAAGGAATACAAAAATCTAGTACATTTCAAGTGTGAGCTGCACATTTCTTTGGACACAGTCTGTGGTACTACAGTTTCCTACAAACATTCTGGAGGGCCCAGAAGTGGTACCGCCTGTCTAATCTAGTCAAATATGTGCAATACCCTCTCTCCTCGATGTCTTTTTGGTCCAGCTAGATCCAGCTAGTGGACTCTTGTGCCTATACGCAGCCCTGATTAAATCAACGGGGCTCTGTACAAATGCAATGTTCCAACCAGGTGGGTCCGTCCAGCAGCAGGATCGGGGGCCCTTATGTTGTAAGGGATTTGTGGCAGGGCCTGCCTTATATCTCTGTGATTAGCACATTGTTGCTTTAATAACAAGTAAATAATAATGTAGTGCTCCTGGATCATTGATCAGCTGACTTTAGGTCCCGCTGGAATAGAATACATGTGCAAACATGGTCCTTTAAGCATCCCTCATTCCTCCCTCTGCTCTAACCCCACATTGGAAGTAGGGAAACTAGGCAAGCTAGACTATGGTCATCCTAGTCAGATATATAATACAGGGCCACTCAGCATAAACCTGCAGTCAGGGCTCAACATGTTTTAATTTATTACATTCACCCCCTTATTAAACCTCAGAGCACACCTAGCTCTCCCATCAGCATCATTAAACCAGCCCCTATGAGCAGCCGTAGGGCATCTCCCATTGACATGGCACTGTCCACACTGGCACTTCTGTTGGTGTAGAGCTTATGCTGCTGGGACGGACTCACACCCCCTGAGCATCATAAGTGATATTGACAAAAGTGCTAGTGTAGACACAGCCTAAGCTAAGATGGGGCTCCTCTGGGCCAAGTCATATTGAGATGCACTGAGGACCACTCAAGCTGTGGGCCTGTATCTGGGAAATGCTTTCTGCAACCTGATCCAAAACGGTACCAAGGGCCCATGCTTAGATACCCGGGCACTAGCAATGCCTAATATGGGCTGGAACAGGGCTTGGCGGCGCAGGGCCCGGGGCTGCAGCTTTGAAAACACCGAGGGGCGCTCTGCTCCGGCCAGATCAAGCCCTGCAGGTGAGTATGGCACAGGCACCCTAGCGTGCTAGGAATCAAAGCACCAGCGTCCAGCCGCTGAGCTCCCGCTCCGTGCTTGCAACGCGGGCCGGGCCCGCTGGGGGGCGGGGCTGGCCACCAGTTCGCGCTCTGCCTCGGGCAAGTCCAGACCTGCCGGGTCCAGACAGCAGACACGTGTCTGGGCGCTGAACTGACTTGTGGAAGCCCGCCAGGCATCCTCGCCGCTGATTGGCTGAAGGCCCGGGAGGGATTCCCTTTTCCTTTCGCTTCCTCATCACCGGTAGGAAATCCCCGCCAGCCCGCGCCTCCCTTTATTGCGCAGCGCCGAGCCGCGGGCAGCCAGAGCCGTTTAGGCGGGCGAGAGGAGAGCGACGCTCGGCACCGTCCTGCTCCTGACACTGTCCCCAGGCAGCCTGGGCTGATCTCCCCGCGGTTGAAGACCGGCGGCGGCAAACGACGCGAAATGATGCCGGGAAAGACCCTGCGCAAGGGTGCGCAGCAGAACCCCGCTCCCGCAGGTACGGTCCCGTCCCCGCCAGAGCCAGGTGGGTGTCCAGGGGCTGAGCTGGCCCCGAGCGCCCTTAGAAACGCGCGGGAGTTAGATGATCGCTGGGATGGAGTAATCCGGCGGTTGGGGGGTGTTAGTCAGTTTCACCTTCTTGTGTTATCAGGCTGCATTGGAGGGGAGGCAGTTTTACTTTCTGTTCTTGTGTGAGCAAGATAAGTTTCTGTTTTGAATGGGTCAAGGTTTCCCTCTTGCCTGGGGGAAGATTAAGAAACAGGATTTTTTTAAACTTCTAAATGATTTTGTTAGCAAGAAGGAAAGACAGAATAACAGCTTAGCCTGATTAAGACGTGTTATTACTCCATGCAGCCTACAGTAATACTGGTGGTTCAGAGCTGTGCCGTCTGAGGTTTGAACCCGCCTGAAACATGTTTTAGCGGTGATCGCTAGAGCTAGGTCCGAAGCACCAAATTCGGATCTCGCTTTGAGCCACCACCCAGTTCACAGAACATCTGATCCAAGGTTGTGGTTTCTAAGTTCCGACTCCCTCAAAGAACTGGGGCCTTTGGATCGTGGGGGGGATTCAGCTTAGGATCATTTCTAATGACCGCTCCATAAATACTGACTGCGAGCTCGATTCTGGTCTCGCAGTTGTTTAACTTCATCGCCTTCATTGACGGAACTGGATTCACTCAGAGAACAAAAACAAGGAGGAGTCCTTGTGGCAAATTTGTTAGTCTCTAAGGTGCTAGGAGGACTCCTCGTTTTTGCTGATACAGACTAACACTGCTACCTGCTCTGAAACCTGTCACTCAGAGACCAGAATCCCGCGTTTTCTGAAATACCCGAGAAGGCTGTTTAACAATACAATCTGGCGAGATCAAAGTAGTCATTCTTTGTGGCTTGTCCTTTGATCGGTGCTAACTTTAAAAAAATGTTCAAAAAATATGACTGTCAGGGTAATATGGGATTGTTTTTCCCAGTCTAAACAAGCACCTAGAGCTAGTAAAATCTGTTTTTTAAAGGTTTCTAGGTTTTTATTTTAAAAATTTTAAATTTCTGTTGCCAGCTCTGTAAGCAGCTGTACACCTTTACAAATCTCTTACCTCTTGGGGTAAAATGTTTAACTTATTGACATGTATGATTATCTAAGAGCTATCCACTATAGACAAGAAAGTGTATGGAATTCACAATGCTGATGACTGGTTTTCCTTTGTGTTTTACAGCACAGGAAGCTGTGACCCAGTGCTCTTTGCAACTACGCAAAATAGGAGATATATGCAACTTGCAGCAGAAGATTCTTAATGTTATTACAAAACTGTTCTGCCCAGGAACGTGAAAACTCTTTGAGAGATGTCAAACAGAAAAGGAAGAAAACAATGGTTTGGGAAAAGATGGTCTTTACAAGCTTGTAATAAATGTCTTGAATGAGATGAGGAGATGGAATGAGCTCTATGCATTACTTACTGCTGTCTAGTCCCACTGAAGGAAGGCTGTTGAAATATGATTTCTCTGGAGAGCTGGACATATGTATTGGCTGGTGGATGTCCCTATGGGGGAAAAATGACAATGAACCATTCCAAAGATTGACCTGTGGAGTGACTTGGAAGAGCAAGGAACCTGGGGTTTTTTTGGTTTGTTTTTATGGTTTTTGGTTGTAGCACATTTACTGTCAGTGATGTTACTTGTTTGATGTTTCTCTAAGGAATAACATTGTAATTCTATTAATTATGAGGCTGCGGTAAGGATCTAGGATATACATATATGTGTATGAAAAGAGTATTTCATGGAACTTAAAGAGATGACTTATGGCTTATGCACTAGAAATAGTGCAGATGACTATTCAAATAGTGCCATAAAGAATGCATTAAAACAGATTAAAGGAAGCACAGTAACGTCTGGTGATTAAGTAAGTATAAGAAATATGAATAAGAAAAATGCATAGCATTACATAGCGATTTACATAGCAAAACAAGATTATTGATAGGTGTATGAGTTTGGGAGAGATTCCTTCAGAGCAGCGAAAGGAATATTCAAACAGAATAAACTACTGGAGTGTTTTAATTTTATTAAGTAGTAATAAAATTACTCAAAACAAATAGAAAGTTAAAGTAAAATGGAATCAGTGGTTTTCTGGAGAAAAAACATTAATTATTTTTCAAAGACAGTAACTGCTTAGATTAAGAGATATATCAGTAAAACGGAATGTTACAGTTGTTACAGGAAAGTAATGTATTGCTTCTAAATGAAAGCTGAGCTGTTGACTGGAAATAAATGATAAAAAAAAACCTGAGCTCTTATTTGGTGTCAACTTCTTTTCTGTTTGTAATGATGAAGATGCTGTTAGTTTCTCTAGTGGATGTAATATGATAGTGAGATGCTTGTCGTGTTCTTATTGAAAAGCTATATTGGGCCTGGCTTGGAGGAGAGACGTGTTCTGCACTTCAGCCCATTAGAAAGCAACTTTTCTGTTTGTATATCATACAGGCCCCTTGAATCAAACACAAGAGACAATGCAACTACCATGTCTAAGCCAAATTAATCAGTGTCTTAAAATGGGCTAAATTATACAATGGGATGTCAACTAGTAAGAAAATGGATGTAAGTGACAATAATGTAACTTGCCTGGGTTTGGTATTCAGAGGGGGTGCAAAGTAAGTGTTATTTTCAGGCTGAAGGATGATGTAGCAAGAAAAGTAATTTGAATTCACATTCTTGCTTCTACTACACTTTCCTCTTGCATGTAAATTACATCTGTCTTACATACCAGATGTAATTCTGAATGCCAGATCAGAGCACGTTATACCATTTCACTGCTTGCATCCATTTTGGGCTCCCTTGCCCTTCACGTGCAATTAAGTCCACACTAAGTCAACAATGACTTTGAGCCAGTGGTTTCCCAACTTTGTTTGCGTCCTGTTCAGTGTAAGCCCCTGGTGGGCTGTGAGACATGTTATTTACCTGAGCGTCCGCAGGTACTGCTGCTCGCAGCTCCCACTGGCCGCAGTTTGCCATTCCCGGCCAATGGGAGCTGCGGGCCACCGCTTACCCTGAACAAGCCGCAAACGAAGTTTGAGAACCCCTGATTTGAACCTATGATCTTGTACAAATCTGATTTCTTTCATGAGGTTTTCATTGTAAAGCTCTTTTCAGTACCCCAGGACCAAGTATCCAGTGATCTGATTTGCTGACACTGATTTCATTAGGTATAGTCTCAGATGCTGTGGGGTTTTGTTTGTTTGTTAATGTATAAAGGGCCCAGTCCAGCTCCCAGCAAAGGACCTTTTGCATTGGCTTGAATGAGAGCAGGAGAAGGCCCAACCATAGCAAGGTTTCCTCTTCCTGTGACCTATCCAATATCGTGTTCTCAGTGAGAACGTAGCATTTCAGGATGGTGTTGTTTTATCCACAGTGCCACAAGCGAATGTAATAAACGTGAACTTGTCCCCCTAAAGATCATGTCTCATTCAGAAGCACCTTTTCAGGTATTAAAGGGTGACTGTCGTTTTCATTTCTGTTATGCCAAATTTTAGCTCCCTGAATAACTCCATGAGACTAAGCAAAGCTGTTCATTCATGGTTTCATCTAACAGCCACTGAATTCAATAGAAAGACTCCCAGTGGTTTCCACGGAGATGGATCACAGTCTTAGGTGAAACTCCAGTGAGGTCAATAATAGTTATGTCAGACTAAGAATCTCAAGAAAATTTAGTATTAAGGAACTGTGTTGTTGCTAAAATACACCCAAATTAAGGTGTTCAGCTCAATGCATGCAGCCTACAGTTAATTAGGATGCTAGCCAGGGTTTCAGCTGGCCTGTCAGTAATTCCAGGCTATAAGCAGCAAAAATAATAGCATAAAGCTGTGGGAATGAACTGTGTAAATGTCAGAGGGACATTTCAGCTAGGAAGTGCAGCACTTTATTGTATAGATTTCTAAGGGAAATGTTTATTTTTCATGGAATGTTTTTATGTTGCTAAATTCCATAGTGTGTTTGTTTTTTGATTGTTTAGTGTTACATCAAATCGAACTGTTTACAGTGAATTCAAAAGAAGAATTAGTTCAAAATGACTAATATCTGTATGAGTTTGAGAATGTGTTCTGTGGATGCAGATTCCTTGCATTACTTCTCAAAATGATGTGCCAGATGACTGTATCAATATGAGATTGTTTTTCTCAAGGCATTTTTTTGGGTTAGGGACAGATGTTTTGTTATATGTCCCAATAAAGTGTGTCTGTTGTTATTTCATTAAGATAATAAACATGCTGTGTTTGCAAACAAATTATTCTTTGTTGTAAAATCTGTTTTCTGAGGATTCTGAATGAACGGTCATATGCCAATTCCTTTTAGGAGTTTAAGGTCACACACTCAATCATTAGATACTTACCAGGAGACTTGCAGTGATATATTGGATTTTATTTATGATCCCTTGGATATGAGTTATAACTATGGTCACCAGAGTTCAAAATGAGAAAGCAGGACATCTATTTTCATATTGGTTAGTGAATATTTGCACTACTACCCTTTGCTGGGTGGAAGCAGAATTGCTCAACTGTGTGTCAGAAGCCCTATACTTAGCTTCTCCTTTAGCTCAAACTATAGGGGTTTGTTCATTATGAGCAAGAGGCTTTATTTATTTAGCATCTAGTAATCTGCGTATCAAAGTACTAGTGAATGATACAAAGCATAATCATCCCACAAATAACCCCCTGAAGTTCCTGGTGGCCACGATGAGCAGCCTTGTGATGACAGTGAAGTCTAAGAAGGACATAGTTCCATCATCATTTGTTTTGGGTGCTTAGGGAATGAACATGGGAGGGGTTCGACAAGTGGGAAGAGGTTCAGGTTTGGGCTTTTCCACAAGTCATGAAAGGGTTTAGATGCTGGGTAAGGATGTCAGATTAATGGTACTTGTCATTGGAGGGAGGGGTGGTGCAGCTATAGCCTAGCAAAAGGATACTACAAAGCTACTCCCGCTATTCTCCCATATAGGCTGACCAGAGGCCAAGTGTGAAAAACCTAGACAGAGGGTGGGGGGTAATAGGAGCCAATATAAGAAAAGTCCCAAATATCAGGACTGTCCCTACAAAATTGAGACATCTGGTCACCCTACCCCTATAAGCCCTGAGTCCAGGTGTGTGTCTCTACTGTGGTGGGGGTTGGGTAATCAGTTTATTTAAATGTAAAGGCTTCTCATTACCAAGGCCTTGGCAAATTCCTTCTCTCCAGGTTTGGAAGCTGCAGTGGCAAGTAGACCATTGTGTGCACGTGCACATGTGTTCAATGCAAGGCAGGACTAAAAGAGATCCTGCTCCCTCCTCCCCGCCACCAACTGCTGCTGGTTTTGGGAGGCTGGGGTCTTGAGGCGGGAGTGGGTCACCATCCCACCCCAATGAGAAACCACCAGGGGCTTTGGTTAACTCAGCCTGAGAAAGCAGCAACGTGCCCATTCAGGAGAGGCAGGTAGGATGCTCCCTACCTCCAGCTTAGCCCCAAGAGCTAGGGTCAGGTAGCACTGTGACTATTTACACATTCTTACAACTTACAATATTAGGCCAAATCCTCTCTTTTGTGGTCATCCACAGAACACCCTCATACAGGGCCGCCCAGAGGATTCAGGGGGCCTGAGGCAAAGCAATTTTGAGGGCCCCTTCCATAAAAAAAAGTTGCAATACTATAGAATACTATATTCTCATGGGAGTCCCTGCGAGGCCCAGGGCAAATTGCCCCACTTGCCCCACCCCCCCGGGCTGCTCTGGAAAAATAAACATTTAAAAACCTTTCATATCTCGGCCACAAACCCAGTTTTGAGAAAAGTTCCTTTCAAGTCACCTTTACAAGGTATCACTGGTTCTCAGCATCAGCTAGTGGTAAAAGGCACTAAAGCTCATTAAAAGGGTTGGACAAATATTTTCCATCAAAACTTTTTCTGGATTGAAAACTAGGGGTTTTTAAAAAGCAGAAAAAATCATGAACAGTGTCTGGTTTCCTTCAAAATTTGTTGTGGTTTTTTTAATTGAAAAGCTGAAATTAGTCTGCCAAAACCTGAACATAGTTTGGGGTTTCGGAAGTGTGTGGCCAAATATTTGCTGCTTGCTGTGTTTGTTTAAACAATAAAAGTATTCTGCTTAAAAAAATCCAAAACTTTTGAACCACCTCCGCCTGAGCCCACCCAGTCAGAGATTTTTCCAGGTACTCTGCTGGCTTTCTTGACTCATATCTGTCTCCATAACTTTGGGTTCATTTAAGCAGGGACGGCTCCAGGCCCCAGCACGCCAAGCGCGTGCTTTGGGTGGCAAGCCACTGGGGGCACTCTGCTGGTCGCCGCGGGACCAGCGGACCCTCTGCAGGCAAGCTGCCGAAGGCAGCCCGACTGCCGTGCTTGGGGTGGCAAAATGCCTAGAGCCGCCCCTGCATTTAGGTTAGAATATAAGAATGGCCATACTGGGTCAGACCAAAGGTCCATCCAGCCCAATATCCTATCTACTGACAGTGGCCAATGCCAAGTGCCCCAGAGGGAGTGAACCTAACAGGTAATGATCAAGTGATCTCTCTCCTGCCATCCATCTCCACCCTCTGACAAACAGAGGCTAGGGGCACCATTCCTTACCCATCCTGGCTAACAGCCATTAATGGACTTAACCTCCTTGAATTTATCTGTTTCCTAGAGACTGGCTCCATGGGGTCCCTCACAAACTGGAGTCAAACTGTGTGTTTGTCTTTAGTATAACTTATGTACATACTCCACAAACTGGGCATTTGAGCTTGTTCCAGAATTTGGGATGAGCCTATGTTGTGAAAACTGAAATGCTCAAAATAGCACATACATGTGAATGGACATACAGTGCTAAAATTAAATTAACTCAGGGGTTCTCAAATTGGGGGTCAGGACCCTCATGGGGTCACAAGGTTATTACTGAGGGTTGTGAGCTGTCAGCCTCCACCTCAAACCCCGCTTTGCCTCCAGCATTTATAATAGTGTTAAATATATAAAAAAGTGTTTTTAATTTATGGCGGAGGGGATTGCACTCAGAGGTTTGCTATGTGAAAGGGGTCACCAGTACAAAAGTTTGAGAGCCACTGAATTAACCCTCGGGGAATGCAGGAGAGAGGGGTCTCCCTTGGTAGGGTTATGAAGGAGGTAGGTGGTGTAGGATATTGCTTTTCTCATGTGATCCATCCTCTATGGCTCTCTTGACTCTATCACTGTTAATCTAAAGTGGCTAATTTTAAAAGACACTACCTTCCCCTGACATGAATATCCCTATGGCACTGAAATTAAATGTAGACTATAATTTGGCATTTGAGAAGTGAAAGGGATGGTAGTCCTAAGGGAAAAGATAAGAGCTTGGCTCTTTGTGTTAAACAGCTGTCTGCAAGCCTCAAACTGCTGAATGAGCTTTAGGGTAGGGAAGGCTGTGCCTCCCCAAGCAGCCTTGTCCTGCCCCCTATCTGACCCCACCCATTTCCTGCCCCCGACTGCCCCCCTCAGAATCCCTGACCCATCCTCCTCCTTGTCCCTTCACAACCACCCCCCGAGACACCCGCCAACCACCACCCTGGGACCCCATCCCCCACCAACCTCCCTGCTCCCTGTCCCCGACTGCCCCGAGCCCTATCTACCCCCTCGGCTGAGTCCTGACAGACCTCCAGAACACCCACGATCCAATCCCCCATTCCACATCCCCTGACCGCCCCCCAGAATGTCTGCCCCCTCCCTGTCCCCAGGACTCCCTGCCCCTTATTGAACCCCCCCAGCCCTAGTCCTGGCCCCCTTTCCATGACGCTTACCCCCTGTCCTGGAGCCTCAACACACTATGTCCAGGAGTGGACCTGGACACAGCACTGCAGCAGTGTGGATCCAGCGGGTCCTGAGCTCCCGCTGCAGTTCGCAGCCTCACTCCCTTACCACACGGCTCCGAGCGGGTGGAGCTCAGGCCCTGCTGGAGCCATGCTGCTTTACCTCTGTCCAGGGCCGCTCCTGGATGCGGCACGCTGAGGCGCCAGGGGATGGGAGAAGGTGGAGGTGGGGCCGGGGGGAAGCCTTAGACATTCTTGTGGGGGCCCCTGTGGGGGCCCCTGTGGGGCCCAGGGCCTGAGGCAAATTGTCCCACTTGCCCCCCACCCCCCAGGTGACCCTGCCTCCACACACACATTCAATAGACCTAGCTAGCACAGTTCTATTTTGAATATTAGAAGAGGGGCAACTAATTTTTGCCAGTGCCTTAAGTATCTTGAGTAATGCACAATCAGAGTTTTATAGCAGCATGTCAAGGGTTATACAACAGTCACGAATTCCCCCCTCTAAGGGATAGAAAAACCTCACCACACACTACAGATATTTACATCAAAGGAGCATGGGACTCTGACTCATCCACAACTTGAAAAGGTGAAACACACAGAAACAGAGACAAACACGAGCAGCGCTACCTGCACAGCCCCAGGTCTCTCTTCATTAGACACAGAACAATAGACACCTGCTAGACCAACACGTGCAGGGCTTTCACATTCAACTTTAGGCTGCTCACGTGAAAACCATACTGGCCCGCTCCGGCACCTGGAGTCATATGTACTGTCTCCTAAATGCTCTGCTGGACACCAGCTCTCCAAATGATTTTAGCCAACTGGAAAGATCTCATGTTGTGGTAACTATTCTTAGTATGTGTTAATTTAAGGGACTCCTTTTCCTTTCATTAGCACCAGGAGCCCTGGAGGTGTAGCAAGAGCAAGGAGGAAGAGATAGTGGTACAAGCAATGTGAAGCAGGACTGGCTGGCGCACATGGTGAGGTATAGTATCATGTGCAATGTTGTTTGTAAACTGGATGTGCTATTCAATGGTCTTACTATTTTAACCCACTGTCAGAAACAAGGAAGTGACTTTGTTCTAAAACAGTGGTTTTCAACCTGTGGTCCGCAGACCTGGGGGGCCGCAGACCAGGGCCATCTCTAGCATTTTTGCTGCCCCAAGCACAACAACAAACAACAAAAAAGCTGCAATCGCAATCGGCGGCAGGTCCTTCACTCTGAGAGGAGTGACTACCCCGCCACCGAATTGCCGCCAAACAGCCGGATGTGCTGCCCCCTTCTTCATTGGCTGCCCCAGGCACCTGCTTGCTACGCTGGTGCCTGGAGCCAGCCCTGCCGCAGACTATGTCTAAGGTGCAGTCACTCTAAGGCCTTTTTGCAGTAAAGAGCAGCAGTGGTGGCCATTAGCTAAAAGTGGGGAGTCATGCCCCATCAAAACTGTACAAAACAACAGAATCTCTGGTTGTTAAGAAAGCACCCACAGTGACCAGATCAACACAGAGACCTTAAGATGTTTAAATAAAAACTTTGCAAGAAAACACTCTGTCCGGCAGAACCACCTATCAGCAGTTTCAGCTGGGAAATCTATATTTCCCTTTTGTTTTACTTCAGCTGTTTCTGTCTGGTCTTTAACTGTTTCTGTCTGTTGGGTAACTGGTTTCCCAACATTTGAATTGACTCTTGTATGTGTATTGTGGTAGAATTGGTTAAAATATTGTTTTGTAATACTTTGGTAAAAATGGTTGGTACAGCTAACCAGTAGGAGGGATAGCTCTGAGTCAGTGGTTTGAGCATTGGCCTGCTAAACCCAGGGTTGTGAGTTCAATCCTTGAGAGGGCCACTTAAGGATCTGGGGCAAAAATTGGTCCTGCTAGTGAAGGAAGGGGGCTGGACTCAATGACCTTTCAAGGTCCCTTCCAGTTCTAGGAGATTGGTACATCTCCAATTATTATTAACTGTAAAACTGGGGTCCAAAAGGAAGTTCTTTGGAACCTAACTCTGGGACACAAGATTAAAGGCCCCAGAACTCAATGCCTTGCACGACCACACCACACAGAAGCCAGAGCCCTGGATGATCCAGTCCTGACTGGCCCATCAGGAGAAGCTTGTCTGCCTTATTGGGAGTTGTGAGCATTGTATGCTTAGCGAGCGTATTCTGTTGATTAATTGTTAATAAATATAAGTTAAGGATATTACTGTGTAAAGGCTTTTCACTGAGACAGGCATCCACCAACCCTTAGAGGAACACTGAACCCTGGGTACAGGGAGGGTTGGGGGTGGAGATAACAAAAGGGTCCACGAATGGTTGTCATTGCCATAGAACAGTGGTTTGCAACCTGTGGACAGCAGACCCCTGGGGGTCTGCAGACTAAGATTCCCAAAAGGATCTCCATCTCCATTCAACATTTTTAAGGGTCCACAGATGAGAAAAGGTTGAAAACCACTGTTCTAAAATATACTGTTATGCCCCTTGAATGATACAACAGGAAGTCAGCTCTAAGAAGAAGAGAGTAGAGGTCAATTCTGCCACACTCTCCTGTTCTCACAATGCATCAGTCTGAAAATAGTTCATCTGCCAGACAATTATTGTTAGATTTTTATATTATAATTATTATTATTATTAATTATTATAATAGAGCCATGAACTCTTTCAAGAGGTCGTGGAGAAACCTTACTAACTCCATGAACCAGTAGGAGAAGTCGTACTAGAAAACAAGTTGCTTTTGCAATAACCTTTTTGCCATATTTATGCCTCATGAAATTACTGCAACATTATTATTAATTATATTACCTTAGTGCCTAAGAGACCCGCTTACAGACCGGGACCCCACAGTGCTAGGTGCTGTACAAACACAGACCAGACAGACAGTCCTTGCCCCAAGGACTTGAACAATCTACGCATAATACAAGAGGCAACAGAGGGATACAGACCGACTGATGGGGAAAAACAAAAAGAATGAGAAAATATTGGTTATCTTGATCAGCAATGGTCTCAGCACACCAGCAGCCTAGGGTTTGTCAGGTTTTTTGTAGGCATAATGGCAAAGGAGAGTTTTGAGGGGGCTTTGAAGGTGGGTCATGAGGTAGCTTTGTGGATGTTTATGGGGCACTCCTCCCAAATGTGAGAGGCAGCATGGAAGAAAGCACAAAGGTGCTTATTGGAACATGTAACAACTGGGTGGTTGGGCTGATCAGAAGTGAGCATCACCAGCTCACTAGCAAAAGAAAGCTGATAGGTAGGATGACGATTGTCAGTGCATGGCCCTTAAAGTGAAGACAAGCAGCTCACATTTGATGTAATAGGGAAGGCAGAGCCAGCAGAAGGATGCTCAGAGAGGATGAAGAACAAAGCCACAGACCCGGAAAAATGCTTTTTGCAGCAGCATTCTGGAGGGCTATGAGCAGGGCAATGGTGTATTTGGCAAGGCCAGAGAGATGTATGTTACAGCAATCAAGATGACTAGAGCCTGGATGAGAGTTTTGGCTGTGTAGATGGATGGAAAAATTGGCAAGAAAGAATTGGCAAGATTTAGACATAGCCTGGATGAGACAACTTAGAGGCAGGTCCAAGTCAAAGATGCTACTCAAGTTGTAGGCCTGGTGATGGGCAAGGTGGTGGTGGTGGGGTGTCCATAATGATTGAGAAAGGAGGTTGTGGGAGACCTTGTGGTGAGGGGGGAGGGTTAAGAACATAAGAACAGCCATACTAGGTCACACCAAAGATCCATCTAGCCCAGTATCCTGTCTTCTGACAGTGGTCAATGCCAGGTGCCCCAGAGGGAATGAACAGAACAGGTAATCATCAAGTGATCCATCCCCGGTCACCCATTCCCAGCTTCTGGCAAACAGAGACTAGGGACACTATCCCTGTCCATCCTGGCTAATAGCCATTGATGGACCCTATCTTCCATGAATTTATCTAGTTCTTTTTTTACCTTGTTTTAGTCTTGGCCTTCACAAAGAGATCCATTTTGGGCATGTTTCACTTGAGCTTAAAGCTAGACATCCGTGAGGCAAAGTCAAAGAGACAGGCAGTTATAATGATATAGTGATCAGCTGCCTTCAGTGAATCCTAACTCAAGTGCTCATGCCTCAGGTGGGCAAGCATGGAATCGAACGTCCATTGATGTGTCCATTCAATATAGACTGCATGCAGGAATTAGCCCTTTTACAGCATAAGCCACCAAAATGCTAACACAAGTACTCTTGGAATCACTGTCCCCCATTCCTTTTCATTATCTCTGATTCCTGATGCTTTTCCAGTCTCACAGCATTCTTAAATAGTCATATGCCTACTGTATTGTTTAAGACTATATCCACAGTGAATCTGCCATACCAGTTCCTGAGAGAAATGTTCATGAGAGAAATGTAACATTTAGCAGAGCTGCTTTGGCCTTTGTAACTTAGCCTGTTGTACAGTATTAGTCCTCAGTGAAAACAGTGCAGCTTACACTAGTGTGACTGTGGCAATCTGTAGCATTTAAAAATAAGTTTATTAATATAGTGCCACTTGTATGTGTGGTGATTGGCAGAGAAATAAAAGTGCCTGTCCCTTTCCCTGTTAACTTCCTGTCATGGCGCTGATGTACCAAAGAACTTTAGCACGTGTTTAATGCCATTGGACCAAAGGGCCTACACATAAGTGTGCATTAACTTTCAGCCCAAGTGCTTTGGTAGATTAGAACCTAAAGGTCTGCGGTATAGTTCTGAATGTCATAGCCCAATGCCAGGGAACACCTGGAGACATTCTGGCAGCCTGAACACTCCCAAGAGCGCTGGGAGAACGTATGTCAAAACACCCTTCGTCAGGATTCAGTCTCCCTGCTTTAGCTCTGGACTAGAAGCCAGTGCACAAGAATATAGCCAAGAAATTTATATGGCCCATCACCATAGTATCTGAGCACTCACAATCCTTTAGTGTATCTGCACAGCTCCCCTGCATGGCAGGGCAATGCTATTATCCTCTTCTTACAGATGGGGAATCGAGGAGACAGAGAGAGATTAAGTGACTTGCCCAAGGTCACCCAGGAAGTCTGTAGTGGAGCCAGGCCATGAACCTGGGTCTCCTAGGTCCCACGTTGTACCGCAGCCACTGGATCCGCCTTCCTCTCCATTGTCATTGTCACATACTCCACCTATTTTGGGGATTTTAGTGACACTGACATTCCCCCCACCACCCCTTTTGTGCTGCATGTGTGCTAGCTCTGAGTTTGTAGCTGCCTTTTGCTCTGGTGTGTAAGAGAAGGCAAGGGGAGGAAGGGCTTCTGACCCTTTCACACTGACACAAGACCTCCCATCCAGGCTAACACTTAAAAGTATATGGAGATATACCTATCTCATAGAACTGGAAGGGACCCTGAAAAGTCATTGAGTCCAGCCCCCTGCCTTCACTAGCAGGGCCAACTACTGATTGTGCCCCAGATCCCTAAGTGGCTCCCCAAGGACTGAACTCACAACCCTGGGTTTAGTAGCCCAATGCTCAAACCACTGAGCTCTCTCTCCCCACTTCTGCCTTCAGCAACACCCGTATGAAGCCAGAGTAACCCCATGCCCCTCTAGCTCTAAATGGGATCTATTCTCTTAAAAGACAGAGCGACTCCTCAGAAACAACTCTATGAGCAAAACTCAGAGATCTGAATCACAGTCCTCCCCTCCCCCCACCCCTATCAGTAACTAAGGAAAACAGTTTTTCACTAAATAATTATGTTTTCCCTTGATCAGCTGCTTAGACAGTGAATCAAGATGTTGTCACTGGCCACCAGGTGGAAAATATCCTGAGGGAGCAATGGTTTCAGATATCAGGTTTGCTCAGTACAAAGGTATCAGAATGATTCACCCTCACACTTCAGGGTGAGTCCAGGCCATGCAGGGAAAAACAGTAAACAGGGAAGTGTAAGAGTTTTGCTTTTATTACTATGCCACTTTCGAAATACTCAGAGAAGCACCCATCTATTAGAGCGTTAGCTAGTACAGGGATGAGTGATTAGATAGCTAGATAGATATGCAGCGTAGTGGTAGCCATGTCAGTCTCAGAATATTAAAGAGACCAGGTGGGTGAGCAGCTCTTTTATTGTCTGTTGGTGAGAGAGGCAAATTTCTGAACCACAGAAAAAAAGCTCTGTGCCGCTTGAAACTGCTCTCTCTATCAGAAGTTAGTCCAATAAAAGATATGACCTCACCCGCCTCATCTCTCAGCTAGATGGATAGACAGACAGACAGCTTTATTTCAGAATGGAACATGTAGTTGAATTGAAGAGCTTTTTTAACATTGAAGAAAAGAGCCATTTTATGACCTTTTTTTAAAATAACTGTAGTAACCCTTTAGGAACTTATTTGACCAATGTAAGTGTTTGGAGAAGCAGAAGGCTAATGAGAGGCTACCGAGCTTCTTGACTGGCTTGCTCAGGCTTGGGAGGTTAAACACTAAGGGTAGTTTGAGAAGTTGGCCGAAATGGGTTCCTCAGTAATGTTACAGCTATTCCATGCTTTGGCTTGCCTGGTAGACATCCCTCCCGAGAAGAGGTATTGACAGTCGCAGTAAATAGGGATCACAGGCCACGTCTACACTACCCACCGTATCGGCGGGTTAAAATCGATTGCTCGGGGATCGATATATCGCATCTCATCTAGACGCGATATATCGATCCCTGAGCGCGCTTATATCGATTCCGGAACTCCACCAACACGAACGGAGTTCCGGAATCGACATGGCGAGCCACGGACATCGATCCCGCGCGGTGAGGACAAATGAGTAAATCGATTTTAGATATTCGACTTCAGCTACGTTATTCACATAGCTGAAGTTGCGTATCTAAAATCGATTTTCCCCCGTAGTGTAGACCAGCCCTCAGAGGACCACGACTTTCCCCACACAGGAATGGCAGGGTCTGGGAGTCCCAGACAGCAACAGAAATTGCAAGCAGTAGTTCTAGGACTATCCATTATATGAATGAGTCAGACTCAGAGATCATGTGGTATTGGGCTTGTGTTTTGCAGATGGCTTTTGGCAGCAGCTGTAGGAGCCACCTTGGGGTGGATGGGGAGAAGAAAAGGCACCAATCTTGTGGGCCAGGGATTTCAAGGTGCAGGGAGAAGCTGAGGTTCTTCTGGGCTGGGACTTTTTAAAGGGCAACAAAGTGCCACTAGTGGCTGTTGGTTCCAGGCAGCCTGGTTTCCTGTGTGTTATGCACCCTTTGAGCCAGAGGTCACCAGCAGAGCTCACTTCCCAATTTACATTCCATGTTGACATTCCTTCATCACTGGAATACACCAGGCGCTGCAGAGGACCTGCTCTCTCTCTCACATCTCTTTTCCCTCATACCTCTTCCCCTTTTCCCTTTCTTCCTTCTCAAACACTCAGGTGTGTCTGGGCCAAAAGTTGGGCTGGGGGGTCCTGCACTTGGAGGAGGGCAGGTCTCCCTGCGGAGAGAGGTAGGAGAAGAAATGAGAGGAGAAAAGGAGGGTGAGGTTATTTCACCACATCTCACTAATACCCCAGGATCAACACAGCTACTCTAACACTGCAAACAAACTGTGAGAGGACAGGCTGATGGATGAACATATGGGGCGAAGTCATGGGAAAGAATGGAAGGGCTCAGGGGTCTGGGGTGGATGTGTACTCAGGGCAGCCAGCTCATGGTGCTGCTGCCGGTGCTACCACTGCAACACGACTCTTTTTAGCACACTTGTTCATTGAGAGCTAGCACAAGTACACCTACAAGAGCTGGGACTCACCCCGCAGTGCCAAGTGAGCAGATAAAGCCTTAGTAGCCAGAAAGTCTCTCTTCCTTCCTTCCAAACCAAGAGAGCGGGGGAGGGGGAGGTAAAGTTCATGGCAGTTGCTGGTAGTGGCAGGGGAGGTTCAGAGGCCAAAGCGGGAGGAGAGTGTGGCGCAGAGTAGGAGATAAGACCATGACATGAGGCCCCTCCCTCCCCCAGTAGGAGGGAAGGGTGATGGTGTCCTGGAGGACAGGGAACCACAGAATGACTGTAGCCCTCACAATGGCCCTGGCGTCTTGTGAACTGGTTCTGAACTGCAGAAGGACTCAGCAAAACGGTAGGGACTTTCCTGCTCACGTGCTGTTTGGGAACTAGCAACCAGCTGAAATGCAATGGTTACTGTACTATCACTTCCCCATACACGTGCTGCAGCCTGCTGCCATTTCACTCTTTTACACAGAGCAAAATCGGGTGTGGTCTGCAGATTTACAAAGAAAAACAAATCTCAGGCCAAAACATCTTCCAGGAGAGGGGGATCAAACCCAGCGGAGCCCTCTCCAGATAGGGCGGGGGATTCACAGTCTGAAAAGGACAGGCTTGTCTTTGCTCACAATCTTTGCTGCTTCTCATTCCTTGTACAGTTCCCGCTGCTTCCACTTTCACAACTTCATGAGTGTTGGCAAAGGGAATAGTAGTCAGAATAGATTTGCTTCCACCATGTAAGGAAATAGTCCAACTGTCTGCAAATTAGGGTAAGTGGCAGCTGACTCCTAGAACAGTTGCCCCTTCCTTTTCAGCTGACAGGACTTGCACGTCTCTATTGATAGTAGAATGGCATCACTTTTTAATGCTGGCAAAATATTATTAAGAATAGGAACTGAGATAACGGAGGGGAGGATATCGATCGATGTGTTGTTTCAGAATTAGCCTTCTCCTCCTACCCCTCACAGTCATAGCTCACGAGATTTCTCTCAGATCTGACTCGAAATGGCACATTCTGCATGTACCACCTAGATTGCAGTTTCTTCTCTTCATGAAATTTTAAAATTCAGACCTATGGGAATTTTGAGCCTATGCAGTAAAATGGGGACAGAACTTTTAATAATCACTGCTAAGCTGCAGGAAGCAATGAGCCCTGATGCAAGCTGAAGCAAATGTCACTATCCTACAACAGAGTATTTAAAAACCAACCAACCAACCAAAAAAAGTAAATTTGCTTTAGGGAAAAAAATCCCAAACCCAAACCAACTGCCCCCATGTACTCTGTAAAGACGAGTCCTCTGCCCTCACCTGCCAAAAACCTGGCTCGTCCCACTGAGTGGCACTCGTAACGAGCTTCCCAGGTTCCATAGCCCCACACAATACCCTGGCATAACTGGTCTGAGTGCAGTGCCCACTCCAGGTGAGCAACTGCTGAGAGTTGCAGAAGGTGTGGGGCGGAGATGGGGCCATGGCTCCTCTCTCTGACACCCCTGCCCATAGAGCTGGCCAGGTAACTAGGCACACCCTTGACCAATTAGGCCTTCTTGGGAAGGGGAGAGGAAGAAACAGGATAAATATACGTAATGACTCTAATAATCATCCAACCGCAATGGATTAGCTCATTACCTCTACCTGTTGATCCTGCACTTTTATTTTCTCTCTCCTTCCCATTAGTATCTGGGGAGACTTCTCCATCCTCCCTTTCTTTCTGGCTTGTAATCTTGTGTCTAGTTTCTCCAGTCCCTCTCTGCTTATTTCCTCCTCACCTTGTCCTGCAGGGTTCTTTCCACCCAACAGTCCATCCATTTGCTTCCTTAATGGGAAGGACTCTCAATCTGTGCCCAGTACAAGGGGGTGGAGTAATCCATCCAGCAACCCTACATCTTTCCACCTATGCTTCCTCTTGCACCTCTACCATGAGGCAGAATTTCTCATCCCCACATTGACATTCTGTTTTGACCCTAGCTCTGGGTAGTATCCGGAGGGGCTTTGCTAACTCCCACCTGATTTATGAACAGGCTGAAGCCATGTGCACAAGAAGCCTCTGGTACTTCTTCCCTACCATTACCCAGACAGTCGGAGCTTCCTCTTTTTTTGGCCTGGAAGTCTCGTCCCAGAAAAATTCTGCAAAGTGACATTCCATGTGTAGGTAGAAGTCTCTCTTTGTTTGCCCCTCACATCCACACTGGAAACACACTATGGTCTGAGCCTCTGATGGAGTTCTTCAGGCTCCTCCCTCTTACTTTCAGTGCCCTTCCCCACCTCTTTTCCAGGTGTAGCCCCTTAAGCCAGTGACCCTTTCTGGGAATGTCTACCTCAGTAAGCTTCTCAGTCAGTTTAACTGTGGCCTCCGGCTGATGTCACCTGAGCCATATTCAGGGAGACTCTGTAGAAGCTGTTCCAGAATCACAAGCTCCATAATCTCTCCCACAGTTTCTGTACCTGGCTGTAACCAACGCATAGCCCGGTTTGTTAATTTCTGGGCAAATGCAGGAAGCCACAATCCCCCCAATCAACCTTGTGGCACTAAATTTATGGCACTACTTTTCCATGGACAGGCCCACCTGGTCCAGGACCGCTGCCTGAACTCTGTCAGAGTGTCTCACCTGCTCATCACTGAGAGCCAAATATACCGCAAGTGCTTCCCTGGTAAAACAGGGTGCCAGCCGAAGTGCCCTCATGGGTCTGTTTCAACTGGCTCCTGCTGCCACACTCTCAAAGGTGATCAGAAATGCATCAGGGTTATATGCAGCTCCCATATTATAGAGTCTTGTGCCCGGTTTCTGTCTCTTGCCACGGGACTCACCAAACTTTGCAAGAGTGGCACTAAACCTGGGCTTGCTCTCTTCTAAATTCCTGCGGGATCTTTAGCTGCTCAGCCTGCCAGGCAAACGCAAGGACTGTTCCTCTGCATGGGGGGGACTGTTGGAAAGTCGGCAAAGTCTTCTGCATCTGTCCTTGCTGCTCCCTCAGCAATTGCTATATTTCCTCCATCGCCCAGACTGCCAAACCACTACACAGGCTCCTCCCTCAGATTCTCCTCACGCTCGGAGACAGGCATGATCCCAGACAAGCCCGTTCATATGACAGAGTGGGACTGCAGTATCTCTGTCTCTTCCACAAACACAGACCACTTGGAGAGCCTCTCACATATAGACAACAGTGCCTTATTTACAGTGTCTCAATCCCACTACCCTAACCTTTCCACTGTTATCCCACTTTCTAGCCCTTTCTCGCAAGGGAAGGTGAGGTGGGGAAACTAAGGTGGCTCTGCTTGGAGAACTCCCCTTGTAGTCACCCGAGAGCAGTTAGGCCTGGGAGAAAGGGGGAGAATGGAGAGGCCTAATTAGTGTTAATCATGGCTCAGGGTCTCTCTCTCAGAACTCTGTCACAATTCCCAACTATATTAAAATGGAATTAAGGTTGAGAGTATAATACATATCAGTAAAACTCCTTCCAATGCAGCAAGTGCAGCAGTGTGTGTTGACTGTGAGGGAAGTCTAAAAGTGGCGGTATTGTGAAGACTGTGTTATTCCTTTAAGATCATTCAGGACAAACAACAAAAAACAAAACCATGGTCTGACACAGGGTGTGAAATTTCTCAAAGTCACCATTATTAAATGAATTTTGACCCCTAAACTTATTAAAGTAGGAGTGTCATTTGCTATGGGGCAGCAGGGGCAGTCGTCTACTCTCCCCTCAACCATGGTTTGCCTCCTTCTCCAGACTTTTCATAGCTCTTGCCAGTTGCTGCTGTGGGTCAGGCCAGGCCAGGCCAGACCTTCTAATTGCTGCATTGTCAGCACTGCCCTTCTCTCTCTGCCTGCTGGACAGGGAGCAGCAGCAGTGCTTTGATCCCTGCCCCAGGCCGGCCAATAGTGAGATATGCCCTTCTTATGCCCCTGCTCCCTAGGGTAGGACCGGCATGCCACCTCCTTGCCCTCCTCTGGGATGGGTCTGCCTGATACTGCTGTGAGTCTGCTCCTGGGAACATCATCTCATATGTCTCCATCTCACTGAGTCACCTGTTAGTAAATATGGTTGGAGGGAGAGAGAAAACTCAGTGGTTTGAGCATTGGCCTGCTAAACCCAGGGTTGTGAGTTCCCTCCGTGAGGGGGCCATTTAGGGATTGGTCCTGCTTTGAGCAGGGGGTTGGACTAGATGACCTCCTGAGGTCCCTTCCAACCCTGATATTCTATGCTACCTCCCTCCCCTGGTCCCAGAAGCAGGGATGCTGACACACTTTGCCTCCTCCAGAATCTTTCTGCAATGACATCCCTTGTCATTAACTGATTTACTTGCAAGTTCTCAGAAAAGTCATCCTGTGCCCCACAAAGAAGTGCTGTAATTTGGGGGGAGAAGCAGCAGCACACATCACCTTTAACAAAGAGGCAGAATCCCTGTTTTCAGTGAAAAACCTCAACGCAGCCTTGCCTAGTTACTGAATTGAAAGCAGCACTGGTACAGGGAGCAGTGCTGCAAAGACAATGATCGATTGCGTGGTATATGCATTAAAGCAGCCAGTCACGAGGCCAAAGAGAGGAAGAGAACTGAATAAGCATGACTGAGGCACAATCACGTTTCAAGAGATTTACTAACAGGTGAGTCAGTGAGGTGGAGATGTATGAGATGATGTTCCCAGGAGCAGGCTGTCACAGCAGTAGCAGCCAGACCCATCTCAAAGGAAAGAGAAGAGACCAGAGACAGATGAGCCAAGATTTGTATCATTAAAATATAAATATTAGAGCTTGTCATAAGTTCTTATCTCAAGTGCATTGAAGTCAATGGAAAGACTCCTGTTGACTTCAGTTCACCGACGTGGAACAAGACTTTTTATTTGTGGAATGATCTGTAATATAGAATTGTAATTGATTATTTTAAAGTTTTTCTGCATAGGAAGCATGATCCATTACACATACCATCCACCATGGAGTCCACTGATATTATTTTTTTAAAGCAGGAATTGTGGGTGGGAAATGTGTTTATTGTTTAATGTTTTATTGGTGTTAGACTACAGAGACCTCAGTTATTCATAGAAAAATGTAGTTTTCACCTATTTGAATCTTCCCTGTAAACATGCCTCAAAAAATGCTGTTTATATTCCCAATCAAGTCTCAAAAGAGCCCTACAGAATGCAAAATTTAAACAGCAGCTAAAGCCAATCCAATTCCCACTGAATGAGTTTCAAGGATTTTTTTTACCTCAATCAGATACATAGTTTAATACTTCTTAGGCCTCAAAATGTATGAGTTCGCCATCCAGAATATTACCTCTATGAATGGCAGGTCAGAGGTTCAAATAAGTGAACTGAAAAGACCATTACTCACTTATTTTGCTGTGGAAATGAATAGCTAGCAAAGTACTAAGTGTAATATTTATTTTTCAAAATCACTAAAAAACCCCATATTTATGGAGATGCAGATTTACATAACAGAGAAAGCAACTTTTGAAAATGTACAGTCCATTTCATATTATTGCACTCACTTTTTTATAATATACAAGGCATTTTAAAGGGGTTTCAATAAAAGAAGTAATATTTATATAAATAAGTGTCAATATACAATATCATACAAGAAGTGTATCATCTTAACAGAACACCCAAAACCTAACTAGATTGGAATTCCAATGTCTCACGTGATCTACTCTAATCCTCATCAATATTTTCACGTATACAGTTACATACCCATATGCACAAGCAGCTAACATTCCAAAACCTGGCTGTGGATAATTGATCCAGCTTTTTGGGAAAAAAAAAAAACAATTGTAGAATGTAATTAGGACTAATTCTGAATGAGGGCTGATTGGAAATGTCAGTCACACAAAAATTCTTAATACTTTATTACCCTCAAAAGGGTTTTATTAGGACTGGGATGAAAGTAACCAGCCAAACTGTCTCCTCCCAACTTTAGGCTTAATCCTGTAGTCCTTAACACAGATACAATTCCCAGAGAAGCCAATGAGAGGTTTTCATACGTAAGGACCGCAAGATATTGTATGCCCAGTATCATACTAGAGCCCAATCCCCCCAATATCCAGTATGCACATCCTTCTGAGCTGCTCCAGCCCTGGAAGGCAGATCTGTGACGGGCCAGCTTATCCAGAAGGAAGTTTGCCCTGCTCTGAAAGCCATTCCCTCCACTCCAGGTCCATGTTGAAGAACTGCAGACCTGTTTGGGGCCAGGGACAAATTAATGTCCATATACATCTTGACTGGTAACATGCTTATCTTTCTACCTGCAACTGTGTGGCCCTAAAGAGATACAATAGCCTTGAAATGCTTAGGGAACTGAGTGATGATCCCTAATATGAAAAAGGACCATCTTGGGCACTGGCCTCCAATCAGTGAAGCTAAGAATGAAAACCCGAAGTTATCTGCTGGGGTCTGGGGAACTTTCTGTATAATTCCTCACAAATCAGTGGTCAGCTGAAAGGTGCTGGGTTGGTTCCTTGATCATTGTTCAGGACAGAAAAGGATTATATCTCTGAGTCCTATGACCCCATTCTTTTATCTTACAGCTAAAGAGAGAGAGACTCATCACAACTGATTCTGTCCTCACACCAGCTTTCACACAGATGTAAAACTCTTGACTTCCAATAAGTTACTCTGAATTAACACTGGTATAAGTGAGACCAGAATCCATCATAGAAAATGTAAGGTTGTTGGCACCTTAAGGTTCTTTCCTAGCTCACTGATGTATAGGATAGGAAGGAGGCTTTGTGACTGTGCCAGCTAGAGGTGCTCAAGGAACCTCCATGCCTTATTTTGGCTTTTTCAGGATCCTAGAAAAGTAATAGTTTACAGTGTAATAAAGAATCATTCCTAGTAAATTTCAAAAGAGTACTGTAGAGTCATCTGTTCCTAGAGAACAGTAACAGGTACATGTTGTCAGATCTGCTTAGCCTGATCTATTAGTTAGATTTCTTTTCATACCTATTAATTTCACATTTCCAATCCATATACTCTCACTCTACATTAACTGCACAGCAGGATTTCATTTGCACCATGTGTTGTACAACTCTTACTTTACCTCTACAAGGTGAAGATTGAATACAAATGACCATATTCTCCACTCTTTCCTTTTTGAAAGCAGATTCCTAGAACATGGACTTTTAAATTGATGAGTAATGTTACCTCAGCACAATTGCTGAAAAATTCTATTGTAATAATTTGAACTCCTAGTAGAATCAACAGAGATCTTCTGTTTCCTATCACAAAACATAGCTTTGGCAAGAAGAATGATCACATGGCTTAATATGTCAGGGTTAAAAATTATACATCAAACAAAAGAATATCATTAGTAGAACTGTATCATAATATTCAGAACATGTTAATAAACCATAGCACTTACATGTTAAATCCATCATCCTTTAAATTATATTTCATATTTTATCTCACACACAAAAACCCACCTAGTTTTGATGTTGACATTTGCCCAACATATATTTCCAAGTATGTGTAAAATAAAAGGGAGTATTTGATAACTGAAAAATGAAAGCTTTATAAATCACTGTCAGACAGTGAAAAGTATCTGCAAATAAGTGTCTGAAAATTATATTATCTACTATATGTCATTTTCAAGATACCCCTCAAATTCAGTAAGCTTAATATATAAGATGAAAAGCTTCTGCTTTGAGTTCACACTTAAGTAAGGGATCTGTATGCTTCTTGGTTCAAAATTTAGTAAAGTTCTAATGCTGCACTGGAAAAAATGCCATTTTTCAAAACACAATGGTGGTTTACCATTTTAAAATAGCAAAGTGTCAATCCTGTACTGTGTGTGTGTGTGTGTGTGTGTGTGTGTGTGTGTGTGTGTGTGTGTATATATGTGTGTGTGTGTGTATTCACTATACTGCATTAAACTCTACATGCATATTTATGTATCTACTATATGTACTGTTTGTCTAACTTTTTCAGATTTTGATCATTCCTGAAAAAGGCATCACAGTTTGTCATATTTTCTCCCTGTTTTCAGCATAAATTTAAGCTAAGCTTTTCCTCCCAATATGGGGCCTGATACCACAGTGAGGTCCATGTGGCTGGAATCCTGCACCCACATTGAGCCTCACTAAAGCTAACAAAGTTGCATTCAAAGCTCATTGTAGGATCAGTGACAAAGTGAATCTAATTCTGCAGTCACTCCATATGCAGAACTTCCACTAGCTTCATTGGAAATTCTGTGGGTGGAGCACCTGAAGGCTGCAGCCCCGCATTCATCTTTTCAGTACCCAGATGTTGTTGGCATCTCTCCCTAGATAGATACTCTAATGTTCATGTAACTTGAAAAAAACCCATATATATTTTTATATCTAGACAGAGAAGTTGTGTAACTTTTCTGTATACCTGATCTCTGGATGCCACAAGGAACTCTATGCATTTCCACACATCACAAGTTGTATTCTAGCCGGAAACACAACCAAAAGAAAATGTTTCATTCAGTAAAGACTACTGACTATAAAAATAATTTGAATAAATACATCTGAATATGGTATAAACTAGAGATTGGTTCCAGCTACAACGTTTGGGTCCCCCAGACCTTTTCAACACCACATATCCAGCAAACGCTCATTATAAATATTGGGGCCATTTGCAGGCTGCTGAGCTGCCTCCAGGTTTGGATTTGGAATGCCTCTATTGGTCAGGGCTGTTTCTATGGTTTTGGGCCCATGACAATTTGAGGACACTGGACCAAACAACTTGTTCTCACTGTTAGGGAGGATGATTCCTTTTTGCTTTGTCACTTGTGTGTTATTCAGTCATCTCAAACTTAAGCAAATAAATTGTTCTAACCTCTCATACCATATTCTTTCTTCCCCTCAAACAGCGTATGATAAATAATACATAGGAAAACAACTGTTATAGATACATGCTTTGAATATTGGTGAAAAATCCAGGATAAGTACAGGTGACATTCAATTGTTTCTACAATATGGTTTTTCAGCTAATGAGTTATGATCTATGCAGATAAAGCCAATTCCATAATTCGGAATCCTCATCAACTAGTCCACTACCCACTCAACCCAAGACATATTTACAATACGTACGCTGCATGTGAAAATAAATATTTGAGAAGAAAAGTAACAAGAGTGGCCAGTTCAAATTTAACTGGACAAAATCTAGATATTTAGACCCAAATTTTCAAACTTGAGTTTTTAAACTTCGGCAACAGTGATCCTCTTTTAGGCACTCAAATGAAAGTGGGTGGATTTTCAGAGGTGCCGCACCCCCACTGAAGATAATGGGAACTGTGAGCGCTCAGCATCTTTGAAATCAGCCCACTTTTATTCAGGTGTCTAACTTTAGGAACCGAAGTTTGAAAGTTCAGACTGCAATTTTTACACTCCAGTCTTAATTATATCCATAAGTTATACCAAAACTGCTACCGTCCTTCCAATCCTCTGCAGACAGTCATCCAACATTTGCAACAGATTTTCTTTTCCTAAACAAAAGGTCTGCACACAGATTTCTAATGTATGAATATGGTGTGATATTCAGATTTAATGATATGTCACTGAGAGCTGATTTAACAATGTTGTGTGTTCAGTTCATAGTTTTCTAGATGATTCTGAGCTTCATGACAAAATGTTTGTGGTTTAGATTTACAAAGCTGTGCAAAATTATACTTCTTTTTGTCATGCCTCTTTAGCAAAACTGCACTTAGAAGAATAAAGTGAGCTTGTTCCAGATATTCTCCTTTTATAACAAATACGGACTGGACCCCCAAGTCAGTGTGTTGAAGTCAAGTTATAGCTAAGTAATACAGTCAAAATATCCATCCTCATTAGCAGGATAGCAACGAATGAGTTATGGGCTCCCAATCTCCAAGCACTAAAAATACTGGGAACAGGCAAAACATTTCAAACAGAATCTGCTAAAAGGTTTAGAAGTTCCATTAAAATACCACCTGACACAAAAGTCCTCTTACTCTTTGGCTTTTTACATTCTGGGAAAGTAAAGTTTATAAAAACACTGCATGACACAAATATGTTCCTTGTTTGCATATCCCAGTGCTCCTCTGATGCTTTTAGCAAGCTGCTAGAGAGCATTATGTCACTTCTACACAGCTTCAAAAACGTAAGGACAGCTGGTAGTCTGTTTTGAAAGGATTACTTTTAATGAACATGTCGCCTTAAACAAGCGTAGCTAGAAATAGTGCTTCTGTCATACTGAAGTTCTAGGCTTTCTGATCAGCAACTGAACTGGCCCCTCTGGGACAGATTTAATGATGTTCCAGGCATCATAGTGCATGAGACCAATCAGTGATTTTCCACTAATGGCAACAATTTCATCTCCAGCTTCTATTTTTCCGGCTTGTTCTGCGGCGCCACCTATGAGCAAATAAGTTACAGTCAATATAAAAACAAAGGGATCGCTTTCCACTGTGACAAATGGGAAATAAATAATTCTTCTAACAATGCCAATTGTATTATTAATCCCTGAGACTCAGCACTAAATTTATTCCAACATAGTGCACACAGTAATAGTAAAGTATCAACGTAGCTCAGATAATGTTTAATTCTGGTTATTTGAGATGTCGTGTAAAACTAAGCTTCTGCTGAGATTAACTAAGCAATATGGGGGCATCAAAACTGCTGTATATTGACTAATATTTTGTAAGAAAATCTATTGAATTAAATAAATGTGCATGTTCATGTGGACAAAAATAGTTATTTCCACAGAAAATATAACAGGCCATTTTTTGCCCAGTGTGAACCTCAATGGAATTTTAGCATTTTATTCTCCAGAGGATAAAACAACAGACACTAAAATCGTTAGTGACAGTGAGGGGGCAAACCAAGGACAACAAGCTTTAGGATATAGACAGAGGCAAACTTCCTGTACAGTTAGAAACCATACGTTAGTGATCAAGTGTATTTTCTCTATGATGATAATGTAGCTGTATCATCATGTCAGGGCTGCCCAGAGTGGGGAGCAAGTGGGGCAATTTGTCCCAGGCTCTGCAGGGCCCCCATGAAAATATAGTAATCTATAGTATTGCAACTTTTTTTTATGGAAGGGGCCCCCGAAACTGCTTTGCCCCAGGCCCCCTGAATCCTCTGGGCAGCCCTGCATCATGTATCAAAAAACACCAGTAGGAGTTGTAATTAATGACATAAATAGGAATGTTCCAAATAAACACACAATGATGGCCTCATACAAAATGAAAAGTGACCCTCCCCCACAAAATAAATGTTTACATATTAAATATTACAAAATGAAACTGATTTGTGGCTAGGTCATATAGCTTTCATTTTGACTCTTTTTCCTTATAAGAGAATAGGAACATGGGGCCTGATCCTGCAAGATGCTGAGCACCCTTGGATCCCACCAAGTCAATGGGAGCTAAAGAGGCTTAGCTCCTTGTAGGAGGCACTCAGCTTTTCACACGATCATATCCATAAGAGCCAGGACTAAACTATATGAAAAGTACAAGGAAGCACTGGGCATTGGTTTCTATTCTGCATGCAACACATGCAAAGTTTAGCCATCTGGCTGACAGGCAGAGCATCCAAGAATGGCAGTTTTCCAATGCACATGCACTGTGTATTGTACTCTTGGGAGAAGACTGATCACTGTGCTAAGAGCACCTGAAGCAGAAAATTAACACCATATTGTAGATTAAGAACTTCAGAGGAAAGCTCAACAAAAACAAAAAAAGAGAAAAGGAGGTAAAAAGTCAGAGCAGGAGAAGTAGTATTTGGGAAGAACACAGAACCATGGTTTCACTGCACTGTCCTTCACCATAAGTGTCAGCTTTGCTTTTCACAGGAATGGGAGACAACAGATGAAAAGGTAGCTTTTTATAGAATACTGCTGTAATGCTAGATGAAATGATATTGCTGGCTGCAGTTCAATATTTACAGTAATGGGTAAGCCTAGCACATAATCACAGCACACTTACTCAGTCTTTCCACATTAATCCTACAAACACTTGTTAGCAGGTGTGGTACTTACTACCATGATCCGTGTTTTTAAGAGTAGGCCTTTAGTTATTAAGAGGTATAGAATGCATCGGAAAATAACTCAGCTCCATAATTATGCAATTCAACCAAGTCGGAACAATGTATAGTAGAAGAAAATGGGATTACAGCCATGTAAATATATTTTCCAAATACCTTTAAATATTCTTTTTACAAGCAAAGGTCTGTCTCCAGTAATTGAAGCTTTTCCACCATCAAGGCTGAACCCCAAGCCAGCAGAGGTTTTCCATAGTTCAACAGAAATAACATCACTCATATCCACATTTGGACCTGCAACAGAATACACGCAGCATTTTGTTATTGACCTACAATTCTTACTTCTTTGCTATGGTGAGAAAATGATCCACAATTTAATTTCTACTAAAACTGCTACATGTTTTCAGTCAGTTTTTTTTTTTTTAAGGGCCGTGCATATTATGCTGTTGCACAACCCACAGTGGCCTGGGCAGGTCAGCTTTTACAATATGCAATTACCCATTGGGGTGGAGTAATTCAGATTTCTCACGTTCAACAAGGATGTGCCTAGACATTTTTGTGGGTGACATTAAGGAGGCCTGATGAACATTTGCCCAATGGGATTTAGTAAAAATTAATTTTAAAAAATTGAAGTGTTTAAAAAAAAATCACAAGAACAACGAGCTGCAAAACTTTATAGTCTTCAGTCTGATACTACTTATTTAGGTCTTGGATGATGGGTTTCTAAAGAGCAAGTCTGTCCAAACGTTAATTTGATCAAAACCCATTCATTTTCTTCTATTTTTTTAAAGGAGGGTTTTTTAATATACTGACTTGTGTGAATTTATGCTCCTGCTCTCTAATCAATGGATATGTCAGATCTCTACCAGTGTGTGTATGCTGTCCTCTAGCAGCTGGACCACAGAAGTTATAAACCATAATATTGCTACACCTAATAGAAATTATGCCATAGCTCATGTAGAAATGGCCCCATGAATTTGGAACAAAGGAGTAGATGCGATATATCTTGATTTTAGTAAGGCTTCTGTCATAGTCACACATGACATTCTTAAAAACAAACTAGTGAAGTGTGTTCATTCTAGATGAAATTACTAGAAGATGAGTTCATAACTGGTCAAAAAGCCATGCTCAAATAGTAGTTATCAGTGGTCCAGTGTCAAACTGGTAGGGTGTATCTAGTGGGGACCCACCATATTTTCATTAATAAAACTTAGATAACAGAATGAAGAGCATGCTTTTAAAATTTGCAGATGACAGCAAACTGGGAGGGGCTGCTAGCACTTTAGAGGACAGAATTAAGAACTCAAAACGACCTTGACAAATTGGAGAATTGGTCTGATTGCAACAAGATGAAATTCAATAAAAGACAAGTGCAAAGTACTACACTTAGGAAGATAAAAATCAATGTACAACAGGCGAGGCAGTGGTACTGCTGAAAAGGATCAGGGGTTTATAGCAGATCACAAACTTAATACAGGTCAAAAATGTGATGTAGTTGTGAAAAAGGCTAATATTGTTTTGGGGAATATTAACACAAGAGTCTCGTATGCGATACACTGGAGGTAACTGTCTCGCTCTGTGTGGCACTGGGAGGCCTCAGCTGGAGTATTCTGTCCAATTCTGGATACTACATTTTAGGTAAGATGTGATTACACTGGCAAGAGTTCAGACAGCAACAAAAATAATCAGAGGTTTAGAAAATCTGACCTATGAGAAAATGTTAAAAACAGTCATGTTTAGTCTTGAGAAAAGAGTAACGGGCTTAATCTGCAGGAATGGAGATTTAGATCAGATATTGGGAAACGCCTTTGAACTACAAGGATAGTTCATCTCTGGAATATGCTTCCAACGGTGGTGGTGGAATCGCCATCACTGGAGGTTTTTAGAACAGGTTGCACAAACACCTGTCGGGGTGGTCTGGGTTTACTTGGTCTTGCCTCAGCTCAGGGGGCTGGACTTGATGATTTCTCAAGCACATCCTTCCAGCCCTACAGTTCTATGATTTATGTTCTATTCCCTGCCCCAGTGACTGCCAAATTTATACAGCCATGGAATTATCATAATTTAGTGCAAACTGTTGAATTTCAAAACTGTACCTTAGGCATCTGAAATTGAGCTCTGCCAAATGGGAAGGTGCTTATGTAAATGTATGGGCTAGCATGCGTTTGTCCTGGGGGAATTCTGCACTACTGTGCAATGCAGAACTTATGCAGAATTCTGGATTTCCCCCACAGAATTGGGGCTGCAGAGTTGCTGGCCACCAGCAGGGGCCATTGGACTCTGCAGAGCCCAGCTCGCAGTGATTTGAGGGCCCAGCCCAGTGGGGATAGAGGCTACACAGTCTGGCTGCCGGCCTGATCCTCGTCCTCTCAGAGACAGAAGAGGGCCTGGGAGAATTTTTTCTGTGTGCAGAATTTTTTGGCACAGAATTCTCCCAGGAGTAACAGCTGCACTCCACAGGATGGACCCTAAGTGAGATCATGTTGCTCTCCAGTAGCTGCAGCCCACAGAGGCTATGAACCCTTCAGCTCAAGTGGCAGGAACACTTCTGGAGCAGAGAGTCAGGGAGGTCCATTACAATGACGTCCATTAAGTCTATGTGGCCATTAAATAGTTACAGAAAGGCCATTCTAATCAAGATGACATATGCATCCTGATATATGTGGTCTCCAGAGACACCACTACATCAAAATGAAGATACCAATAGGCTGCATATTAAAATATAATGGGCTGCATTTAATCTGCAGCATACACTTTGACCACCCCACTTTGGTAATAAATATTTTGGTAATAAATTATATTTGGTATAAATCTGCATGGTTCCATTGAAAACAAACAATGGAGTTACACCAATCCACAGAATTGAGGATCACATCCATTTATTTATAAAGTGATACGTCTCTCTTTTACAGCTATTTGGATGCTCTACCGTGATTCAGGATAAAAACACTAGAAAGGCAAGAAAAATACCAATATAGAAAAAAACAGCTTCAGCTAAAGCCTAGTACTGACAATTTCAAAAGCGAGTCACTAACTTTTCTGTGCCTCCATTTCTTTGTGCCCAGCTTGAACTGAGCACCTGGAGCGCTAGTGGCAGATCACTCTGGAGGGATTCTGCATTATCAGATCTCTTGGTGATGACAGTTATTCATCATCACTAATTGACTCCTCTTCTCCAGGGTGGGTATCAACGGAACCACTGAAGTGCAGCCCCAGAAACACCAGCAATATTCCTGAAGCCACAGAACATGGTCAGAAAATATCAGCTGACCAGAATGGTAAAGTGTCCTAGTTCTAAAACCAGGAGATCCATTCAGCACATCTCAAGATAATCTCAGCTCCAAAGCAAGGCCAAGTGGTCATTTGGAACCTATTCATAAGGCCACTGATATCCACTGGGACCAGGTGCTGTTAAACTGTCACTTTTCCCCAGTCTCATCTTTGGAATGGATTGGGATTTGGTTAGACCTCTCTGTTTTCTGTAATATCAAAATACCTTTCTTGTATATTTTCATAAAAACATCATAAAAATTAAATTCTGCCATTTTATAGATCAGTTCCACAGTCCCTGTGAATAATAAACTGTAGTTCTAGGTTCGATTTCTTTGTTTTTGCACTCGCTATTATTATTTTAAACGCCTTCAAACACACAATCCCCAACTTCATCCTGAACTGGACGAGTATGTGTAAATCAAGAATAATTCTTCTTTTGCCAGAAGGTTATGAAATAATCATTTTAATTATAAACAGGAGTCCTGTTAGACCTGATGCAAGCCATACTGAAATCAATGGAAAATTGGCGATAAACATCAATGGGAGTTGAATCGGGCCCTAAATGTTCATCTAAGTGTCTACTTATTTATGATGGCTTCTAAAAATTGCATTTGGGTTCCAAAGAGTACAAATAAAAATTAAAATTAATTTTGTTTGCTTTCTCTGATCACATAAGAAACGGACACTTATAATCTGAAGCATATGGACATTTTCCCCTTGGTCTGCTCTGCAGTGACTCCCTTCCAACTATTCTTGGACTAAGATCATACCTGTTCCTATTTCCATGGTAACATCCTTTCCAGGCACAAAGTGTTTTCTGCTGGTAGCTGATATTTCAAGTCTGGACGAAATCTTCTCTCTGTCTTTCTTTTTCTCGACGACAATGACTGCATATTTGTGCAGTCTTGCCTGATGCAGAGCATTCAGAACGTCTCCATGGACAGAACCCGCCAGAGACATGCCATTAATTGACAGAATGAGATCTCCACAATGGATAGTCCCTTCTTGAGATGCCACACCCTTTGAAAACACCCTGTGGACCTAAAAGAAAGATTATTACTTTATACTCTGACAGTATCATGAATATGCATAGTGCTGTACAAATCAGATACAGGTGAAGGCTCTGCTCCCAAAAAGCTTATAATCTAAGGGTTTGATACTCTAAACACCATTAGGCATAATGTTTACTCTTAGGTCTTGTCTTCACTGTGGGCTAAATCGGTGCTGCTGCAATCGATTCAGTGGCGTCAATTTAGTGGGTCCGGTGAAGACATGATAAGTTGATAGAAGAACACTCTCCAATTGACTTCAGTACTCCACCTTAGTGAGAGGCTGAAGCTATGTCGACAGGAAAGTGTCTCCCGCTGACATAGCACCGTGTAGGCACTGCAGGAAGTTGATGTAGACTACGTTGATGTAACTTACATTACTTGAGTTGGTTAACTTACATCTACTTACTCTGTAGTATAGACAAGGCCTCAGTGAGGATATATCAGTAAAGATAGAGAAATATTAATGCCATTGTTAAAGGGACTAGTGAGATCTCATCTGGATAATGTGTACAATTCTCGTCACCCATGTTTAGGGTCCTACCAAATTCATGGTCCATTTTGGTCAGTTTCACAGTCATAGGAGTTTAAAAATAGTAAATTTCAGTTGTGGGATGGTCACAAGATTATTGTGCGGGGGTGGGGGTGGGGTACTGCAACCCTTACTTCTGCGCTGCAGCTGGCGGCAGCACACTTTAGAGCTGGGCATCTGGAGAGCGGTGGCTGCTGGCTGGGAGCCCAGCTCTGAAGGCAGAGTCGCCAGCAGCAGCGCAGAAGTAAGGCTGACATGGTATGGTATTGCCACCCTCACTTCTGCGCTGCTGCCTGCAGAGTTGGGCCCTTAGTCAGCAGCCTCCACTCTCTGGTCACCCAGCTCTGAAGGCAGCAGTGCAGAAGAAAGGCTGGCATGGTATGATATTGCCACCCTTGCTTCTGTGCTGGCGGCATGCCGCCTTCAGTGCTGGGTGCAGGCCAACAGCTGCAGTTCTCCAGCTGCCCAGCTCTTAAGGCAGTGCAGAAGTAAGGGTGGCAATACGACGAGCCCCCTAAAATAACCTTGTGACCCCCTGCAACTCCCTTTTGGGTCAGGACCCCCAATTTGAGAAATGCTGGTCTCCCCCGTGAAATCTGTTTGGTATAGGATAAAAGCACACAAAAGACCTGATTTCACAGTCTGTGACATGTTTTTTCATGGCCGCGAATTTGGTAGGGCCCTACCCGTGTTCAAGAAAGAGGAATTGAAACTGGAATAGGTTCAGAGCAGAGCTACTAGGATGATCTGGGGAACAGTAGGCCTATTTTTTAAGAGGATACTAGCAAAACGAAGGCTGACAGAGGATCTGACTACTCTCTCTAAGTACATCAGGGGACAAACACTGAGATGAAAAGAGCTATTAAAGATCAAGGACAATGATGATACAAGAATAAATCATATAAACTGGCCATGAATAAATTTAGGCTGGAAACTAGAAGAAGGTTTCTAACCATCAAAGGAGCCTTCCAATTGGAGTGGTGGGGCCAAGCAACCCAACTAATTTTAAGATAAGAGTTTGATAAATTTATGAATGGGACTGTAAGACAGGGCTCCCTGCTATAGGAGAGGACTGGACTCGATGACCCAGGGAGTCTCGTTCAGTCCTATGTTCCTATGAGGTGTCCCATGCACTATGCCAGGTTAAAGTGTCTGCAGGATTGGGCACAAAGGACTAGTTAAGCACTTAGTCGATGGGCACTAAGAAGTAGCCGCAGAGGTAACTGTGTACTTTACATTGGCTGTTACATGGTCACCTGCACAGCTTCAAGTGCCTATTTTTGATGATTTGGCTGTTCCAATTATGTATTCACCATCACAGATGTAACAGTCTTTTTGGTTGTGTAAACTATTTTTTTCTTGTAAATATGGAAAATTCTAGGAGGGTAGTTAGAGTGGGAAAAATCCAGAGTAACTCCTTGGGCTCCAGTAGACTGGCTCAGGATTTGTGCCGGTGTAACTGATAGAAGAAAACGGCCCGAAAGCAGCAACTCTGGATTTTTAAAGACTTGTTTACAAGATACTGCATCGCTGCTAGAGCACTGTTATATGCTTCCTTTCACAAAGGTTCATGCTGAGAATTTGTGAGTACAATTCTATATGCTTATCTCAAGGTACTTCACAGACTCTCTGGCACTTACCGGGGGAGTGCAAGTCTTCTGGGCATCCCCCAGAGAGGACCCAATGCCCTGCTGCACCTCACCTCAAACACAGTCCCTAGGAGGAGGCCCTGCTAAAAAGCCCTAGGTTTCAGCAGCTAACATTTCCAGGCAGATTTCAGAGGCAGTGTAAGGAGGCACTCCCAGTGAGAAGCTAACTAACTGCAGCTCTGTTTAGGCTCAATATCTTGAAAGAAGGGTTTAACTCTCAGAGGGGAGAGACATAAGGAGGCACTGCTGACCAGATGCCAAGGCAGGAGGCTGACCAGAAGCCAAGGCAGGGAAAATGCAGGAGCGACCTTGCGTATGTAAGGCTGCAAGGCAGGGGTGCAGCTGGAGACATTGCTGTATTAGTGTCAATTTGGATTAAAACGGAACCCCCCTAATAATGCCCTACCTAGCAGAGGTGTTTGTGTGCTTAAAAGTGGATTCTTGGGTGAATTTCTCTCGTTATTTTCCCCCTGATCCTAATATGTGCTCCACAAACAGTCTCATCACCGTGGCAGAGCCTATCCCTGCTCCAACTCAAATCACTGGGAGTTTTACTATTGACTTCAATAAGAATGGAACAGGCCTCAAAAGTACCACCATTCCAGTGGGTGTCACTGTGCCCTCCTCCTCCTCTCAGCATCTAACAAGTTCATCCTCATAAGTGTGGAACCTAAAACTTTCCCACCTCAGATGGCTTGCTGCACAGCACATGGGTTCTCCTCTTTTTCTCCATATTACTGGTTCTACTTTTTGATAGTTTTTCAGTTGTTTGGTATCACTTTTTTATTCCTTGGTATCACTTAATGGCACTTACAAAGTCCTGGGTTTAAAAGTATCTTATAAATAATAATTATAATTAGTTTTCACTTGTCACCAAAGGAACTTTGTGAAGCAAAATCCAGAATGTTTGTCTCAGTCTGAAATAGCTGTCCTTAGGTTTACAAAAACATTCCATAACTGGACATTTAATGACAAAAGTTCAAAGGCTGGAAACTGAAATCTCCTTACAAAAGGTTACATTTACCTTGAGTATGTGGGATTTTTATTTATAGTCCTTGGGACTTTGATTTAGTTGATCCCATAGACTAATAATCCAGTCACATATTAATCTAAGAGGCACTTTTAAATCTAATTTGAAAATGTAATTGTCATCCATCTTCAGTAATAAAAATATTGCATCAACATTTTTCACCCAGGCACTTCCCTCTCTGATTTCATAATAGCATGCAGCAGCCTCTCTAAGTCCCTGGTCTATGACTCAAGACTGCCTTCCAGTGAAACTTGCTAGATGAACATTTGATCTAATTTCAAGCTTGCTTTGCAGTCAAACTTTGCTGAAGAAGACCTGAAGTCATCACTTACTATGATAGATTTCTGCTCCAGATCTATCCCTCCAGCGACACTAAATCCCAGGCCAGCACCTTCTTCTTTATTCAAGACCACAAAGTAAGCATCTTCTTTGCTCTAACAATAGAACAGAAGGGGATCAAGACAAAAACACCCACAACAAGGTATAGAGTCCCAGCACGCTCACACTACTGCAACTTGAGTTTACAGTTTCAAAAAGCTAATGTCATTCTTTTGAAAGGAGTCAGATTGAAGTCCTGTGGTTATTCACACAGCGGGTACTGCATGAGCAGCACTGCAGGCTCTCCCTCAGTAACGAGGGTTCTTCCATCAACCAGACAGAGAGCTGATCGCTCGAAGTTGAAGCCAGATACACTCAGACTAGAAATAAGGCACACATCTTTAACAGTAAGGGCAATTAACCACCAGAACAACTTAAGCAGGGTTGTGGTGCGTTATTCATCACTGGGAGTATTTAAATCAAGATTGGATGTTTTTCGTAAAAGACATGCTCTAGTTCAAACAGGTATTAATTCAGGGAAGTCCTGTGATCTGTGTTATACAGGGGACCACTAGGTCATTCAGTCTGATCCCTTGTATAGCCTAGGCCACCAACACCACCCCACACCCACACACTAAACCCAACAACCAAAATTAGACCAGAGTTTTACAACCCATAGGAGACTAGACTGTTTTATACCACAGGCAAAGAATAGGAGGGCCACGCAATGTGCAGTGCCCAAGGCCCACGCAATGGCAAGGAAATGATTAAGCAGCCTTGTTGCTGCCTTAGAGCTCTGACCCACCCCTTCCAATGTCCCCTCTCCAGCTGTGGCCATCCCTGATGCGTCAAAGGAAGTAGACTAAAAAAAACCCCAGAAAACATGGAGTGAGGAATCCCTTCCTGATCCCTGCAGCTGGCTGACTGAAATCTTGAAGGTCAGACTAGATGATCACAGGGGGCTCCTTCTCACCTTATAATCTATGAATCTAACACCATGGCACCCTAGTTCTACCCTGAATGGATCCTCTATAGCAATAGTTCTGTTTCTGTACCTGTTCATCTCTTGGACTTCTACCGAAGGGTCTGTCTACACTGTAACCCCTGGGTGTGATTGCAGCTTGATCTGACATACCTGAGCTAGCTTTAATCTTGCTAGCTCAAGTCCTGGAATAGTGCAGCCATGGAAGCACGAGTTTAAGCCTGGCTTATCCCCAGGTGTCATTACCCAGGGTGCTAAGCGGGTTTGTCCAGCCCACACTGACGTTCACACTGCTGTGTCTTCACTGCTCCGGGATCCAAGTGAGCTAGATTAAAGCTAGCTCAGGTATATTGCCTTGACTTGCAATTATATCCCGTGATTAAAGTCTAAGTATACACTAGGACTGCCAACGGGAATTGTTCATGAGACCAATTGGTTTCACATAAATCTAGACCCCAGTTATCAGCTGGTGACAATTGTCAGCCATTCCTGACCTGGGCTGAATTCAAGCCAGTGACCAATAGATAAAAGGTATTTTATTGCCAAACTCATGAGCCGTCCAGTCTATCACAGTTTCATGCAATATGCTAAGGAGGACTATGATGTACTATATTTACCTTTCAGTACCAACCACCAAGGGAGCTAGTGAACAGGGGAGTTTGAGAGGGAGATCTCCTTGCTGAACAAGGTGTGAATGGGCTTGCTTGGCTTTTTGGCTGTTTGTTTTTCTCTTTCAGGTTACTGACAGTTAAAGTGTCAATTGGGATTGTGTGTTTAGGGATTGTTTGAGCCTTTGTTCCCTTGATCAGATTCAATCAGCCCTTGATCATCTTTGATCACACCTGCAAGTGAAAAATTCTATTTTCTACATTATGACATGGGATGTGCAAAAGCAAGACTGGAATTCCACCTACCAAAAGGACTATTCCACTGCACATCCCAGCAAAGAGCAGAGAGAACTCTTCAGCGATCTGAACACTTTGGGCTGAATTCAGCCTCACTATAAACAAGCAGCACTCCAGTGAAGACCCTGGAGTGGCACCTGCTTACATCAGGGCTAAACGTGGCTTGTAAAACTGATTTATATGAAATGGTGGGCCATTGCCAGAGCACAGAGTTTGCAATGCTGGATAAGACCATTTGTCTATCAAGTTGGGTGTCTTGCATTCATCAGTTACTAGGGTGAAAGGCATACAGTTATGAACAGTCCGTTTCGACATTTTCCAGTATAAATAAGACAACAAACAATAGTCTGGTGGCAGTAACAAGATATCAACTGGGCCTGCTGCAAATAATTAGGCGCTGACACTGTAAAGCAGCATCTGGCCTTGGATCGCTTCCAGCTCTTAGCATTTCCAGGAACTGCCAATGCTTAAATTAATGGCTTCTCATTAGAATCGAGGCCCTGACACAGTTTAATCTATTTACCATTAAATGACATATTTAGTTCACTGGACTGAAAATGTGTTTAACTCAGAGGGTTGTCTCTTAAATTAAACCCCCAATCTTAAAGGCATAGGGGAAGCAAACACTATTAAGGGTTGCACTATAAATATAATGGGCCTGATTCTTGGCCACACTATGGGTGTTCTGTGGCAATTCAGTGGGATTTGGAGGATTACCCTTGTGAGAAGGGCATCCCTGGGGAGTGCTGGGCCAGTCTGAGAGCTGGCCAGGGTGGGTTGTGGAGAAGCCAAGGTAGACTGCTAAGGTGTTGCAGGGCTGGGGAAAGGGAAGCAGCGAATTCCTGGGGGAGGCAGGGTTGCAGCAAGTTAGAGATTTCATCTGCAGTGATGCATCAGGTCATTGAGGGAGGAATTCGCTGGGGGAGAGAGAGGAAGGAAAACATCTCCCGTGATGCTCTAGATAATACTTAGTCCTGCCTTGAGTGCAGGGGACTGGACTAGATGACCTCTTGAGGTTCCTTCCAGTTCTATGATGCCTCTGAGCTGGAAAGATCCACGCACAAAGCTGTTATCCTCACCCCTTACTGACCACCCAGTGTAGGGGTGTTCCCCAGAAGAAAATGGATATGACCAAACATCCCACGGCCCAGTAACCCCTGGCTGCCAGAAAAGCCCTATGGGGCTGTGACCAGCTGGTTTAAGTCAGAGCAGCCTTCTGTTACACTGGATGAGAAATGAGAAGACTACAATAATTATAAATGAGTTCAACACTAAAATCCGTGAGGGCCCTCAGCACAGTGTGCTAAATGGAGGGGACTGCATGATAATATTATCCAGCTATCCTGTGTACACAGTAAGTACATGGCTGCATGTTAACCCCTACTTCTACTTCATATTCTGTCGTGCAGCCTTGCCTGGGATGCACCTACCGTTTCCCCCACCTGCTATTCTGATGTCTCTTGCACACTCAAATCTCAGCTCTCCCTGGTTTCCTAGGACTAAACATCCCAGTTCAGGCACATACACAATCTGAACATCATCTCACGTTCTATATGACAGACATTTTCTTTCTACCCATCTGCCAAACTCTCTCCTCACCAAAAGCATGCTCTGTGGCAGGGGGGTGGAGAGGGAGGGCAAAGCTTTTGGGCCAAGGGCCACATCTGGGTGGGGAAATTTTATGCAGGGCCGGGGCAGGGGGTTGGGGTGCAGAGGGCGTGCAGTGTGCAGGAAGGGGCTCAGGGCAAAGAATTGGGGCAGATGAGGGGTGCGGGGTGTATGAGGGGGCTCAAGGAAGGGGGTTGGGGTGTAGCATGCAGGAGGAGGCTTAGGGCAGGGGTGCAGGAGGGATGCGGGGTGTAAGAGGGGGCTCAGGGGAGAGAGTTGGAATGTAGGCGGGGTGCAGCAGGGGGCTCAAGGCAGGGAGTGGGGTGCACAGGGGTTCAGGGTGCAGCAGGGAGCTTAAGGCAGGGAGTTGGGGTACACAGGAGGGGTGCAAGGTGCAGGCAAGGGGCTCAGGGCAGGGAGTTGGGGTGCACGAAGGGTGTGAGGTACAGGCAGGGAGTTGAGGGGGGTGCAGGAGGGGTTTGGGCTCCAGGGTGGCAGTGGCACGCACTGGGGCCAGGGCAGGTTCCCTGCCTGCCTGCCCTGTCCCCGGCCCCACGCCACTACAGGAAGCACCGCAGTCCCTGGCAGTGGGGGAGCAGGGTGGATGGCTCCACATGCACTGCCCTTGCCACGCCTCCAGGTACCTCCCCCAAGGCTCCCATTGGCCGCAGTTCCCTGTTCCCAGCCAATGGGAGCTGCAGAGGGTGATGCCTGGAGGCAAGGGCAACACAAGGAGCCCTCTGCCCCCCTACCCGGGGACCGCAAGGACATGGTGCTGGCCGCTTCTGAGAACGGCATGGGGCCCATGGCGCCACACGGGGCAATCCTGCAGGCCAGATCCAAATCACTGATAACCTGGATCCAGCCCATGGGCCGTAGTTTGCCTACCCCTGCTCTGCGGGCTATGGGAGGCTGCCTGCTGACATCCTTGCTTTGCACAGCTACCTTCCATAAGGATATGGCATACTGTAATACCTTCCCTCTGATCATCCAATTGTGCTTCACAGGCATCCATTAATTTAAGCTCACAACCTCCCAGTGTGGCCAGTAACTATTACTAGCCCTATATTACAAATGAGGAAACTGAGGCACAAAGCGTGCGGATTCCTGATCCTGTGAGGTGCTGCACATCCTCATCTTCCCAAAGCCTCTATCTCAACAGACTGGGCACTAATTGACTTGCCCAAAGTCACAGAGGAAATCAGTGGCACAGCAGGAAGGAGCTGAGGTCTCTGATCTCAGTTCTATCCCTTAACCACAAAGCTATCCTTTTAAAACCTAGCACTAGTTTAATAAATAATAATAAATACAAATAACTCTGACCTGCACAACAATAATGTTTCAATGTTTCCTTTTTTCTTGATTTTCCTAATATTTATTCAGAGATTCAAAGCCCCCAAGGGAGCCCTGTGATCATTCAAGTCTGACATCCTGCATACCACAGGCCAGAGAACTTCCCTGTAATAATTCCTTTTGAATGACAGTACTTCTCTTTTAAAAAAATCCAAACAATTTCAAAATTGCCAGTGATGGAAAATCCACCATAACTCTTGGTAAATTGTTTGAATAGTTAATTGCCCTCATTGTTCTTGAATGCTAGCAGGAAATTCAGCACTGCACAGACATAAAGGAAGAGACAAGCTCTGCCCAGAGGAGCTTACAGTCTGAATCAGACAAAGACACCCACATCATATTTCAGCACTTGTATAATTCTGAAGAACTACCCCATTGTAGACTTCAATACAGTATGTGACTAACGTTTTCCAGCCTACGTGCCATAGTGGCCTTAAGTGCGGCTATGAGAAACTATGCAGACAGAGTGCCTTCCAAAAAGCATTCAGTTTTATAAATATTTGAGTTCTCTGATTTTAAAAACAGGCATGAATAAATAATCTCTCTAAGATTCCATGTAAAATACTTGAAAGTGCATTTAAATTATTTTTGGTCATGAATAAAATCCAGTTCTAGTATTTCTGGGAAAGCTGCCAAACCCACCTGGGCTCACACAGCTCTGGGGTCTCACAAGTTTTAACTAGGCTGCCCTGGGAAAGAGATAAAATCAAGTCACTCTGGGAGGTCCTGGTTCTCCCCATCCCATCTCATATTTGAAACTGTGACCTTCGCAAATAAAATTCAGAAACTTTCCAAATCTACCTCACCAGCCAATGATATGCCCCAGATGTCACTTACACTCACAATTCCTCCAGTAAAAACAACAAGGAGTCTTTGTGGCACCTTAGAGACTAACAAGTTTATCAGGGCATAAGCTTTTGCAGGCTAAAACGCACTTCATCAGATGCATGGAATGGAAAATACAGAGACAGGTATAAATACACAGCATATGAAAAGATGAGAGTTGCCTTCCAAGTGGGAGGGAGGGTCTGTGCTAACGAGCCAATTCAAGTAAGATGGAAGTGGCCTATTCTCAAATGTTGACAAGAAGGGGCGAATACCAAGGGAGAAAAAATCACTTTTTTAGTGCTAATGAGGACAATGTAATCAAGGTGTCCCATTTCAAACAGTTAATGAACGTGAACATACACACGCGCGCTAAATTGGCAACAATTTCACTTGGGAAGCCTTTCGGTACCTGGCCACAGAAGGTTGCCTTAGTACAGTGCTTGGCCTCCGTGGACCAGAGGGGTAACAGAGAAGAGCCAGGAGACACTCGCAATATTGGGTGTCCCAAGCAGCCATGCATCATATTGCTGCCAAGCTGACAGTGCACATTTAAACCAAGATTATTCTGTTTTCATTGCCTTTAATAGTAATAATAAACAGGAAGCTTATAGGAATAGTGAGGATTGGCATTTCATATTTGGCTGAGAACTTGGTTTGGTGTTAAAGTTGGCCTGCAGCTACTTGTTAGCTCAAAGACTTTCTAAGCTCTGGTAGTGCCTGACATGGAGACATGCTCCACTAACAGATTTGCAGAATAGACCATTTCACTGTGGATCACAATTGCTTTCACATTAGAGGAGTACGCCAGTAATACCCTTCATCAAAATAACTTTTAAAAAGCCTTTCAAATCAACCACAAGAGTTTATGGCAGACATTCTAAGCTACAAAATTAGGGGCAAGCAGTGGTGCCATCAATGGTGATAGGTTATCATAGAGAATGGGACTACTGGATGTATTCTAAAACTGTCTGGAATGGATCTTAACCTGTATTCAAAAAGAACTCACTTACATAGATAACTAAAATGCGGCTAGTGATTTTAAGTTTTGATCTTCCATTTCTTACCTTTGCTTGTTCTTTGACTTCTTGGAGCACAGTGATGATATCACAGTTTGCCTTTACAGATGACAAAAGAGATTGCAATTTCTGCTGGTCCAGGGTTGAGACTAATAGCTGAGCCAAGCTAAAAATAAGATACACATAAATGTAAAATGCAGCATTGAAACATATGCCTTAATTCTAAGTATAGTACATTTCACATTAGTATCAATTACCCAGGATTTATTTCACCACTTTTGTTACTTTTATTTCTTTAAATGGTGAAAAACATTTTTTCAGATGTGCCTTCCATTACAGCATCTTCACTTCAGGCAATTTACACATCTGACTGCACACATGAATCAAGCGGTTAACTGTCGAAATGCTGTATACTGCAAGTGCAAAAAGGGAGGCCAATTTTAAATGGGCCTGGAAATCAAGCCCTATATCTTTCTTTAAGAGTTTAACCACCAACAGGATAAAACAAAGGGAGATTATATAAAAAAATATTGCTATTAGAGCAGGGGTCGGCAACCTTTCAGAAGTGGTGTGCTGAATCTTCATTTATTCACTCTAATGTAAGGTTTCGCGTGCCAGTAGTACACTTTAACGTTTTTAGAAGGACTCTTTCTATAAGTCTATAACAGGGGTGGGCAACCTATGGGACGAGTGCTGAAGGCGGCCTGCGAGCTGATTTTCAGTGGCACTCAGGTCCGGGGGCCTCTGCATTTTAATTTAATTTTCAATGAAGCTTCTTAAATATTTTAAAAACCTTATTTACTTTACATACAACAATAGTTTCAGTATATATTATAGACAGATAGAGACCGTCTAAAAACATTAAAATGTATTACTGGCATGCAAAAACTTAAATCAGAGTGAATAAATGAAGACTCGGCACACCACTTCTGAAAGGTTGTCAACCCCTGGTCTATAATATATAACTAAACTATTCTTGTATGTAAAGTAAATAAGGTTTTTAAAATGTTTAAGAAGCTTCATTGAAAATTAAATTAAAATGCAGAGCCCTCCGGAATGGTGGCCAGGACCTGGACTGTGAGAGTGCCACTGAAAATCAGCTTGCATGCCACTTTCGGCACGCATGCCATAGGTTGCCTACTCCTGTATTAGAGTTTCGGTGAGCTCAGTAATTGCCATATTAGGAAAAGTGAACTACGGTGACAGGTTCCCATCTAAGGTGGGCAAGGGACCACAGTTATATCATTTTAGATTACAAAAAAAAAAAAAGAAAGAAAGAGTTAAAGAAAGTGAAGGAGGGCTAGAAAGAAGGGAAATGTGGAATGTCTTCTAACCTGCTCAACACCCTAAAATTCCAGTGGCTTCATTTCAGTGCCTTGACCTAAGTGAATGTTGAGGGTACTCAGGAATTTTCAAAAGGTGCTCAGCACCTTATGGGATCAAGCCTGTTTTATACAGGGCATTTCAGACACTACTGAAATGCAGCCACCTCTGCAGTGTTCCTCATCAAACAGCCATAATATATAGTACTTCTCAAAAATAAAGCTTGAGAAACACTGTGTCCAACTGATAGCGGAGTGAGGACTTGATCTAAAGCCATTCCACTGAAATATAATTAACTTCAATGGGCTTGCGATTAGGCCCTACATAACTGGGAGTTTTGCCTGAGAAAAGACCGCAGGAATGACGAGAACAATATTTCAGGAAATGCTTTTTCAATCAATAACCACAGAACAGTAAACTAACCTGATTGACCAGCTTTTTTCTGATCGCTTCTTATCTGAGGAGCTGTCATGTGGTACATCATCGTCAGATGCTGACCCAGGAGTCCCTGAGCCACTATTCCAAGGACTACTCCCTTTAGAACATAGCCGGTTCATTTTTGCAAGGTTGGAGAGGGGAGAAGATGCATTCAAGTTTGAAACGCTTTCAACAGGCAGGCCAAGTGATTTCCTGGGTGTAATTTCCAGTTCTGTTTTGAAATGGGTGGCCTCGGGTTCCACTGAGAAGTCCTCATTGCACAGCTTGTCAAGATCTGGCATGCTCAATGCTCTGAGCTCTCGGAGCTTCATGCGGGACAGTGACTGCCTGCCATAACCCCTGTTTCTTCGGATGTGGGGTGTGTTGGGTGATGAGACATGCAGATCTCCTGAAGTGTCTTCTCCCTTGCTTTTCTTTAAATGAGTGTCATCTTTGCTGCTGTCTGATGAATTCTGCTGTACGTGTGTTAAGATTACACTTGTCTGCGATTTCTGAGGATATGTTGGACTTCGACTGTCGCTGCATGAACTCAAACTTCGTCTCAATGTCTGTATTGCATCATTTGTGCTGGTACTGCTTATGGAGGATATCCCACTAGAAGCTCGTCTGCCAACGTGTGGTTTAGAACTCATGGAGGTTGAATGTATGTCTATAGCTTTAACAACTGATCTATCGAAATTTGCCAGATTCTCAAAAGATTTGATCCTCTGTTTCACAGAGAAAGATGAGGTAGATTCTTGTGGCCAGTTCAGTTCATAACAATAATAATTTCTCTTGAAAGTTTTTAGTTTATCTGTGGCAAGGCAGCTATTTTCATTAGCTAAAGAGAGCTGCTCCAGACTTGGTTTCTGGACACTTTGGGGAGTGTGCATTTGCTCTTTTCCATCCTGGGTGCCCTGGCCATTCAGCACCCTGAGATGGACAATTTTTAGCATCCCTGAAACATTGCTCTGAACACCTTGCACGGGGTGTGCTGAAACATCTATAACATTACTGTCTTCTCTCAAACGACTTGACAACTGGGCTGGCATTGAGTAAGTCCTCATCACAGTTTTGGATGTACTGTGTCGATTTCCATCCCCAATGGTGTCTACTTGAGTGAAATACTGGCCATCCCCTGTCTCCTCAGTTAACTGGCTGATCTTTGTATTGGTAGCGTCTGCCTTTTCCAACAACAGCTGCTCTGATGATGGTGCTAGGGAGGAACAGGAGGAGGATAACCTCACCTCAATGAATGTGCGTTGGATTGCCTGGCCTTCTGGCTGCTCCTGCTGAATTGGCGGCAAACTCAATGAGGAGGAGTCATTGTTACAGACTCCTAGGTTTTGAGGAACTACTTGCTGAATATCACCTTCATGGTAACTGCTGTTTATCAGGTTTATGCCTGCGCCATGGTTTTCAGGTCTCTCTTTCACATACTCACCTTTCAGCATCTGCTTAGGAGGGGTAGTTACTTTGGGCAGATCTTCCCTAGCTTTGAAATCACCAACATCAATCTTAACTCCCTTCTCATTACACACATTCTGATGCACTGAAGCCTGCCTTTCTTTTTGTTTTTCACTGCCTCTCTGATGCTCCGTCTCCGCAGCAACGCTTAGCTCACCATTGCCCCTGTATTGCTTTTCATTCTTTTCCACTGGGCTGCAGCTGCCGCTGCTGCCACTCAACACAGGTAGCGATGTTTCTTCAGGCACAGCTAGAGATGGTTTATTTTCTTGCTCGGATTTAAGAGTCTTTGAGACTGGTGGAATGCTCTTGCCCGGTTCCACGTTCGTAGGTAGGTTACGGGACCCGGAAACTTTCTTTCCTAGAAGCTTGGGTGATAACTGTGGAGAAACAGAAGTTCTTCTCTGATCCGTCCCACTAGCTTTTGCAGGATTAAAGCTCGGTGCTTCTGAATTTGCCTTTGTTTTACTTTTGATAGCATGGCCCTTTAGCTTTGGTCCTGTTTTGGCTCTCTGACTATTTAAAAGGGTTTCCACAATAGTCCTTTGGGCCACTGCCTTAATTTCTTGATGTGATTTTTTCTGTGAGGTCGGGCTGTGCAGTACTGTAAGTCCTTTGCTGGAACTTGTAGTGGAGCTTTGGATTTTTGCATGAGAACTTCTTCCCAATGGCACACCATTAACTTTTTCATTTTTCCCTGATAAGTCCTGGGTTGTACCAGCCTTACTTAGATCTTTTGATTTAGTAGGAGTGGGTGACCTGGACGTGAGTGTTGAGCTTTGTGATAAAGAGTCTATCCGATTACTATCTGTTTTATTCAAATTAGCCAAACTGTTCGTTTCCTTCCTTGTCAAAGCAGAATGATAACTAACCTTGTGATTGCACTCATTAGTCACCAGTTCACTTTCAAATTTGGATCCCTGTTCTTTATCATGATGTTCTTTGTCCAGCAAATTGCTTTCCAAGCCATTCACATTCCCAGTAGCGAAGAAACTCATATTTTTGCTTTGCAAAGCCATATCTTCCAAAGCTTTGGAAGACTCACACGGTTTTGCAGATTTTTCATTATTCTCCAAGCCCATTCTGTCTGCTGTACTTAAGGCACCGTTGTTATGGAAGGAGCAAATTGGATGTACTCCCAATGGAGGTTTGAGGGTATCTTTATCCGATAGAGAAACCGAGGAAAAAGAATGTAAGGGAGTAGCCGGAACAATATTTAAATGCTGTGGGGTGTGTAGAATTGAATTACATTGATCTTCTAGTATAAATGGAGCTTTGTCATTGTTTGTATCCAGTGAACTATATACCGCACAGCTCTCTGTTTGTAAAACTTTTGCTGTGTGAGGGGATGGTGGGGAATGATGAAATATGCTTCTAGCAGACGTGAGCTGCTGATGCTCCTGAACGGGCTGTTGTGGCTCATTATTCATGCAGCAAATTTCAATTTGCTCCTCATCTGACTCTGTAACATTGCAGGTTTCAGAGGATTTACCATCAGCAGATGGCAAGAGCAAACTGTCACCAGTAGAATCCGGGGCTTCGGTGAGAGATTCTGTGTCTGAATGGGAATCCTCTGCAGCACCATACATTGATTTTGGAAACGATTCATTTCTTGTATGTTCCACAGAGTCACCTGCAGGCAAATCATCTATGCTTAAATTGCTAAAATTCCTAGAATAGTTATTTAAGCAGCTTTTATTCACAGTAAAAAGCTTGCCTGTATTAATAGAATCCAGTACTGATAACCCCCAAATCCCCTGGGCGTTAGCTGCATAATTCACAGTTTTTTCAGATAGTTCCTTTTTTGCTATATCTGGCTCAGAATTAATAGAACAACCTTCCTCTGTCTCACAACTGCACTCGGCAGTGTACTCATCTCTGGGGCTTGCTACTGTCAGTAGAGACTGAGAAGTTCTAGCCTCTGAAGAATTCAATTTGCTGATGAAGTCATCAATATCAGTGATTGGGCTCACAGCACAGTCTTTGACATAGCTGACCTCTGAGGCACCTGCTTGCAACTCTTCGGTCTTGGCATCAGGTGGCAGCATTGTTCTCTTTATGACACTGTCTGGATTTTCGTTTTGCAAAGTCTTTTCTCCACATTTCCCAGAACTGGTTTCTTCTTCAGCTATAAGGAAGGTGCAGGGGTCAGCCTGATCTGAACCATCCATCCCTGAAGACATGAGGAGGTTTGTACGTCTGTCCACAGCTGTATCAAGATAAAAAAGGAGGGAGGGGAAAAGGCAAATAAAACACTTAACTCTGATTAGTTACATTAATGGAGTGTTACACACAAAGTATCATGTTTTTACTGCAAAAACAGATACACATATATACCAGCTAAATGTTTCCCTAAAGCTCTGCCATTCCCTTTCTCCAGTAATGACTCTTAAATTTCCAGAAATAATCATATTCCAGCTGGATCAGAATAATATATGTGGGGGAGGGGAGATTTATTTTTAGTGAGTAATTACGATTTGTTTCATTCTAAACTTTGATGGTTAGTATCCTGTTTAAATTTCCAAGTGTAAGTACATAGCCAGTTGGGCCTGGCTGTGTTCATTCCCATTGACCCTAGAACAGAGGAGAAATACACAGTACCAGGCTGAAATAAATTGCACTGAATACCTGAAGACTAGCGCACTAATCAGAGGTGCTTCGGTACTGCAGCGATGAGACATTGTGGAAATGCTTTGGCTTTGGTCCTGTGAGCACTCGTGTAAAATTAAGCATATGCACATGTGAGTAAGGTTATGGGGGCATAAATGTTTACGGGATTGTGGTCTTAGATCTTCTCTTTCATCTCATGAACATTCAGCCCACTTGCAGGCAATTTACTGACTGCCCACAACTCCGTCCACTGATCCATCCACACATTCCAACTCGCCACCTCTCCCAGTTTGCTCAGTTACATCACAGATGACAGCAAGGAGGTGGGTTGTGTAAGGAGTAAGTATACAGGGATTGGGAAGAGTTTCTGGCAAAATGGAGGAAATACCAGAGGAAGGAGGAGGGGGAGAAAGGGACGCATGTGTCATAAGTAGATAGGTAAGGTAAGGGTTAATTTTCTTTTTCCTGTAAAGGGGGAACAAAGAGAACCAAACACCTGACCAGAGGACCAATCAGAGAACTGGATTGTTTAAAGTCAGGGGCGGGAATTTG